>NC_052146.1:143055532-143390488 GCF_902713615.1 Scyliorhinus canicula | reverse complement strand
GTGCGGCGTAGTGGGGGGGGTGCGGCGTTAGTGGGGGGGGTGCGGCGTTAGTGGGGGGGGGTGCGGCGTTAGTGGGGGGGGTGCGGCGTTAGTGGGGGGGGTTGCGGCGTTAGTGGGGGTGGTGCGGCGTTGGGGTAGGGGTGGTGAAGGGGGTAGGGGTGGTGAGGGGAGGGGATTGGGGTAGGGGTGGTGAGGGGAGGGGATTGGGGTAGGGGCAGCGGCGTGCAGAGTGGGGGGCGACGGTGCGTTGGCCCCGGGCATCCGTCGCCCCCCTCCTCTGCACGCCGCTGCCCCTACCCCAACCCCCCCCTCACCACCCCTACCCCCTTCACCACCCCTACCCCCTTCACCACCCCTACCCCCCTCCAACGCCGCCCCCCCTCCAACGCCGCCCCCCCTCTCAACTCAACACCGCAACCCCCCCTCAACTCAACGCCGCAAACCCCCCCTCAACTCAACGCCGCAAACCCCCCCTCAACTCAACGTCGCAAACCCCCCCCTCAACTCAACGCCGCAAACCCCCCCTCAACTCAACGCCGCAAACCCCCCCTCAACTCAACGCCGCAAACCCCCCCCTCAACTCAACGCCGCAAACCCCCCCCTCAACTCAACGCCGCAAACCCCCCCCCCTCAACTCAACGCCGCAAACCCCCCCCCTCAACTCAACGCCGCAAACCCCCCCCCTCTCCTCTCAACTCAACGCCGCAAACCCCCCAACGCCGGGTCTGTCTCTCTCCTCCTCCCCCCCCCCCCCAATGCCGGTCTGTCCCTCTCCCCCCCCCCCCCCCCCCCCCCCCCCAATACCGGTCTGCCCCTCTCCCCCCCCCCCCCCCCAAATGCCGGTCTGTCTCTCTCCTCCTCCTCCCCCCAAATGCCGGGTCTGTCTCTCCTCCTCCCCCCCCCCCAAATGCCGGGCTGTCTCTCTCCTCCTCCTCCCCCCCCCCCCCCCCAAATTCCGGGTCCGTCTCTCCTCCTCCCCCCCCCCCCAAAATGCCGGGCTGTCTCTCTCCTCCTCCCCTCCCCCCCCCCCCCCCAAACGCCGGGCTGTCTCTCTCCTCCTCTCCCCCCCCCCCAAAATGCCGGTCTGTCTCTCTCCTCCTCCTCCTCCCCCCCCCCCAAATGCCGGGCTGTCTCTCTCCTCCTCCCCTCCCCCCCCCCCCCCAAACGCCGGGCTGTCTCTCTCCTCCTCTCCCCCCCCCCCCCAAAATGCCGGTCTGTCTCTCTCCTCCTCCTCCTCCCCCCCCCCCCCCAAACGCCGGGCTGTCTCTCTCCTCCTCCTCCCCCCCCCCCCCAAAACGCCGGGTCTCACCACTTCCGCAGCTTGTGAAACTGACGCGTATCGCGTCAGTCAGCTGCTGGCCCCTCCGGGAACGGAGAATAGCCGCCTAAAAGAAGGCCCCGACGCCGGAGTCATCTACACCGATTTTTCTCACCGGAAATCGGCGTTACGACGGTCTGCAGAGAATTTCGCCCAAGGTATGCAGTGAGGGGTGCTAACACTCGGTGGTCGGGTGACAGTTCATGGTCACACCCAACCCTTTGATTATACTGTTAAGGCATGAGAGATGGGTGGGCTGGATGAGTTTCCACATAATAATAATAATGACGTTTTGTTGTCACAAGTATGAAGTTACTGTGAGAAGCCCCTAGTTGCCACATTCCGGCGCCTGTTCAGGTAAGCTTGTACGGGAATTGAACCCGCGCTGCTGGCCTTGTTCTGCATCACAAACCAGCTATATAGCCCACTGAGCTAAACCAGCCCATGAGGAGACATCAGAACATTTCCTGGATACTGGCAGCAGTCAATAGTTTAAGCAGTCAGGAGCATATAAGTTATTACTAAGTGGTGGGTTTCAATGCTCTTTGAGCAGCTATGGGAGGTTCTGCCAGTGCACCCCAGTGCCGCGGGGGTAACCCCGAGTCCATACACTTGCCACCAAGTCAGTTACCACTAGTCCCAGAGATGCAGGTATACACCCCCAGTAAGCCTGATTAATATAAACTGTTTTCTTACCTCCTTGCTTCCCCTCACAGGCCATGGCGCCTGGGCCCCGCATGTAAATATATGCACCAAATCATGCCCACGTGACTCCCATCTGGGAGGGGTGGAGCAAAACAGCGGGGCCGGGGATCGAGAATCAGGCTTGAAGCTTATTAATCACATTGAAACGTTTGCAAATCGGTAGTTTGCATGGTCATGCCAGTGCGGGATGGGTTGCAACTACGGTCTGTGGTTGAACGGTGAATGGGAACAGATTTGCCGCCCAATGTAAATCTCATTTTACGCTGACACTCCATTCTCCCCCTGATCAAGATTCCCGATCGCAGCAGAAGGGACTGGAGAACCCCGACCTTAGTGTTCAATATAACCACCCCTGGGTAGCTGCACTTCTGTTTATTATTCGGCGGAATGTTATTCACCTACATGTGTCTCAAACCCACACTTTCTCCAATACATCATTTTGTTTTTGGTCGCCTCATCATTTTTTGATTTGATTTGATTTATTATTGTCACATGTATTAGTATACAGTAAAAAGTATTGTTTCTTGCATGCTGTACAAACAATGCACACCATACATAGGGAAGGAAGGAGAGACTGCAGAATATAATGTTACAGTTATAGCAAGGTGTAGAGAAAAGATCAACTTAATACGAGGTAGGTCCATTCAAAAGTTTGATGGCAGTAGGGAAGAAGCTGTTCTTGAGTCGGTTGGTACATGACCTCAAACTTTGGTATCTTTTTCCTGACGGAAGAAGGTGGAAGAGAGTATGTCCGGGGTGCATGGTGTCCTTAATTATGCTGGCTGCTTTTCCGAGGCAGCGGGAATTATATTATAGATAAAGTCAATGGATGGGAGGCTGGTTTGCGTGATGGACTGGGCTACATTCACAACCTTTTGTAGTTTCCTGCGGTCTTGGGCAGAGCAGGCTCCATACCAAGCTGTGATACAACCAGAAAGAATGCTTTCTCTGGTGTATCTGTCGAAATTTGTGAGGGTTGTTGCTGACAAACCAAATTTCCTTAATCTTCTGAGAAAGTAGAGCCGTTGGTGGGCTTTCTTAACTATAGTGTCGGCATGGAAGGACCAGGACAGGCTGGTGGTGATCTGTACACCTAAAAGCTTGAAGCTCTCGACCCTTTCTACTTTGTTCCCATTGATGTAGACAGGGGCATGTTCTCCACTAAGCTTCCTGAAGTCGATGACAATCTCCTTCGTTTTGTTGACATTGAGGGAGAGCTAATTGTCGTCTCACCAGTTCACAAGATTCTCTATCTCATTTTGCTTGTAGCAATAACTTTAGAACATAATAAAACACAATAAAGAATGATCCATCACCACTCATTTCAGTTATAGTGTTAGCTGTTTGTTTGCAATTTCTCATTCTGTTGAATGTTTTGTTTAAAACAAACACAATGGCCTGGGGGATTCATCAGGTTTTGCTGGTTTTTGCAGTGCGATTTGTCAAAAATCGACCGTACCATCAAGTAAGATTAAGGGATTTCAAGCACAAATTATTCCAAGCACAAATTGAATGGCCATAAACTTTGGCACTAGTTTCAGAAAAGTTCCACTTGAAGTAGACTCCATCAACAAAACTGGTTGCATTCTCAGACTAATTAATCACCATTTGTCAACCTTTGAGGGAGCTCTTAAAATTAAACCATTTTATGTGCAGGGACACTGATAGGCCTGTTTTCAAATTGCTTAATGTCAAAATTTATTTCATTGCTCAGTAACTGATTGGTACGTACTAATCACACCTTTAAATGATTGAGTGTAGTTTCTTTTTGTCATTGTCAACTATTTAAAATTAAATGGTGGACAGGATACTCTGATTAACAATGTTATTTGTTTGTGGTACACCCATTTTCAACTGTATTAATAAAACTGTCCAAAGTAGCAACTCTACACCAAAGTTCTAATTGCATCCATGTTATCTTCTTCCTCTCTGAAACAAACTAAGTTTCATGTCTAGAATGTGAATGAAGAGGATTCATAATTCTGACAACCAAAGATAGGGCAGCACAGTAGCATAGTGGTCAGCACAGTTGCTTCACAACTCCAGGGTCCCAGGTTCGAATCCCGGCTGGGTCACTGTCTGTGCGGAGTCTGCACATTCTCCCATGTCTGCGTGGGTTTCCTCCGGGTGCTCCGGTTTCCTCGCACAGTCCAAAGAAATGAGGGTTAGGTGGATTGGCCATACTAAATTGCCCTTAGTGTCCAAAAAGGTTAAGTGGGGGTTACTGGGTTATGGGGGTGGGGTAGATACGTGGGCTTGAGTAGGGTGCACTTTGTAAGGGCCGATGCAGACTCGATGGGCCAAATGGCCTCCTTCTGCACTGTAAATTCTATGAAATATTCAGAGCAAAACATTGTGCATTGGGGAAGGTGGGACCTGTACAAGCAGGACGGGTTGCATCTGAACCAGAGGGGCACCAATATCCTGGGGTGGAGGTTTTCTAGTAGTCTTTGGGAGGGCTTAAACAAATTTGGCAGGGGAATGGGAATTTGTAGTCCAGCAACTATGGAAGCCGATATTCAGGACGCCAAAGCACGTAGTGATACAGTGGGGAAGGTAACACTGACAAAGGAGAGTACTTGCAGGCAAGGAGATGGGTTGAAGTGTGTATACTTCAATGCAAGAAGCATCAGGAATAAGGTGGGTGATGTGGTGGCTATCATGGAGACTTGGATAGAGGAGGGGCAGAAATGGTTGTTGGAGGTCCCTGGTTATAGATGTTTCAACAAGATTAGGGAGGATGGTAAAAGAGGTGGGGGGGTGGCATTGTTAATTAGAGATAGTATAACAGCTGCAGAAAGGCAGTTCGAGGGGGATCTGCCTACTTAGGTAATATGGGTTGAAGTCAGAAATAGGAAAGGAGCAGTTACCTTGTTGGGAGTTTTCTATAGGCCCCCCAATAGCAGCAGAGATGTGGAGGAACAGATTGGGAAACAGATTTTGGAAAGGTGCAGAAGTCACAGGTTAGTAGTCATGGGTGACTTCAACTTCCCAAACATTGAGTGGAAACTCTTTAGATCAAATAGTTTGGATGGGGTAGTGTTTGTGCAGTGTGTCCAGGAAGCTTTTCTAACACAGTATGTAGATTGTCCGACCAGAGGGGAGGCCATATTGGATTTGGTACTTGGTAATGAACCAGGGCAGGTGATAGATTTGTTAGTGGGGGAGCATTTTGGAGGTAGTGACCACAATTCTGTGACTTTCACTTTAGTAATGGAGAGGGATAGGTGCGTGCAACAGGGCAAGGTTTACAATTGGGGGAAGGGTAAATACAATGCTGTCAGACAAGAATTGAAGTGCATAAGTTGGGAACATAGGCTGTCAGGGAAGGACACAAGTGAAATGTGGAACTTGTTCAAGGAACAGGTACTGCGTGTTTTTGATATGTATGTCCCTGTCAGGCAGGGAAGAGATAGTCGAGTGAGGGAACCATGGTTGACAAGAGAGGTTGAATGTCTTGTTAAGAGGAAGAAGGAGACTTGTGTAAGGCTGAGGAAACAAGGTTCAGACAGGGCACTGGAGGGATACAAGACAGCCAGGAGGGAACTGAAGGAAGGGATTAGGAGAGCTAAGAGAGGGCATGAAAAATCTTTGGCGGGTAGGATCAAGGAAAACCCCAAGGCCTTTTACACATATGTGAGAAATATGAGAATGACTAGAGCGAGGGTAGGTCCGATCAAGGACAGTAGCGGGAGATTGTGTATTGAGTCTGAAGAGATAGGAGGTCTTGAACAAGTATTTTTCTTCAGTATTTACAAACGAGAGGGGCCATATTGTTGAGAGGACAATGTGAAACAGATTGGTAAGCTCGAGGAGATACTTGTTAGGAAGGAAGATGTGTTGGGCATTTTGAAAAACTTGAGGATAGACAAGTCCCCCGGGCCTGACGGGATATATCCAAGGATTCTATGGGAAGCAAGAAATGAAATTGCAGAGCCGTTGGCAATGATCTTTTCGTCCTCGCTGTCAACAGGGGTGGTACCAGAGTATTGGAGAGTGGCGAATGGCGTGCCCCTGTTCAAAAAAGGGAATAGGGATAACCCTGGGAATTACAGGCCAGTTAGTCTTACTTCGGTGGTAGGCAAAGTAATGGAAAGGGTACTGAGGGATAGGATTTCTGAGCATCTGGAAAGACACTGCTTGATTAGGGATAGTCAGCACGGATTTGTGAGGGGTAGGTCTTGCCTTACAAGTCTTATTGACTTCTTTGAGGAGGTGACCAAGCATGTGGATGAAGGTAAAGCAGTGGATGTAGTGTACATGGATTTTAGTAAGGCATTTGATAAGGTTCCCCATGGTAGGTTTATGCAGAAAGTAAGGAGGCATGGGATAGTGGGAAATTTGGCCAGTTGGATAATGAACTGGCTAACCGATAGAAGACAGAGAGTGGTGGTGGATGGCAAATATTCAGCCTGGAGCCCAGTTACCAGTGGCGATCCGCAGGGATCAGTTCTGGGTCCTCTGCTGTTTGTGATTTTCATTAACGACTTGGATGAGGGAGTTGAAGGGTGGGTCAGTAAATTTGCAGATGATACGAAGATTGGTGGAGTTGTGGATAGTGAGGAGGGCTGTTGTCAGCTTCAAAGAGACATAGATAGGATGCAGAGCTGGGCTGAGAAGTGGCAGGTGGAGTTTAACCCTGACAAGTGTGAGGTTGTCCATTTTGGAAGGACAAATATGAATGCGGAATACAGGGTTAACGGTAGGGTTCTTGGCAATGCAGAGGAGCAGAGAGATCTTGGAGTCTATGTTCATTGATCTTTGAAAGTTGCCACTCAAGTGGATAGAGCTGTGAAGAAGGCCTATGGTGTGCTAGCATTCATTAGCAGAGGGATTGAATTTAAGAGCCGTGAGGTGATGATGCAGCTGTACAAAACCTTGGTCACGCCACATTTGGAGTACTGTTTACAGTTCTGGTCACCTCATTTTAGGAAGAATGTGGAAGCTTTGGAAAAGGTGCAAAGGAGATTTACCAGGATGTTGCCTGGAATGGAGAGTAGGTCTTACGAGGAAAGGTTGAGGGTGCTAGGCCTTTTCTCATTAGAACGGAGAAGGATGAGGGGCGACTTGATAGAGGTTTATAAGATGATCAGGGGAATAGATAGAGTAGACAGTCAGAGACTTTTTCCCCAGGTGGAACAAACCATTACAAGGGGACATAAATTTAAGGTAAATGGTGGAAGATATAGGGGGGATGTCAGAGGTAGGTTCTTTACCCAGAGAGTTAGTGGGGGCATGGAATGCACTGCCTGTGGAAGTAGTTGAGTCGGAAACGTTAGGGACCTTCAAGCGGCTATTGGATAGGTTCATGGATTAGGGTAGAATAATGGAGTGTAGATTAATTTCTTCTTAAGGGCAGTACGGTAGCATTGTGGATAGCACAATTGCTTCACAGCTCCAGGGTCCCAAGTTCGATTTCGACTTGGGTCACTGTCTGTGTGGAGTCTGCACATCCTCCCCGTGTGTGCATGGGTTTCCTCCGGGTACTCCGGTTTCCTCCCACAGTCCAAAGATGTGCAGGTTGGGTGGATTGGCCATGATAAATTGCCCTTAGTGTCCAAAATTCTATGATTAACCTAGGACAAAAGTTCGGCACAACATCGTGAGCCGAATGGCCTGTTCTGTGCTGTATTTCTCTATATCTATACCTTCATCGGAGTTGTTGGGAACAAAATCTAATTTCAACTGCTGCACCATAGGCAGGTGGCCGACACACTGTGGATAGATCAGAAGAACGGTATCATCTAGACAGTTAAAGATGCTTAAAAAGGACACATTCATGTTTGAAAATACCACGTGCAATTATGGCTGGAATTCTCCAGCCGTTGGGATTCCCTGTTCCCACCAGCAACGTACTCCCACCCGTGGGTTTCCCAGCGCCGTGGGGTAGCTTCAATGGGAAGTCCCATTGACAAATGGCAGGAGTAGAGAATCCCGCTGCCACTGGGAAACAAGTGGCTGGGGGATCCGGAGAATCCAGCCCATAATATGTGGTATTTAAAATGTGCTGCTGACAGAAGCATTGACTTAAGGAAGCATATTTCAAGGAGACTTCATTCTACGATCTCTTCCATTGATGCTATTACATCACAGCTTTGTTTTATATATATAATATATATTACAAAGCTGTGACGTATGTTCTGTCAAATAAATCTCATCACCGGCTTGCCACTTGTACTGTCAGTGAAAAGTCAGACACCATTTCCAGCTTCTGTATCTTTGATTGCCATGCTGCCAATCACCACAAGTGAAAATGATCGAGGTGCCATACTTCCTCGTAAGTTATTTTGGAGAAATCTGAACAAGTCAATGCCCCAGTAATTTAAAATGAAAGTCATTGAAGTGGTCCTCAAAGTGGCGATTTGATCCCAAGGGTGGGAGAAAGATAAAGAGAGTAAGAAGACAAACCAGCAGAAAGGAATGGGACAGAAATAATCAGAAAGCTACAAATGTGTTCGGTTTTCATAAAAACCCCTCCTCTCCTCAGCAAAAGACTGACAGTCGGAAAGACATACACCTCTGCAACGGTGAGAGATCATTCATGAATGACAAGTGATGAGAGGCTCCAACTGATTCATTCAAAGCTGACTGAGGAAACGTTATATTATTCAGATGCCAATGTGAGATACAGCTGAATCTTCCTGAATGGTTACTCGTCTTGCCAAAGTGAAAAACCCTTTTTACCTTCATTATTCTCATGCACTTTCTGCACATTTTCATTTTTTTTTAGTAGGTAATGCCTCAGGGTATATACTAACATCCCTCATTTCATTGTGGTGTGACGGAATGATTGACCTCCATTAGATGAACAGAGGTGTTTTTTTTTAAATAAGCCGCACATCTACGGCTGTCGTTTCTTCTGCTATTGCACGGCTGTCTTCGGCTAGCCTCATAAATCCATCCTTGACCCATTTAATTTTTTTCCACCACCTGCTGTCTTTCGGAGACAAAATACATAGGCGCGAAGACTGCTCTCACACTTCTTAGTCTTACTCTTCAATGACATCTCTCTGTACCTCTGTCACCAGTCTGCAATCATCGATGACTGCTCAGTTGTTAGCAAGTACTAAATGGTCAAGGCTTTCTTCAATTCAACACCACCAACACTGATACCATTTTGTAACACTTTCCACAAAATCTCAGCATCTTATTCCACAATTCCGTTCCTGCCCTTGGCTGTCTGTTCAGATTAAACCTGACAGTGTGCAAAATTCAATGGTCCACTTGTCTCTGATATGAACTTCAAACCTCACATTCTGTCTCCAAGGCCTTCTATTTCCACCAGTGCATCATCACCCACTTCCACTCTCGATCTCACATTCAGAAGCACTTATCCACACCTTCACTTTGGAATTTGATTAATCTTGTATTTTCCTCACTAGTCTTCGGAGCTCCATGCTTCATAAGTTGCAACTGATCCAAAACTGCATTGCTTTAATCTGCAGCCTTTCAATCGACTTCCGTTTCACCCTGTGCTTGCCAATTGCTATTGGCCTCATTCCCCAAATTTCAAAATCCTTGTCCTCACTCACAGGTCTCTCGATGGGCTTGCTCTTTGAAGTCTCACCACCTTCTTCTAGTCTATCTTTCAGCACATGCCGACTGTCTTCTAACTGCAGCCTCTTTTACACACCCTCTCCTTGGCAATCAACCTATCATTTCTCTCTGTGTTAGACTCTGGACCAGTCACACTAAATTCCTTTGCCTGCTTATCTCTCTTCCATTAACTAACCTCCTCAAAGCTCGGTATTTGTGTCTACTGTTGCCAGCACTCTGACCTTTTAGCAAATGCTTTCCTATCCATCTTTTTTATGTTCTCCCAAAAGTGTTCATATCCATTTTTTCTTTTGACTTTCGTGAAGCACTTTGAGCTTTTTGTTTCATTAAGGACAGTTTAAGGACAACATGCACTCATATAGCAACTTCCACAACTACAGGACTGAAATGAAGTACTTTTGAAGTGTTGTCACTTTTGTAAAAGAACCAGAAGTTGCTTTTCTTGTCATACTGAAATAAAATAATGATTTGTTGAGAGAAAATAGATGAGTTATCCTCCAATATAGCCAACCTCAGATGCCAGACAATTGTTCAGCCTGACATTATTCCCCCACATACTGTGCTGCTGGCTTTGGTCATAAACCATGATAACAATGTTCATTATTCAGTGGTCTTTAATCTGTGTCATTTATTTCGGATTTGGGGCAATTTTGCTATTTCTTCAATATGATTTATGCGTGAGCAACTGGAGTTTGTATTAAATTAACTTAAACATTTTTTGTCAAATTAAAATGAATCGTACAAATTACAGAAAATGAGAGTTCTTTGGAAAATCACTGTTTCAGCAATGTCACGTAACAAACCTGTAAATACTTCAGTAGTTTGATTTAATAATAAAAATAATCGCTTATTGTCACAAGTAGGCTTCAATGAAGTTACTGTGAAAAGCCCCTAGTCGCCACATTCCAGCGCCTGTTCGGGGAGGCCGGTACGGAAATTGAACCCGCGCTGCTGGCCTTGTTCCGCATTACAATCTAGCTGTTTTAGCCCACTGTCCAAAATCAGCCCCTAAAGTTTATTTAAGGCTTATTAGCCACAATCAGGCAACTATAGTGAAGGCATAGCAGAAATTCAGAAGATAACATTTTGCCTGATTCACCATGAAGAAGAAAGCTCAGGAATTCAGTCCGAGACATGACCATCCTATTGTTTAGAACCAGTTATGATCCAACATCTGTTTTGCTTGAAGAGGTAATAGAAACACTGGCCAATGTATTTCAACCTGAAGAGCAATTTCTTGATGGCACCAAAGACCGTGTGTGGGTGTCACCCATTGCATTGTTTTTTATTCTAACTACCCTAAGAATCTCGCTCTTTTTGTGTGAATAAGCTAGTTTCCTGCGATACACACTAGAACCTGGCTAACTCTAAAAAAAAATCCCCCACAGGCATATTTTCCTCTCTTTGCTAAAGTTAGCTGAAGAAAATTGTCATAAATATGAAGTGAGAAATTTGTGCTAAACTCTTCTTACTAACATTACACAACATGAAAATATCACAAGCTTTAAAGGCAAATTAGATCCAGAGATTTGCTTGCAGTTTATTTTTTCAGTACAACATTGTTCTCAAAGTATTTTTAAGGATCTATATGTGCATGATTATTTTTGTATGGATTCTGTCATGATATGCAAACATGCAACCAATGAACACTCAGAATAGGACACAACCAATGGACAGTCAGGTCACTCAGAGGTGGCATCACCACTAGGGGGCATGACATAAACACTATAAAAGGAATGAGGCACTCAAACCCTGCCTCTTTCCACAGTCAGACATCTAGAGATTAGACAGGGTTGATCAGCAGCATCGCACCCCAGCACGTGGTTGAGAGCAAGCTGGTACAGTTAGACTGAGTTACTACAGTTAAATTAGCAGAGAGTCAAACTCATTTGAGAACTGTATTAATAGTTCAATGAAAACGTTGAACTCATTTCAGAGTCTGGAGCATCCTTTAGTTAAGACTGCATCAAGTAGCAGCCTGTGTTATCTGAAGCAGCATAACACAACAGTTTCAGTTTTGTTGCAGAAATGTAAGAAAATCCCTTGAGCTAATTGCATAGTATTTGGGTGGTTATCATTTCATTGTGCTGGTTTAGTGGGGAAATGCCCAGATCTGTGACTCTCAGATTTCTCCTCAGTATTCCGGACAACTTGACTGACTAGTTCCCGAAACTACGGGCGGGATTCTCCATCCCGTCGCACCAGAGGCTGAATTCTCCAATTTTTGGGCTATGTCCCCACATCGGCATGGGAACGGTAACATTTTACACCAGAAAAACTAGCGCAAAACAGCCACCGATTCCCCGTTTTGCTGGGGGCTAGCAGGATGGCAGTGTAGAGCATCCGGCTCTAGCTGTCGAAACGCCCCAGAGAATTGCCGGGTACGTGGCCGCGCATGCGCACAGCAGCAGCCTTCAGCGACTGCGCCGTGCTACATGGCGGCGGCCGCTCGCGGGCCCGGCCCTCAAAATAGTCCCCACCTTCGGCTGGCTCGTGTGCCTGGGACCACCCCCCCACAGTGCCCCCAGCCCCAAATAATGTCCCCCCTACCTGCAGTTCAGCCCTTCCCGGACTGTGGCAGGTCTATGACTGAGTCCGCAGCCGCCACACCACGTCCCCGACGGGTGAGACCACACGTGTCTCACGCCGTCGAGAACTCGTCCGGTCGGGGGCGGAGCATCGGGGGGTGGGCCTCAGCCAATGTGCTGACGCTGTCGATATTTGGCACAATGTACTCGCAGAGTATGCCGCTTTGGAGGGGGCAGAGCATTACAAAAGCGGCGTCGCTCCCTACTTCGTGGGAAACTTGGATTCTCCGGTCGATCACCGATCGCGATTTTGACGTCGTCGACCAGAGAATCCAGTCCCAAATTTAGGTGAGGTGCGCCCCCAGGATTCTCCATCTTGCCAGCCGGCCAATGGGGTTTCCCATTGTGGGCCACCCCACACCTTCAGGAATCCCTGGGCTGCTGACGCAACAGAGAATCCAGCCTATTTTCTTTATGTTTAAAGAAAAACAGTACTTACAGGAATGTGAATAGTCACGATAGTTCGTTCCCTTTCTAGATTATATTGGATAATATGAAGATTAACAAGAGATGGCACCAGCAGAAAAAAATTTTTTTTCGAGAAATTATCCATGTGTAATTAAGTTTATAACTAGTTTCTGACCAATAGAAATAAATTCCATCATGGCTGTATTAATTGTGAAGAGTGTTTATTAATGCAGGTGGTGAAAATGTTATTGTAGTGTGATTCCAAGACCTACACTAGAGCGATGGAATAGCTCATGGCTGTATATTCATATCAGGCAAAAAAATCCATATCTCACCAGGTGGAAAGTAATGACCACTTTTTCCCTTTTGCCTCCCAACCTTTATGGATTTTTTGACCGAAGTATTGTCTATAATCAAGCCCAAGCAACTTGTTATCTATCTCACAAAGGTACAGCCCGACTTCTAGTTTCCCTCTCTGGTACATTGTATTACTATATAGGGATACTTCTCGCTCTGCAAAGCACCAATAACAGCTTTGAGTGAGTCAATGCTGATAATGTATTTAGTAAACCTGAGAATTGATACAAACGTCAATTGAGTTTAACATTCACAAAGTGTTCTGTTTAATAAGGACACGGGGAGTCCACAGTGTGTAAAAATAAGAACAATGTTTTATTTACAAACGACATACATACACATCCTGGTAGACCGCTGCCAGATACCTGCTTGGTCGGTGCCTTACTGATCGACCTTATATATACTGAGTAATTGAGATACCCTGCTTCCAGTGGGGAAGTTCATACTACGCAAGGACCACTGGAAAGACAAACATTCCCAGTCCGTATGTCCTGTGCAGATATTACATTTTAGTCCTATCTTCCCTCAAGATGCGCCAACACTTTTATCTCTGCCTCACCCCCCCCTCCCAATCTGACCTTGATCCCCTCCTATTTCACATTTGCACGCTGTCCTGTGTCACATAATCCAAAAATACATTGTTAATTTTCACCTGTATGCTGATAATATCGTTTTCCCTCACCGCCATCTTTGACTCCTCCACTGGCATTAAATTGTCAGATTGCATGGGGATGGGGGGATGGGTTTCCGCACTCCCGTGACCTATTTCTTGGTGGCGGGAGGTGGCCTGCCGTTGGCCAGCAGTGGGATCTTCTGGTGCCGCCACAGTCAATGGGATTTCCTCTTGAATGCACCCACTTCCGCATGGAAACGCTCAGCGGTGGTTCGTCACTGGTGGGACAGGGGGATCCTGCTGGTGAGAACAGCCGGAAAATCTTCCCCCCCGCCCCCCCCCTCCCAATATCTGACACACAGTAATGCATGAACATTAAATTTCCTCTCACTAATTATTAGAAATATGAAGTAATTGGTCGGGATTTTCAATGTCAATGGACTTTCGGCTGGTCTGCGGCATCACCTGCAGCAGGTTCCACCATGGCAGGGTGGAAAATCCCGACCAATGTCTTTGGTTACAGTTCCAAACTCAATTCCCCAGCAACCTACTCTATTACTTTCCCTGGCAAGTATCTGAGACCAAATCGGATTGTTTGCAACTTGCTGTCATATTTGTCCCCAAGGTGAACTTCTTCCAACACATCCTCACCAATATTAAGGCTACCTATTTCCACCACCGTAACATCGCCCTAATTTTGCTCATCTCAGCTCACCTGCTCCTGTAATCCTCTTTCTTGCTTTTGGTACCTCTAGACTTGACTATGCCAATACACTCCTGGCTCGTCTAGCCCTTGAAAACGTGAGGCCATCCAAAATGCTGCTGACCGTGTCTTAACTTGCCCCAAACCCTATTCACCTATTGCTCCCGTGCTCGCTGACAAACATTGACTCTATTATGCATCACCTCAGTTTTTAATTTCTTATCTTTGTTTTCAAATCTCCCTGTGGCCTCAACCGCCACCATCCCTGCCCCTCCCCCCTCTAAATTCTGTCACAGTAGCTTCAACAATCTTGAACTCTCTAAGATATCTGCACTCATCTAACCCTGCCCTTTATAAACTTGCTTGAGATGTGAGTTTTCTGGCAAGGCCAGCATTTGAAGCCTATCCTTAATTGCCCTTACGAAGGTGGTAGTGAGGTGATGTACCATCAATTGAACGCGAGACGAGTTGCTGAACAAAAGTATGGCTTTAATCTACTAGATGTTAGCCCTGCGGTTGATTACAGTAGAAGGACGACCGCTGGGAGTACCGGGTATTTATACCCTGCCCTGGAGGCGGGGTTAACTCAGCCTCTCGACCAATCGGGGAGCCGTCACATGACTGGTCTCAACCAACCGGTCGAGAGGCACATGACCGAGTAAGCCGGTGTTCTGCACCAATGGCAGGCAGCTATGCTGATCATACCACCACATGAGGTTCCCCAATTGAATGCCTCATTGATGCCATATCTTCAGTTGGCTAATGCCCCATTGATGCCATATCTTCAGCTGGCTAAGCCCTCAGCTTTGGAATTCCCCCCCTTCAACCTCTCCAACGCTCTCCCTCGATTTCCTCCTTTGAGACCCGCTTTAAAACCTACCTGTTCAGCTAAATCTTTGGGCATCTGCCCTCATTTACCTTATGTGGATCAATGTCTCATTGTGTTTAATGACACTCCTGCAAAACGCCTTGCGGTATTGTTTTACATTACATATGCTGTGTAAATATAAATTGTTGTTCTGAAATGCATAGTATATGATTGTGAATGACTCATTCAAATGTTCTTTCTTTCAGTTAAAAAGTTGATTGAACTGAAGTCCCGAGGAGTAAAGTTACTTCCCAGCAAAGACAACCAGAAACCCTCAGTTTGTAAGTTGTTCTGATCTCCGTTTTCCAGTTTGAACTTTGAGCTAAAAAATAATTTGAATCCTGTTGAGTTTTGTATTCCAAATAAACTTTATTTTTCTAACTTTTTATTTTACTCTCCCCAATCCTCTTTTGTGGGATTATTGTTTTCCATCCGATAAAGGGACAGGGTGATGTGCTGCCAATCTCTCTCCATTCATTGTGAGGAGTTACCTGGACTCTGCTTCCTTCCTTCGATGAGCTTGCCGAGACTAGAAGTTCATTGTGTAGATGTAAACAGCATCCAACTAATCAGCTGGGCTGATAAAATGCACCATGCAGGCCAGATTGAGAATGTATCATGCAGTAGCTTAATAATATTGAGATTTAGTTTCATTAAACTGAGAAACAGATAAGTAATTTTCTGAATCCTATTTACCGCCTCCCTTTCTTCTTTCAATTAAACTTTGGAACAATCAGTGATTTGAAGAATTGTCCAAGATGTGCAAATATATTCTTCATAAACATAACTAAGGTTATCAGTCCATCAACAAAACAGGAAAAAAGTTCAGCTGAACCTTCAAACAATGGAGAGAAGCTGCAACCCTCAAGTTTAAAGAAAAATAAATTTAGAGTACCCAATTAATGTTTTCCAATTAAAGGGCAATTTAGTATGGCCAATTCACCTACCCTGCACATCTTTAGGTTGTGGGGGCAAAACCCACGCAAACACAGGGAGAATGTGCAAACTCCACACGGACAGTGACCCAGAGCCGGGATCGAACCTGGGATCTCAGCGCCGTGAGGCAGTAATGCTAACCACTGCGCCACCGTGCTGCCCTTACCCTCAAGTTTTTTGAGGCTCAGAGTTTCCTCTAAGTCATATGATGCTGATTCACAATGCAGACAAAAGTTTCATTGTAATTCATTGGCTATCCTGGATAGCGAAGTCTCAGGTTAAATATGGATGACAAAAGCCATATTATCGAGATCACCTGTCAATAGAAATCAGCAAATTCTTTCAACCACATCAGGGCAACCATTTTTTTTGCTGAATATTATGGGGCTTTCACTTCAATGAGGAAGGGAACACCCTCGCTATCAGGAAATCCATTCCATATGGATGAAGAAGACGGTGCTGACCTCAAGAAATAGGAGCAGGAGTAGATCATATGGCCCTTTGAGCCTGCTCTGCCATTCAATGGCTGATTTGGGCTTCAGCTCCACTTCCCTGTCGTTTCCTCATATCCCTGATTCATTGAGTCTTAATCCCATCCCTGTCTTAAGTGCATTCAATGATAGAACATACACAACCCTCTGGGGCAGAGAAATCCAGGGTTTCACAACCCTTTGAGTGAAGTAATTTCCCTTCATCTCAGTCCTGAATGATTGGCCCCTTATGCTGAGACTTTGGCCCCGCATTTTGGATTCCCCAATCAGTGGAAACAATCAAGAGCATATGCTCTATCAAGCCCCTTCAGAATCATGTATGTTTCAATGAGATTGCCTCTGACTCTGCTCAGCCTCTCATCATAGAACAACTCTCTTATCCCAGGGACTAATTTGGTGAGCCTTGGTTGTACCGCCACCAATGCAAGTATATCTTTTTTTAAATGTGGAGACCAGAACTGCATGTGGTACTCTGGATGTGGTCTCAGCAAACGCCTGTCATGAGATCCTGGGCTAGTGCTTGGTCAATTCCAGCCCCACTGGACCCGGAGTCACAACGCAAGTGAAATTAGATGTTATTTTTAAAAACCTGAGGATCTTGGCTAAGCTCAGTAAACTACAGTCGCCAGGTTTGTAAATTTAACACAAATAACCTCTTATTATTTAGCAAGTATATAATTAAATTGACAAAAATCTGGAGCGGGAAGGAGAATGACAATAAAGTAAAAAGGATAAAATATCTCCGATGCACTATGATGGTTTTCAATTAAATTCTTTCAAGAGTTCAAGCTTTCGCTTCATTGCTTCTTCCTTTTAAGCTTGAGAGGGTTTTCTCTGGCAAGGTTGTTAGTTTTTTTGTAGAGTCAAGACCATTTAATCTAGATCATAAAAATGTGTCAGGCACTCGCTGGTTTTAGAACAATAAAACAGTCCTTTACTTCAGCAGAGAGAAAACTCCTTCTACTGTCAGGGTCTAATCACTTCTGACCGGCTCCCTCAGAAGGACGTCGCAGGAACCAATCACTGACTGTTGTTAGCTAGAACACTTTCCGTGGCCAACACACATGTTGCCAGCCAGCCAATCGAACCAACTTCCTCCGAAGCTGGTTCTTCATTTTCCCTCGGCACCGATGAGTCTGAATTCTCCTCTCGAAAAAACTAAATCGTGGAACACACTGTGCTGACCAGCAGACTGTCTTAGCATAAGTCCGATTATGAGTCCCCAGACCAAAATTAATCAAATTAAACAAAAGAAATGGGAATAAAGGGAAATCAAAAGAAAGGACACTAACACCTCAGCAAGACTCCTTTACTCCTGTACTCCAAACCCCTTGCAATAAAAGCCAATATTTAATTTGCCTTCTTATTTGCTTGCTGCACTTGTATGTAGACATTTTACATTCCTTTTACAAGCACACCCAAATCTGCTGAACAACAACACCTACGAGTCTCTCACTTTTTACAAACGTATTCTTTTGTATTATTTTGACCAAATTGAATAACATTGAATAACTTCACACTTCCTGACATCATAATCCAGCTGGCACCTTATTGCCTCCTCACTTAAACTATGCATTGGGGCAAGTCTCCAGGGCCACCAGCCCCAGCTGAGATTCACAAAAGCCTATTGAATTGGATGTGAGGGCCAAATCAGAATTCTAGCCGGGTGTCATACGTACTGCGAGTCTCCCAGCCTGCTCTGCCGGCCCCGATAAGGTTTTCGCCCGGAAGGGCCTGACGTGGGGTAATGAGGGGGATTTAAAGTAGGTGCTGCAGGGGGATTGCCTGGTAGGGGCCCTTAAGGTTGGGGGGGAGGAGGGAGGGGGGATGGAATTTGGTGAGCCCATAATGGTGTTGCTCATTTGGCGAGGTGGCCTTGCCAAAGATTACCAGCAATTGAAATCCAATGGTATTATGATCACTAATTCTCAGTGGATCTTGTACAGTGGCAATATTAATTAATTCTGCTTCATTACATAATACCAGATCTACGATAGCTTCATTCTTAGTTGGTTCCAAAATGTATTGGTCAAAAAATCTGTCACATAAACATTCCACAAACTCATACTCTAGACCACAGTTACCAATTTGATTGTCCCAGTCCAACCCAGGGCAGCACGGTAGCATTGTGGATAGCACAATCACTTCACAGCTCCAGGGTCCCAGGTTCGATTCCGGCTTGGGTCACTGTCTGTGCGGAGTCTGCACATCCTCCCCGTGTGTGCATGGGTTTCCTCCGGGTGCTCCGGTTTCCTCCCACAGTCCAAAGATGTGCAGGTCAGGTGGATTGGCCATGATAAATTGCCCTTAGAGTCCAAAAATTTCCCTTAGTGTTGGGTGGGGTTACTGGATTATGGGGTTATGGGGATAGGGTGGAGTTGTTGACCTTGGGTCGGGTGCTCTTTCCAAGAGCCGGTGCAGACTCGATGGGCTGAATGGCCTCCTTCTGCACTGTAAATTCTATGGTAGCATTGTGGATAGCACAACTGCTTCACAGCTCTAGGGTCCCAGGTTCGATTCCGGCTTGGGTCACTGTCTGTGCGGAGTCTGCGCATCCTCCCCGTGTGTGCGTGGGTTTCCTGCGGGTGCTCCGGTTTCCTCCCACAGTCCAAAGATGTGCAGGTTAGGTGGATTGGCCATGCTAAATTGCCCTTAGTGTACAAAATTGCCCTTAGTGTTGGGTGGTGTTACTGGGTTATGGGGATAGGGTGGAGGTGTTGATCTTGGGTAGGGTGCAGACTCAATGAACTGAATGGCCTCCTTCTGCACTGTAAATTCTATGATCTGAAGGTTGAAATCCCCCACAATTAATACATTGCCTTTGTTATAAGCTCCAATATTTTTTTGTTAATACTCTCACCAACTTTGATCTTGTTACTTTGAACCTGTGATCCGCTGTCCAATTATCATAGTTCGAAGTAATTTTCTGAATCTATACATTTCTGAATCTGATTATTTTGAATACATAATTCGGTAAGGTGATCCCTCAGTCACTTGAAGGTAAAAACGCCCCCAACCACTGTTATCCGGCGTGACCCTCCCCACAAGTAAGTGACACCCTGCTTTGGTGTTGTAGAATGCACCCTACATTCAGGGCTCCCCCTTCAGGCCCCCTACACAGGCCTCACCTCTTGGCAGTGCAAGGTTGGCACAACCAAGATCCTAAGGGGCAGTGCTGGGGCACTTTCCAGCATTTTCCTGACCACCCAAAGTTTTCAATGGTCTCTGAGCCCCTCAGCATTGTCATTACGCCAATCCTCTGTTTTTGGAGAATAATAGTGATTCCCTTTGGGTTCACTTTGTGCCGGTGAGGAGCTGGATGAATTTGGCTTGAAGCCAATTCTGCATATTTAAATTAGAATATTAATAAAGGGCAGCACGGTGGCACAGTGCTTAGCATTGTTGCCTACAGCGCTGAGGACCTGGGTTCGAATCCCGGCTCTGGGTCACTGTCCGTGTGGAGTTTGCACATTCTCCCCGTGTCTGCGTGGGTTTTGCCGCCACAACCCAAAGATGTGCAGGTTAGGTGAATTGAACACGCTAAATTGCCCCTTAATTGGAAAAAATAATTGGGTACTCTAAATTTTTTTTAAAAGGAAGAAGAAAAAAAGAATATTAATATGCTAATCCGGTTCACGCCCGACAAGACCATGAATCAAATTATGTCGCTGGCCAGGGGTGGGAATCTCAAAATGATTTCTCACCGGTGCAAATCGAGTTATGGCTCTCTTGTGAGAGTCTTGGGCCAAAACGCAATTTGTGTCTGCACGAGCGGGGCTGGAGAATTGTCGCCAGAACTGGCTACACTGTGCAAGGTGTGATGTGACCTAAAGATCACACTGTATGAGCACAGGTTCTTATGATGTATTTCGTCCTTTATGTTTAGGGTTTCTTAAATAAAAACAGTGGTAATAAATTTGTACAGAAGATCTGTTGGGCCACAGTTTGAGTTGAGTGTGCAGATTTGGACATCTTTAAATTTAGTATCCATAAAATGGCATCCCGATTTTGGTGGAGTGGGATGTCACTGAGTTTTGGCTCCATCCCTCCCAAAGCTGCACAAAAGCTGCCCCTCTCCAAAAATGTGTTAAAATGACATTGAATTCCACCTCTGCAGTTCTGAGACTCCTGTTTTCCCAGTGGTGGTGACACTGAAAATGAAATCAAAAGACTCACATCCTATATCTCTTTAAATTCTCTCTGTCCTCCAAATAGCTAAGCTTTCCAGCTCACTTTGTCTCATCAACAAATTTACATACATTACTCTCTCTTTCTTCATCTAACTCATTGGAATCATAAAATCACAGAAGGACGCCATTTGCCCTCTCGAATTTGCTCCGATCCCCTGAAAGAGCACCCTACCTCAGCCCACTCTCCCGCCTCATGCCCGTAACCCCACCCAACATTTGGACACTAAGTGGCAATTTGGCAAGGCCAATCCACCTAACCTGCACATCTTTGGACTGTGGGAGGAAACTTGAGCACCTGGAGGAAATCCATGCAGAGAACATACAAACTCCATACAGACAGTTACCCAAGTTCAGAATCGAACCCGGGTCCCTAGTGCTGTGAGGCAGCAGTGCTAACCACTGTGCCACCATGCTGCTCTATTAATATTAATATAGAGTGTAAATAGTTGAGGTCTCAGAATTGACCCTTGTGGTATTCAACTATCACTATCTACCAGCTTGAAAAGCCTAATTTATGCCCATTTTCTGCTACCCATCTGTTTACCAATCCTCTATCCATGTTAATATGGGCGCAATTGTCCCCTCCCCCCCCCCCCACACCGGGTGGGAGAATCGCAGGGGCGGCGGGCAAGTACCACCACGCCGCTCCGTCACCCGCATGCGATTCTCCCACCCCCCCACAAACCGGCACGGCGAGATTTACGGCTGGCCGCTCGGAGAATCGCCGCTCGCCGTTTGTAACGGGTGAGAGGCGATTCTCCGGCACGGACCACCGGCCTGCCCAATACGACGTGTTCCCACCGGCGCCGACCACACCGGGTTGCTGCCGGCGTGAATAGCGCAGGAACACTGCAGGGGCGGCATGTGGGGGGGGGGGGATCGAGCACCGGGGGGGCGCTCAAAAGGGGTCAGGCCCGCAATCGGTGCCCACCGATTGGTGGGCCGGCCTCTCTGAAGGACGCACCCCTTTCCTCTGATGCCCCGCAAGATCACTCTGACATTTCTTGCGGGGCGCCTGCGGGGCGGACAGCAACCACGCATGCGGGGTTGGCGCCGGCCAACCTGCGCATGCGCGGGTGATGTCATTTATGCAGCAACAGCCGCGTAATTTACGCGGCGCCTCTTTTACGTGGCGCCAAGGCCCGGCGCGCGTAAATGACGCGGCCCCGCTCCTCGCCCCCTAGGGGTGGGAGAATAGGGGGCGAGGAGCGGCCTCCGACGCTGGAGTGAAACACTCTGGATTTCACTCCGGCATCGGCACTTAGGGTGCGATTCACTGCTCCCCACCCCCCCCCCCAAAATGGCGTGTCGCATTTTGCAACACGTTGCTCGGAGAATCGCCGCTCGCCGTTTTTCCCGCCGACCGCCGATTCTCCGGCCCAAATGGGCCAAGTGGCCTGATGACCCCGACGGGTTCACGCCGGCGGCAACCACACCTGGTCGCTGCCGGCGTGAACATCGCGCGACAGGTAAGTGTGGGGGCTGTGGGGGGTGGAGAAGGTATCGAGCACCACGGGCGTGCTAGTGAGGGGACTGGCCCGCGATCGGTGCCGACCGATCGTCGGGCCGGCGTCTCTAAGAGACGCACTCTTTCCCCTCCGCCGCCCCGCAAGATCAAGCCGCCACGTCTTGCGGGGCAGCGGAGGGGAATACGGCAACCGTGCAAGCGCGGGTTTGAGCCAGCCAACCTGCGCATGCGCGGCTGACGTCACTTAGGCGCCGCCGGCCGCGTCATTCTCAGCGCGCCGCTTTGACACAAGTGTCAAGGCTCGGCGCCCGAGTTTCCTTCAATGCCACTCCTAGCCCCCCCCCCCCCCCCCCCCCCCGGGGGGGGGGGGGGGGGGGGGGGAGAGGGGGGGAGGGGAGAATAGGGGGCGAGGGACGGCCTCCGACGCCGGAGTGAAACACTCCGGGTTTCGCTCCGGCATCGGCCGTTGCGGAGAATTTCGCCCTCAGTCTCCCGTTGGGAGAATCCCGCCCTCTATCTCCCTAATTCCATGTGCACTTATTTTGCCTATTAACCTTTTATACCACATCTTATCAAAAGTCTTTTGGAAATCCAGGTATACTATATCTACTAGTTCCCTTTATCTACCTTAATAGTTATAGCCTCAAAAATCATCAATGAAATTGATAAACAGCATTTCCCTTGAATACTAGAATAGTATTCTATTCTAAAGCATTTATGAGTCTCAGAACTTAGGCAGGTATTCCTTAATGAGCAGAGTTGGAGAACCCCATGTCAGGCCATGTGTTTATACTGAGACAGTTACCAAATGCCTCATTCTGAATGGGGGCCATGGATGTGGCACAGGGCATTGTTGAGGGCATGAGAGTTGAGGGCATGAGAGGGGTGAGAGCTAAAGGGCCTAACTATTTTTATTGTGACCGGGACAATATCAAGGCTAGCGTTCGAACCAATCCGCATGGCACTCGCCAGCCCTCATGGCTACCCATGATTTGCTCCTGGCATCCGCGGGTTTGATTCTATCCTGTCATCCCCTCCACCGGAGCAAAGCCTGGCTGTAACGGGGCCCTTTAAACTAAGGTGCATTTGCGGAGTTGGTAGATTTCCTGACTTGTGCTAACTGCCTCAATAGCGCAAATCTGACCCCAAGTGCAATTATATTGCTAAACTACCTTTGAAGATTGGGAGAGCCCTCCTGACAAGTGGCCCCATTAGTTGAATGGAAGCTTAACACTTCTAAGGAAACAAAATATAATTATCTATATCACAGAAACAAAGAAAGCTGAAAAAACTCAGCAGGTCTGGCGGCATCCATAGGGAATGGAAACCGAGTTAACATTTCGATTCTGCATGACCCTTCTTCATAAGACCATAAGACATAGGAGCAGAATTGGGCATCTCGGTCCATCAAGTCTGCTCCACCAATCAATCATGGCTGATAATTTTCTCGTCCACATTCTCTTACCTTCTCCCCATAATCCCTGATCCCCTCACTAATCAAGAACCTATCTATCTCTGTCTTAAAGGCAGTCAGTGATTTGGCCTCCACAGCCTTCTGCGGCAAAGTGTTCCACAGATTCATGACACTCTGGCTGAAGAAATTCCTCCTCAACTCTGTTTTAAAGGATCGTCTCTTTAGTCTGAGATGCTGTCCTCTGGTTCTAGTTTTTCCTACAAGTGGAAACATCCTCTCCACGTCCATTCTATCTAGGCCACGTAGTATCTTATAAGTTTCAATAAGATCCCCCATCATCCTTCTAAACTCCAATGAGTCCAGATGCAGAGTCCTCAACTGTTCCTCATATGACAAGCTCTTCATTCCAGGGATTATTCTTGTGAACCTCCTCTGGACCCTTTCCAAGCCCAGCACATCCTTCCTTAGATACGGGGCCCAAAACTGCTCACAATACTCCAAATATTGTCCGACCAGAGACTTATATTGTCTCAGAAGTACATCCCTGGTCTTGTATTCTAGCCCTCTCGACATGAATGCTCACATTGCATTGCCTTCCGAACTGCCAACTGAACCTGCACGTTAACCTTAACGGAATCATGAACAAGGACTCCCAAGTCCCTTTGTGCTTCTGATTTCCTAAGCATCTTCCCATTTAGAAAATAGTCTACGCTTCCATTTCTCCTTCCAAAGTGCATAATCCCACACTTTTCGACATTGTATTCCATCTGCCACTCCTTTGCCCACTCTCCTAGCCTGTCTCAGTCCTCCTACAGCTCGACTGCTTCCTCGATACTACCTGCCACTTTACAGATCTTTGTATCATCTGCAAACTTAGCAACAGTGCCTTCAGTTCCTTCCTTCAGATCATTAAAATATATATTGTGAAAAGTTGTGGTCTCAGCACCCACCCGAGGTACACCTCTAGTCACCGGCTGCCATCCTGAAAAATACCCCTTTATATCCACCTTCTGCCAGTCAGCCAATCCTCTATCCATGCCAGGATCTTACTCTTAACACCATGGGCTCTTAACGGGGGTTGTTGTGTTACTGGTATAGGGTGGATGCGTGGGCTTGGGTAGGGTGATCATTGTTCAGCACAACATTGAGGGCCGAAGGGCCTGTTCTGTGCTGTACTGTTCTAATTCTAATTCTAATTAACAGTCTACTATGTAGCACCTTTTCAAAGGCCTTCTGGAAATCCAAATAAATCACATCCACTGGTTCTCATTTGTCTAACTTCCTTGTTGCTTCCTCAAAGAACTCCAACAGATTTGTCAGACATGACCTCAGCTTGACGAAGCCGTGCTAACTCAGACTTATTTTATCATGCACTTCCAAGTCCTCCACAACCTCATCTTTAATAATGGAATGTGAAATCTGACCAATGACCGAAGTCGGGCTAACCGGCCTATAATATCCCATTTTCTGTCTCCCTCTCTTCTTAAACAGGGGTGTTACATTAGCCACTTTCTAGTCCTCTGGGACTATTCCTGTCTCCAGTGATTCCTGAAAGATCATCACCAATGCCTTCACAATTTCCTGAGCTATCTATTTTCGAACGCTGGGGTTGTAGTCCATCTGGTCCAGGTGATTTATCCACCTTCGGATCTTTCAGTTTCCCCAGATCCTTCTCCTTAGTAATGGTCACTGCACTCACCTCTGCCCCCTGGTTCTCCTGGAGCTCTGGCATCCCACTGGTGTCTTCCATTATGAAGACTGATGCAACGTAACTATTCAGTTTATCCGCCCTTTCTTTGTTTCCTATTATTACTTCTCCAGCCACATTTTCCAGTGCTCCATTGTCTATTTTTGCCTCTCTCTTACCATATATATTTTGAAAAAAACTATTCCTATCTTCCTTTATATTACTAGCTAGCTTGCACTCATACTTCATCTTCTCTCCCCTTATTGCTTTTTTAGTTGTCCTCTGCTCGCTTTTAAAGGTTTCCCAATCCTCTGGCTTCCCACGAATCCTTGCCACTTTGTATGCTTTTTCTTTAGCTTTTATGCTATCCTTGACTTCCCTCGTCAGCCATGGATGCCTTGTCCTCCCCTTAGCATGTTTCCTCCTCCTTGGGATGAATTTCTGTTGTGCCGCCCGAATAACCCCCCAAAACTCCTGCCATTGCTGTTTCACTGTCTTCCCTGCTAGGCTCCTTTTCCAATCAACTCGTCCCTCATGGCTTTGTAGGGGCCTTTATTTAATGATCATACCATTACATCTGATTGCTGCTTCTCCCCCTTAAACTGCAGGGTAAATTCTATCATATTGTGGTCACTGCTCCTTAAGGGTTCGGTCACCTTAAGTTCCCTGATTAAGGTTGCCTCATTACACATACCAAATCCAGAATTGCCTGTTCCTTAGTAGGCTCTGTCACAAGCTGCTCCAAAAAGAGCAAAAGGGAGGGAAATGTATGATATTATACAATGATTCGTCGGAGCAGGGAGCGACTGCAACAAAAATAGGGCAAGACAAAAGAACAAGTGACAGATAGCCCTGTTGAGGTGGGGAAGAGAGGGCTTTTGCTGTCAAACAAAATAAGTTTGGGATATTAAAAAAAGGTTAAGATGGAGGAGAAGGGTCTTAGTCAAACGCTGTTGAACTGAATGCTGAATCCTGACTTCTGTAACATACCTAATTGGCAGGTGAGGTGTTGCTCCTCCATTTTGCATTGGGTTTCTGGAGAATTGCAGCGAGCCTGGGCCGCACAGTGGGCATGAGAACAAGATGATAAACTAAAGTAGCAAGCAAGCAGGAATGTTGGGGGTCATGCTCGTGGGCTGAATGAAGGTGTTCTGCACAACTGCCACCAAATCTATGATCAGTGTCCCTGATACAGATGTTTCCAAAACTGCTGAATCCAGTTTTCTCTGTTTTTGTTTCAGGTTCCAGCATCCGCAGTATTTTTCTGTAACATTTATCTCTGTACTGCTTTTGCATCCCCAATTTCCCAAGATTGGAAAACTCATTTTAGGGTTCTAATTCCAACATTTTCTGAAATGTGAACAGAAATTATGAATTATTTTTCAATGCTCAATTTTTGCTGATTTCTTTTTTGCAGATTGTGCCCAATTATTATCCAACAAATATTACACTTCATGTGTTAATGTGCGAAAATTGAGCCACACAAATCATAATGATTCACTGATAATGTTAATCTTTGTCCACTATTAATATGCATGAGCTTCAGCTATATGTGAATTTTGAATCAATGTATGTGAAAACTCATTTTTATACGCTTCACTATTTAGCCACCTACAAGTCAACACTTGTTTCTGTGTTATGTCAGACTCCAGTGAAGTATGTCAGCAGCAGTTATGCTGATGTGCTGCAAAGGTGTCATTTTAATTTGGTCTTTCTTTTTGTTGGTGGTGGAGGGCAGGGGTGGTCGCAGGGGGTGGGAGAAACACATGATTTTGGTATTCCTATTTTTCCCTTTTCAATCAAATTTGATTTACTCATTGTTGTTATGACCCCCTGGGTTAGTGCATGGTTCAATTCCAGCCCCACTTGATCAGGAGTTGCAACACAATTGAAATAACAACTAATTCTTAGCAAAACACCCAAAGTCTTTGGCTCTTGGCTGCCCAATAAGTGCAATCACCAGGTTTGTAAATTTAAACACAATTAATCTTTATTAATAACAATAACTATAATGACATTTGCAGAAAATACAACTGGTTAACTGTTATCTAATTCTTAACCCCTTCCTCTTTAACTCGACATCCCCCCGATCCTTTAAACACACACACGAGACAGACAAACAAACACAGAGAGAAAAGAGGGGTGTAAAAAAGTGATGAATGTAAAAGGATAAGAGTCTTTACTTCAGGTGGCTGTCTTCTAGCACACCTTCCTTCAGCCTTGGCTTTCAGTTTGAGGTTTCTGCTTTCAGTCTGTAATGGTTTTCACTGTTGATTCATCCAGGATCTCTGTAGATTCAGAAATCCAGCAGCTATACTGCTTTTCTGGAAAAAAGAGAGATAGAGAGAGACTCACAACTTCTTTGGTGAGCGTCCAGGACCAGACTGCCCTTTCATTGGTTCTCTAAAAACCATCATACTTGGGTAGGACCCAATCACAGCCTGTTGCTGGGCAGAACATGGTCTTTTGGCCAATTTATTGGCCTCCAGCCAACCAATCGAACCAAATCCGTCCGACCTCTCGGGTGCCAAAAAGTCTAAGTTCTACTGTTCAGAAGCTAGCACAGTCTACAATTTAGTAACTTTTAGTAACTTTTGAGTTCCTCACTTCTTCTGCACGACTTAAAGGTATATGTCCATTAAACATTCATGGATCAAAACTGAGAACAGCAAAATAAAAGAAATGGAAAATAAGGGAATTAACAGGAAAGGCCCTGACATATTCAAGACAATGGGATTTTTATTTTCTTCTCAGGTTTGCATTACTGCCAACACTGTGCTAAAGTTGTGTTAGCATTGTCTGAAAAATTCATGACTAAACCTATCCTCTGAAAGCTTCACTTTGACACTGCAATGTTCACAATGAATGGCAGGAACCAACACTTTGCAGGATGGAGCTATGGGGCGAAATTCTCCGACCCCCAGCAGGGTCGGAGAATCGCCTGGGGCCGCTGAAAATCCCGTCCCCGCCGTGGCAGAGATTCTCCGCCACCCGGGAAGTGGCGGTGGCAGGAATCTCGCCACTCCGTTCGGCGAGGCCCCTGCGGTGATTCTCCAGCCCGGATGGGCCGAATCCCCGCCACTGGGAGGCCTCTCCCGCCGCCGAGGTTTGAACCATCTCTGTAACGGCGGGAACAGCGGCGCGAGCGGGTCCCGGGGTCCTGGGGGGGGGGCGATCGAACCCCGGGGGGTGCCCCTACCGTGGCCAGGCCTGCGATCGGGGCCCCCCGCTCAGATTCCGGGCCAGTGCTCTGGGTGCACTCTTTCTCCTTCCGCGACCGCCACGGCCTCCGCCATGGCGGAAGCGGAAGAGAAACCCACATCGCGCATGCGCCGGTGGTGATGTCAGCAGCAACTGGCCGCTGACGTCACTGCCAGTGCATGCACCGACCGGCGAAAGCCTTTCGGCCAGCCCCGCTGCCGGGGGCGCCGGTTTTTTGCACTAGTCTTCTGGTGCCAACCGCTCCGGCGCGGGGCTGGCCCCCAAAGGTGGGGAGAATTCCCACCTTTGGGGAGGCCCGACCCCTGAGTGGTTGGCGCCACTCCCCTACTCCGGGACCCTCCGTCACACCGGCTAGGGTAGAATCCAGCCCATGGTTTTCATTTAATTTCTAAAAAGCTTAAAACATTGTTTTTTGTGTCTTCCCACTGATTGCCTTGATAATTTTTCTGAAGCTTCAATTTCACACCTGAATATGTATACGTGACAGAGCAGCATCACTCACTGTACGGGGAAGTTGGCTGGACAAACTCAAGTTATACGACTATCCCATTCTACAATCTTGCAAAATGTTGGCTTCCAACAAAAATTGAACACCACAGAAGATCTGTCTTTGTCTTTTATTTTAGTTAAATGTCAATACATCTCAGGCGATGCACCGTTAATGACACCACCGTGCGAATACCGCTGTGTGTATTTACAAGCCACTTTAACCAGACAACAATGTGGTTTTAAAAATTAGTATTGTTGTGTTCTGATTAATACAATGCACACATTTTGACAAATGCATAATAACTATGATAACAACCAGTTCAGTAAATAAAGGGGCTGATAAAAACTGACTGGTGAAGTTAGTTATTACATTGTTTACCCTTTAGTTTATTTAATTATTGTATTATTTTAGTAAGTAAAAATATCTTTATTATCAGTCATATAATTCATGTATAGCTTCGAATATCAAAAATTGCTGGAAAGACAAAGTAGGTCAAGCAGCATCTGAACAGAGAGAGAGGGTTTCTTTTGTTGTCCAGGGCCTTTTGCAGACCGGCACTGCTAGTATTTTGCTTTTTGCATTTCCGGCTTCCTCAATTCCATGATATCAATGCAGTTGTTGAAATCTAGGGTTTTAACTTTCTTTGTCGTTGCAATATTGAGTGTGTCTTCGATTTAATTGAACTGTATTTTTAGCCTTGCTGTCAGCTGTTCTACTTCACATGGATTAATGATGCTGTCAAAATTTTGCACAATTGAATATTACACTACCATGTAAAATTAAATAACCTTGAATCAATAACATAACCAATAAGTCTGAGTTCAAATTAAAAAAAACTGTCTGATGTTGCAAGGTCAAACCTAACATGGAAATTTTGCTTAATAAATTGTATAAATATACATATTCCCGCAACGCAGAGATTTTTGCAGTGTGAGAATAATATATTCTAAACAAAAGAATGAAGAAAACGTTTAAAAATGCATATTGGTTAAATAATAAATGAACCATTATCTAATTTTCCAGTAAGAGTTGGTGTTCCAAGTTATTTTAATTTGGACAGCATGGTAGCACAAGGCGAGCACTGTGGCTTCACGGCGCCAGGGTCCCAGATTCGACCCCTCGCTGGGTCACTGTCTGTGCAGTGTCTGCGTGGGTTTCTTCTGGATGCTCCGGTTATCTCCCACAGTCCAAAGACGTGCAGGTTAGGTGGATTGGCCATGCTAAATTGCCCTTAGTGTCCAAAAAGGTTAGGAGGGGTTATTGGGTTCAGGGGATACGGTGGAAGTGAGGGCTTAAGTGGGTCGGTGCCGACTCGATGGGCCGAATGGCCTCCTTCTGCACTGTATGTTCTACGTTATCTATTGCGGACACGGCTCCAGAGCAATGTTGTAATATCCTATTACTAAATTAATGGTCATTGTTTGGGGGAATTTGAAGATAGATCAGTGACAAAATTGGTATGTGCAACGTGTTCACTCAATTTTATTGATTTTTCTTTTGTAGTAACTCAAGCAGGGATGGCACAAGGATATAATATGTGTCCTGACCCAGGGGTTCCTGAATGGGGTAAAAGAACAGGTTCGGATTTCAGGTAAGAAGCTCCTGGATCGCAGTCAGCAGGTTCTGTGCATGCATGAAATATTTGACCTGAACGGTTATTTCAGAACTCTTTTTAAGATTACTTTCAATGCAGAATCTGTTCACTTCATTCAAGACACAGAGAATGCAATGGCAGACAGAGAATTAAGGTGTGAAATATGGCAGACTGAATTTGTGAAAGACTGATCCACATTATTTCCAACTTGTATTATATTTGATGAAAGTGTTTGCAACCGCTGCAAAGTATATCACCTCTGATGGTCTGAGTCACTGACTGTTCTTTGTATCTCTAAAGATGCACTCAGACCATAATCACATTGACGTGGCAGGAAAGGTACAGGGCCAAATGCCTCAAAGTTAAAATGTAATCATTAATAAAGAATTTCATGATCAATTTTCTATTTAAACTGCATTAAAACTATGCAGATTTTGCTGCAGTATTAACACAAATACTGCTCGAAAACCATCACTGATCAAGTGTGATTTTCTGGCAAGTGAGAGAATATCAGAATGTGAAAAGACCTCAATTATCATCAAAGACTTCTAGTGTCCAGTAGCAGAGTATTATTGGCAGATATATGGGAACAGGGCATTGCCCTATCCTTTTACAGTAGAAATATGACATTCAAAGAGGAACTTCAAGGGGAAAAATAACTACAACCAAGAAGGAAAAAGATTATATTGGGCCAGAATTGTTGTAGAGGCCAACCAACACAAACAACCGTCAATTACATTTGTCCATGTAATGTCGGTGATATTTTGCCCTGAAAGTTGGTGGAAGTATGACATTGAAACAACAAGGCATCTGGAATCTGAATGAACGGAATAAGCAATTCCGCACCAGCTTAACTAACCATTCTAAAATTAGCTACCCTAAAATATTGAATATAAAATATGAAGTAAGTTCAATATAAAACAAGGCACAGAAAAGAAAATATAGAGAGGAAATGTAAGACTGGGTTGAGAGAGAGGAAAAAGATAGGAAGAAAATGTAAAATACCATTCTACTTTATAGCGAAAGAACCTTCACACTACTCAATACTCTTAAATAGAGAGCGGTACAGGAGATGCCATTTTCAGATGCTGCAGAGCAATACATCTTGGACAGCAGCCCCCATTCCGCCACCAGAAGTTGCTGTGGCATTTCATCAAAAATACCAATGAGCGCTATCGGCCACTTTGACAACAAAATTTGGGCTAGCACAATTCTTTTCTGATAGATTTTTGAAAATTCTCGCCAAATCCTAAAAGAATGATCCGATATGAATAACTTGAGAAATATCACCAACCATTCAAAGTATCAGCTTTGGAAACAAAAAATACTGGGGTGAATTCTCCAAAGGTTGGGGCTCCACTCATTGCTGGTTCCTCTTTTGACTATTATCGAGGTGTTGCCTTAACCATCCGCGTGCTTAGCTAGTCTGACCAATGAGTGGCTTCTGGCACCTGTAATGACAGTAGATAAACCTGCTCTTCAAAAAGAGAGAGTATCTTGCTGGAGCTCTTGGGAACCTTCTGTTCTGCATAATTTACAACAGTGGTTGTTTTGACAGTTTTTGTCATTTTGAGGAGATTCAGACTGCATGGGCATCTCAGCTCAAGGGTGAAAAAAAATTATAATGGATGGTATACATCAAACTGGAGATTTGTTTGCCGCCATACCTTAGTGGTTTCAGAATCATGCCTGTGACATCAAATTCCCCAAGGCCAATGAAGTGGTGTCTGCTATTCATAGCCAGAGGTGTCTCAACCATGGTTCTCTCAGTAGAACCAGAAAACTGGCTCCCATGTACAAATTTCAAATTCGGGAGATAGCCATTAACCAAGATGTCTGCATTCCAGAATGAAAATATAGGATTTTTTACAACACCCAAAAAACATCGCTGTCTGTGCTCTTGGTATGCTGTCTCAACCTTCTGTGCATTTTTGACATTTTGTCTTTACACAGCTTCCCAGATAGCAGCAGTATCAAGATACCACCCTGCCCAAAGCGCATGCAGCTGGGGGCCTCCAAGAACAAGTGCCATTCCATCTGGTCCCCGTTTGTGGGGACCAGTACCAAACAGAGCTTGTCCGTGGTCCCCGAGGCAAAGAGATTAAATCCCAAAGCCTGAGGTACCTCGGGAATCTGTACATTAGTGTGAGATTTACTGCCTCGCTCTACTATTCAGATTTGCCTAAAAGATCGCGTTGAATCTCGCGAGGGGTTGCAGGCCAGGTAGATGCTGTGAGTGGGATCTCCCAGCTTTCAACAGCCACACTGCACCGCTGTGAGCTGCTTTTCAGGCGCAGCGCGGCTAGAGGATCACACTCCTATTTCTGTACTGTTTCACTAACTGGACAATGGGTTTACTTTGGACCACAGTGTGCTTTCTTCCCTAAACTTGGATCTGAACTGTAAACTGATTTCAGATTGCCTGACATGCCTACAACCAGCCTATACCTGATTAGATACGTTTTCAGGTCACTGTAATCACAGTGTTCAGCCATTCTGTACAGCTCATTAATGAAAGGAGCTGACAGGTTCTCTAAGCTGCTGGTAACCTTTATTAAATGTATTCTTTTGAAGGATTTAGATACTTTTTTTTATTCAGTTGTGGGATTGGATGTCATTGGCCAGGCCAACCTAACTGCCCTTGAGAAGCTGATGGTGAAGCTGCATTCTTGAACTGCTCAGGTCCATGTGACATAGGTACACACATAGTGCTGTTAGGGAAGGAGTACCTCTGAAGTTAAAATAAGTGTTGAATTATTTTAAAAATTCATCAAATTTTACAGATGATTTGTGTGGTGGCACGGTAGCACAGCAGTTAGCACTGTTGCTTCACAGTGCCAGGGTCCCAGGTTCGATTCCCGACTTGGGTCACTGCCTCTGTGGAGATGGCACGTTCTCTCTGTGTCTGCGTGTTTCCTCCGGGTGCTCCGGTTTCCTCCCACAAGTCCTGAAAGACATGCTGTTAGGTAATTTGGGCATTCTGAATTCTCCATCTGTGTACCCGAACAGGTCCGGAATGTGGCGACCTGGGGCTTTTCACAGTAACTTTATTGCAACTTTAATGTAAGCCTAATTGTGACAATAAAGATTATTATTATTGTTTCCTTGTCTAGCTATGATATTATCATCTGTAGGGCCGGCTGAATAAAGCTGTACATTAACTTGTTCAGCTTCTATCTTTTTATCCAGACCTGGCATGATCATGGATGTAAGACATCTCTTTCTCTAGTGTCCTCAATTTTGTGATTGATTTGGAAAAGTGGATTCCTGGTCGCTGGTCAAAATTTTTAACTTGCAGGTTCAGCTTCAAGAGGTTTCTGAAAATCCAAGATTGTGCTGTTGTGATATGTATATGTAGAGATATATAAAGGGTTAATGACTACATGAATAGTAGAAGACAACCACGAGATGACAGCACTAGATTCTTGTATAAATGTGTGAACTCAAAGGATCTTGGGTCTCTTCGAACCAGGAGTGACTAGACAGCAGAGTGTCAGAGAGATAGATAATAGCATAGTTAGCACATGTAGCTCAATAGTCAATACTTTATTCTGAATTACTTAATCACTAGTTATAGTTCTGCAAGAATGAACATGAATCAATTCGTTATTCATTAAATCTATTTTACTTTGAGTTGAAGATTGGTGGTTTCTTGAGAATCAGACCATTCTGGAAATATAAAGCAAAAAGTAACGACATATTACCACAGAGTAATATAACATGGCACCAAGTCATTGGCTTCAGTAAACTGGCGAGCATAATCTGGAAAGTTCAGAAAGAAAGAAGAATCTAATCAGCTATTCGACTTGAGAAGCACCATCAGCAAACAACGGACCTGTCTGCTTCTTCATAAAAGGATTCTATCGTCCCTGCAGCTCCTGTTGTAAAGGTAAAGTCACCATAGTCCCAGAAGACCATTGGCTGCTTTCCCTGTTGAGAGGGAGAGCTGACTGGTGGTGATTGAACCTGAGGGCCACGACACCTCAGGTGAGGGGCAAAGTTGAGAAGGTGGGGCCTTCATGAATAACCTCAGCCGGTACAGGAACCCATGCTGTTGGCCTCGCTCTACATCACAAACCAGCTGTCCAACTAACTGAGCTGCACCGCCCCCCTCTGCAATAATAGCGTTCACAATCTCAGCATTTAAATGTTTTCAACAATGACTGCTTGGATCAACTGGCTAGAGTTTTCCCTCTTTAGCACAATGATCTTGGGTCTTAGAAGTGTCCAATCCTGGAATTTGCTGTGGGTGTAAAGCTACCTACTCAGTCACGATTAAGTTTTAATTAATTTAATTTTTTTGGAGCAAACTCAGTCGCCATGTGCTCAAGCACTGACTCAGGAATGGGTGGTGGAATTCTCTCACCCCGGGGCCGGAGAATTGCTGGTACGGGTGTGAATTGCGCTTTCACATAGCCGTCCGTCAGTCCAGAAGTAAAACACTCGAACACGTCAGTAACGAATATTCGTTTATTCACGGCCGGGACAAATCTCTAAGTAGTCGGGGAACCACCTTCGAGAAGTGCCAAAGTCCCAAAGTATGGACTGTCTCTTTATACAATCACAGCTTAGAGGTGGTCCCCTTAAATTCCTAGATATACCAATGATTTGGCACGGATCCAGAACATGTACTTATATGGAATTATTATCCTCGAGGTAGGCTGGTGACTATGACATAACTGTTGCTGCTAACGGTTTTCTTATCCTATCTGTCCATCAGGTCCAATTTCCTTATCTCCTTCTCTCCCATGCTCCTGAGTCAGCTCTTTCACATTCCAATGTCCCTTGTCTCAGTTGACAAGGTTTTACACACTCATCTTTGCTGTCTCTGCATTAACAGATACAGAGATCTGTTCTCATTTCATTCCCTTAACCCTTTAACATCCTTTTACTTGAGGGTCACAGATATATTTCAGAACCTTAATATTACATACAGACAGCAAGGTTATAACAAGACGATAAATGAAATCCACTTCCACACGGGCGCGAATCATGCCACGCTGCCCTGATGCCAGTCTGCCAATTCTCCGGAGAGCGGAGAATCAGCGCCATTGGCGCCAGCGCGGCGCCGGTCAGGGGCTGCTCTACGCGGCCCCCCCCCCCCCCCCCCCCCCCGCGATTCTCCACCCGGGATGGGCTGAGTAGCCATGCAAAAAAAGCCATTCACATCTGCTCTTACCCAGCGGGACCTCGGCGTGGAATCATCCGGGGGTGGCCTGTTGGGAGGGAGGGGGGTCCGACATTGTGGGGGGGGGGGGGGGCTACGATCGGGGCCCACTGATCGGCGGGCTGGCCTCTCGGGCTGGGGGCCTCTTTTGTTCCGCGCCGGCCGCTGTAGCCCTACGCCATGCTGTGTCGTGGCCGGCATGGAGAAGGGATACACTGCGCATGCGTGCACTGGCGCTGGTCCCACTGCGTGTGCGCACATTGGCACCAGTCCCACTGAGCATGCGCAAACCTGCAGCGCCCATCTGACGCCGGGGATCGGCAGCTGGAGCGGCGTGGGTCACCCGAGTGCCGTGCTGGTCCCCTGTAGCGGTCAGAATTGCTGCTCCTGAGGCCATGTTCATGCCGTCGAGAAACGCAACAGCATTTACGACAGCGTCAACACTTAGCCTCAGGATCAGAAAATCCCGCCCGGGGTTTCTCAGGCTGTGCCTTAAATGGCAATTTCTAAATACTGCAATATTTAACGTTTTTCAGGATTTTTATCGTCCAGAAATTTTACATTTTTATCTCGCCCCTGCTCAGTCTGCTGACTCTGCACACTTTCGGCAGAGACTTTCGACTTCTGTGGGATTCAGTGGAGTCTGCTGCTGCAGGACAAGGTGTTGTCTAAGGAACTTTGGTGAGTTCCTGCAGTGCATCTTGCAGATGGTACATACGGCTGCCACTGTTGGTTGGTGGTGGAGGGTTTGAATATTTGTGGAAGGGGAGCAATCCAGCGGGCTGCTTTTTCCTGGATGGTGTTAAGCTTCTTCAGTGTTGTTGGAGCTGCACTCATTCAGGCAAGTGGAGAGTATTCTATTACACTCCTGACCTTGTAGATGGTAGACGAGCTTTATATGTGTGTGTGACGGGGGGGGGGGGGGGGGGGGGGGGTGTCAGGAGGTGAGTTATTTGCCGTAGGATTCCTAGCCTTTGACCTGCCATCGTAGCCGCAGTATTAATATGGCTAGTCCACTTCAGTTTATGATCAATGGTAACCCCCAGGATGCTGAATGTGGGGATTCAGTGATGGTAATGCCACTGAATGTCAAGGGGCGATGGCTCGATCCTCTCTTGTCGGAGTTGTTCATTGCCTGGCACTTATGTGGCATGAATGTAACTTGCCAAATGCCAGCATAAGCCTGGATATTGTCCTGGTGTTGCCGCATTTGGACATGGACTGTTTAATTATCTGAGGAGTTGCGAATGGTGCAGAACATTGTGCAGTCATCCGCAAACATCCCCACTTCTGACCTTGTGATGGAAGGGAGGGCAATGATTAAGCTGCTAAAGATGGTTAGGCCTAGGGACTACCCTGAGGAACTCCTGCAGTGATGTCCTGGAGCTGATATCCAACCATCTTCCTTTGTGCCAGGTATGACTCCAACTAGCAGAGAGTTTTCCCCCGATTCCCATTGACTCCAGTTTAGCCACAGCCCCTTGATGGCATACTTGGTCAAATGCTGCCTTGATGTCAAGGGCAGTCACTCTCACCTCACCTCTGGCATTCAGCTGTTTTGCCCATGTTTGAACACCACTTGATGATAATAGGAAACAAAGTTCAATTCATTCATGTTAAATGACATTTGTGTGTGCTGTTTTAGAGCAAACAGAAACTGGCATTTAAAATAGACTTTAAACAGAAGAGAAAAGAACGTGCTAAAGCTCAGAGCTGCCACAAAGGTGACTTAATGTGGGATGTGGAAATATTAAACTGATTTAGTTTGTTAAGGACACTGGATTCCCAAACTAATTATAAGTTCACACAACATTCATCCGAAAATATAAATATAATAATGTGTATTCATACAACATATTTACGATCCAAAATCTGTCCATGGAAGTAGTTGATGCTAAAACATTGAATATACTCAAGAGGCGGCTAGATATAGCATTGGGGCGAATGGAATCAGAGGTTATGGGGAGAAAGCAGGAATAGGCTATTGAGTTGGATGATCAGCCATGATCGTGATGAATGATGGAGCAGGCTCGAAGGGCCAAAATGCCTCCTCCTGCTTCTATCTTCTATGCATCTATGTATGGAACCAAACAAGGGGATACTGGGAAATGAGACCAAAAGTTTGGTCACACAAAGTGAAACAAAGTGAAAGGGGGATGCACGGTAGGCCAGGATTCTAGGAGCTTAGAAATAACTCAGAAGAGAAAGTTATGGTGGTGGAAAGGGATGGGTAAATAGGGGATTTGTGAAAGAGGTCGGGGTAAGCTTGTAGAGGGCATCTCACAAATACTTATCCAGGCCAAGTGAATGGAGGAGGGCCTCCTACCTTGCCCAATTCAGCATTCATTCACCTGCTTCTGAGATGGAAGCCCTGCCTCTAGCCCATCCCCGCTACCACACAACAAAAGTAACACGGGTGGGCACTATCATGTTGGATACTGGATTGCAACATTGGTAAATGGCCCAACTTATGCCTCCTGCTACCAAGATAAATATTCAGGCCCAGGCAGCATTGTGCTAAATCTATCCTGCACTAACTCCAGAACCAATATAATCTTCCTCAGGTAAACTGCCAAGAACTGCTCACAGCACTGGAAATCTGGTGTAATCAGGATTTTGAACAGCACCTTTGTGACCTTTTTACCCTGCCCTGGCTCCCACACATTTATGCCTGATGTCGCATCACAGACCAACCTTTCACCTATTCTAGCCTCTAAAATAAATGATGTGTCAATCTTTGGTGGCTGCACATATAATGTCAAATGGCTGTATTTCTTCATCTTCACTGTTTTGCCCTTTTTCTCCACTGACTGGAAAGACACTCATGTATCTCAATTGAATAAAAAAAGTCAAGGTTTTCAATGTGGTGAATGGAGAGAAGAGAAGAAGTGTGCTCTTGCACCATCTGCAAATTATGGGGCAGAAGAGATTGAGGGGGAGGTGGGATTCAAAGAGGAGGATTTAGGGATGTAGGTATACTTATCATCAACCCCTCCGGCCTTCCCACTGACTACAACCTCAGCGGTGTTCCTTTCTCATGATGGCTGACACTGTGTCCTCCATGAAAGTTAAAACATACAGGCATAATTGTCCTCCCCCCATTAGTTTCTGCTTAACAATGCATTGTGCTATCTTCTCCCGCAAGAAAGAGGGAAGCATGTCAGTGAGTGTCCTGCATTTTGTTTGAATAACGTGATTGAATAGCTACCAGTGTGCGCGAGCTACGAGTTTTAATTGCGGGGCTTGCAACTGTTCAATTCTATGGGGCTGAGATGAAGCATAAGAATGTTCAAGAGTTATCTTTCAGGTTCTCTTCAGGGGCAGGGATGCTCTTCTGGCCTTGCAAGGAAGCCTTGCAGCTCTCTTGCACCAGGCTGTATACCTCCCATCCCAATCATGGCCTCAACCACAGTCTTGATTTTCTTGCACCACTCTGAAGTGCTGAAACCTCAATCATTGCCCTGAATTCCGCCTTTCTCACCCCTCCCAATCGTGGCCCCAACTTCAGCCTCCACTTCCTAAGCCACTGAAATGCTATCCTTGTATCAATATTCCCCAAACTTAAGTATCATTAACTGCCAGCTATCAGACAGGAGACTGCTGCATATTTTTTATTGGAACCCTGCTATTAAGATCGACAAGGCTATTAAGGCACATGCATTCCCAGATTTTGCACGTGCTGCTTTACTCTGCACACCCACCTCCTCCTCCCCTTCCATTAATAGCAGGGCCAATAGGCTGTTTGGCAATAAATACCTCACAGCTCAATTCAGCCCCCAACGAATGTCCATCCACAATATCTAGCCAGAGCCCTGCATGGTTTTCCCAAGTCTAACCTCGGCACACTGAGACCACTTGTAACGCTGCAACTGTTAACACAACTGGGATTAGCCAGTTTTCCATAGACCAGGAACTCAATCTGGATGTTTACTGCTCTGGATGGGTCAGCTATTTAACAGCTTAATGAACAGAGCCAGCGGAGAGCCCTTCTGCAAGAACATTTCAGCTGCGAGCAGAGACACATGATGGGAGGGCAATCCTTTATTCCAAAAGAGCAAAGCCGGTCCTCCTAATATGCAGGCTATGAAAACTCTGATTGTTTAACTGAAAAAAGTTCTATTTCCTGAAATGTATTCTCACCCCAATCTAGCAGATGAATGTTTGAAAACTGCAGTGAGACCAGATGACACACTCTGTGGAGCTGTTCGACAACAAAAAAAAACAATTGCGAGATATTTGCCAAATCCTTGTACCATTAGTGGAGAAGCAATTAGTAAAGTTTATTGATGTAACTTCCCCTTGTATGAATTGTCTCTCTCTCCATTTTGCCACTGAACTTAAGTTTCACCTGACAGTGATTAAAGGAAAGGGACATATTTAACTTTTTCCCAAGGAAAAAAGAAACCTTGGTTGAAAACATGTCAGAAAAAGTGACAAAGACGCTCATTAGAGCACATACCCCTGCCCCACTGTGTTAACTCAAAATTATGACAATGATACAGTTCTTCTCTGCAGATTTTTTTCATAGGTAGTTGATGCTCTGTAACTACAAGCTAAAAAAACATTAAGAGCTTCAATCTCACTGAGAGGAGGCTTCAGGCCAATGCAAATCCAACAGCTTGCACTGAAAACTCTGTTCACATTTTAACAGCTGTGACAATCCACAACATTCTAAATAAAAAACATTAATTCACCCCATATTTCCTGATGTGAATGGATCCTTAAAAAAATTCTAGGGTCATGATCCAGATCCACATCTTCACCAAAAGATAATCGGTTCTTTCTTGGTTCATACTGAATCTGTGTGTTGAGTTTTGTCGAAATCCGTTCATTGGCATTTTGAGGTATTTTGCTTTTAACCGAACAGACTAACAGAGAGGTGCGAAAATATTAGCAGTGGCTGATGCAAATAATTATTGAACAGCCTTCAGAAATCCAGCCAGAACTAAGTTGCCACAGAAAGTTTCTGACTTTTAGCTTTTAAATTCCTTTGTAGAATAAATATAATGGGCGGGATTCTCCCCCGCCGGGTTGGAGAATCGCCGGGGGCCGGCGTGAGTCCCGCCCCCGCCGTCTCCCAAAGTCTCCGGCACCAGAGATTCGGCGGGGGTGGGAATCGCGCCGTGCCTGTCGCGCCCCCCCCCCCGATGCGCTAACAGTTGCACACAAAGACACGAATCGGTACAAGAGAGGCTTTATTACCGTGAGATGTTATTCCCTCGACTGCAGCTGTAGAATGGCAACTCAGGAGAGCTCATAAATATTTATACTGCTCACTGTGGGCAGAGCTAGCTGGCAGGGGCTTACCGACAAACCTGCAATACAGGTACTGTTGTACATCCCCTAATACAGGCACACACATACATATACAGTGGTGGATCACGACATTCACCTCATGTTAAGAATGAGTCCGACGGGGGTGAAGTGAAACTATTATACATAAGCAGTGATTTATTTACAGGGGCGGGGGGGGGGATAAAGTGTCCATCTTGCAACCCGGTGCCCGTCATAGGTTGAGTCTGACCGGCGGTCTGACGGTTCGTTGAGAGTGACGCAACAGTGGTGGCGACGTCTGCACAGGTGGTGTCGGCGTCGACGGCATCGGCGGTGGCGGTGTTGGTGCTGGCCAGTGGCTGGACGACTCCGGGAGCATGCCGAAATCTTCCATGTCCTCTAGTGTGGGCAGGGGAACGAGGGATGGACCTGGTGGGGCTGATGTTGGGGGCGCCGGGGAAAAGGATGGTGGTGGGTGAGGAGGTGTGTCCCTGAGCGAGACAGTATCCTGGCGGCCGTCGGGAAACTCCACGTAGGCATACTGGGGGTTCGCGTGGAACAGGCGTACCCTGTCCACCAGAGGGTCCGCCTTGTGGAGTCTGACATGCCTATGAAGTAGGACAGGCTCTGGAGCTGCGAGCCACGTCGGGAGCGACATCCCGGATGTAGACTTCCTAGGGAAGGTAAAAACATGTTCATGGGGTGTATTGTTAGTAGCGGTGCACAGCAGTGACTGAATGGAGTGGAGTGCATCAGGGAGGACCTGCTTCCAGCGAGCGGCTGGGAGGTTCCTGGACCATAGGGCCAGCTGGACGGTCCTCCATACCGTCCCGTTCTCCCTCTCTACCTGCCCGTTTCCCCGGGGGTTGTAGCTGGTCGTCCTGCTGGAGGCGATACCCCTGCTGGGCAGGAACTGACGCAGCTCATCGCTCATGAATGAGGATCCTCTTTCACTGTGGATGTAGTCGGGAAAACCGAACAGAGCGAATATGGAATTGAGGGCCTTGATGACGGTGGCACACATGATATCCGGGCATGGGATGGCGAAGGGGAACCTAGAGAATTCATCGACCACACTAAGGATGTAGGTTTTGCGGTCGGTGGCGGGGAGGGGCCCTTTTAAATCTACGCTGAGGCGTTCAAAGGGGCGGGACGCTTTCACCAGGCACGCGCGGTCTGGCCGGTAGAAGTGCGGCTTGCACTCGGCACAGACCTGGCAGTCTCTGGTGACTGTCTGTACTTCCTCGCCGGAGAAGGGCAGATTGCGGGCTTTGATTAGGTGGTACAACAGAGTGACCCCCGGATGGCAAAGGCTCTCGTGCAAGACATGGAGCTGGTTCACTTGTGCGCTGACACATATACCTCGGGAGAGGGCGTCTGGGGGCTTGTTGAGCTTGCCGGGGCAATACATGATCTCGTAATTATAGGTAGAGAACTCGATTCTCCACTGCAAGATTTTGTCGTTTTTGATCTTGCCCCACTGCGTGTTGTTGAACATGAAGGTTACCGACCGTTGATCAGTGAGGAGGGTGAACCTCCTGCCGGCCAGGTAATGCCTCCAGTGCCACACGGCCTCAATGATAGCCTGGGCCTCCTTTTCATCAGAGGAGTGTTGAATTTCGGAGGTATGGAGGGTGCGGGAAAAGAATGCCACGGGTCTGCCTGCCTGGTTTAGAGTGGTGGCAAGGGCGACACCTGAAGCGCCCCTCTCTACTTGGAAGGGCAGTGTCTCGTCTACTGCGTGCATACCGGCCTTGGCTATGTCTAAGCGAATACGGGCGAAGGCCTGTTGTGCCTCGGCCGTGAGGAGAAATTGCGTGGACTGGATCAGTGGGCGGGCCTTGTTCGCGTATTGTGGGACCCACTGGGCATAGTAAGAACCCCAGGCATCGTTTGAGAGCCTTGGGGCAGTGGGGGAGGGGAAGCTCCATGAGGGGGCGCATGCGGTCGCGATCGGGCCCCAGTAGTCCATTTTGGACTATGTAGCCGAGGATGGCTAAGCGGTCTGTGCTGAATACACACGTCTCCTTGTTATAAGTGAGGTTGAGGAGAGATGCGGTGTGAAGAAATTTGGCAAGGTTGGCGTCATGGTCCTGCTGGTCGTGGCCGCAGACGGTGACATTGTCTAAGTACGGAAACGTGGCCCGCAGTCCGTACCGGTCAACCATTCGGTCCATTTCTCGTTGAAATACCGAGACCCCGTTAGTGACGCTGAAGGGAACCCTAAGAAATTGATACAGTCGACCGTCCGCCTCGAAGGCAGTGTAGGGACGGTCCGATTTATGGATGGGGAGCTGGTGGTACGCAGATGTCAGGTCAATTGTTGAGAAGACCCGGTACTGTGCAATCTGATTAACCATATCAGGTATGCGAGGGAGGGGGTACGCGTCGAGCTGCGTGTACCGGTTGATGGTCTGGCTGTAGTCCACGACCATCCTGTGTTTCTCCCCAGTTTTAACCACTACCACCTGGGCTCGCCAGGGACTGTTGCTGGCCTCGATAGTACCCTCCCGAAGCAGCCGCTGGACTTCAGACCTGATGAAGGTCTTGTCCTGGGTGCTGTACCGTCTGCTCCTGGTGGCGACGGGCTTGCAATCAGCGGTCAGATTGGCAAAGAGGGAGGGTCAACCTTGAGGGTCGTGAGGCCGCAAATGGTGAATGGGGGTAGGGGTCCGCCGAATTTTAGGGTGAGGCTCTGGAGGTTACATTGGAAGTCCAGGCCCAATAAAAGTGTCGCACAGAGGTTGGGGAGAACGTACAGGCGGAAACGGCTGAATTCCACGCCTTGTACGGTGAGTCTGACCAGACAGAAGCCCTGGATCGGGACAGAGTGGGATCCGGAGGCCAGGGAGATCCGCTGGTTGGCGGGATGGAACGCGAGGGAGCAGCGCCTTCCGTCCGGATGAATTAAGCTATCGGTGCTCCCGGAGTCAAGTAGGCAGTAGGTCGCATGGTCGTCGATGAGCACCGTCGTTGAAGCGGTAGCCAGGTTGCGAGGATGGGATTGGTCGAGAGTCATGGAGGTGAGTAGCGAGCGATCGACCGAAGTGTCCGAAGAGCCCGATGAGTAGCGGCAGCGACCCGAGTCCAGTCCCGAGGGGAGGTCAAAATGGCGGCGTCCGAAGTACCTGCGGGGAAGAAGATGGCGGCGTCCATGCAGCGCACGTTGTGGGGGTGGGGCAAGATGGCGGCGACCGTGGTGCGCACGTGGTGGGGCGTGGCAAAAGGGTGGCGCCCACTGATCGCACGTGGAGTCGGGGAGGAAGTTGGTGGTGACAATGGTGTGCACATTGTGGGGGCGGCGAAAGATGGTAGCACCCACTGATTGCACGTGGACCTGGGGGAGGAAGATGGTGGCACCCACTGGTCGCACGTGGCCCCGGGAGCAGCGGACGGCGGGGCCCATTGCGCGATCGGCTGTGTAGAGGGGGAGAGGTCGGGTGCGATAGCGGCAACTGTGCGGGCCTGACATACCGCTGCAAAGTGGCCTTTCTTGCCACAGGATTTGCAGGTCGCGGCGCGGGCCGGGCAGCACTGGCGGGGGTGCTTCTGCTGACCGCAGAAGTAGCAGCGGGGACCCCCAGGGTGCGCAGTGCGACGAGCAGGTCAGGCATACTGCGCGGGAGCGGCCCCAGTCGGGGGGGGGGGGTCGGTTGCGGGGTCCACGAGGGTAGGATAGGTGGACCACGCGGTAGGATGGTGGGCGGGGTAGGATTGCATGTTACGGGACGTGACCGTCATAAAGAGCGCTAAAGTCTTTGTCGCCGCTAGATCGAGCGCGGCCCCTTCTAGCAGTCATTGCCGAATGCGGTCCAATGCAATACCCGTCGCATGAGGAGGTTGGAATGTTCCGTAGCCGTGACGGCCTGGCACTCGCAATCCAGTACTAGAGGGATAAGGGCCCATCAGAAGTCCTCAATCAACTCACCCGGTTGCTGGACGTGAGTGGAGAATACATCGGATCCAGCTGCAGGCGGTCGGGTTTAATTCTGATGTCCATGATGTGGGAAATCTCACGGTAATAAATTGATGCGCTAACAATTGCACACAAAGACATGAATCGGTACAAGAGAGGCTTTATTACCGTGAGATGTTATTCCCTCGACTGCAGCGGTAGAATGGCAGCTCAGGCAACTTTAAGGGCATTTAAGTGGTCACTGGATAGACATATGGATGAAAATGGAATAGTGTAGGTCAGATAGGCTTCAGATGGTTTCACAGGTCGGCGCAACATCGAGGGACGAAGGGCCCTTACTGCACTGTAATGTTCTATGTTCTAGGTCAGCGACACAGTACCCCGTGATTTGAACCGAATGGGACCCAGAGGTGAGGGCAATAGTTTGGGTGGCGGGGTGGGTGCACAGGGAGCAGCGTCTTACCGTGTCTGGATGGATAAAGCTCTCCGTGCTCCCGGAGTCGAATAGGCAGGAAGTATCGTGGCCGTTGATTCGCACCCGCATCATTGAGTTACGCAGGTGTTTTGGCCGCGATTGATCGAGCGTGAATGCTGCTAGTTGCGGGTAGCCAGAGTCCTCGGTTAAGTCGGACTCACAAAATGGCCGCCTGGAGTTACCAAATAGCCGCCGCCATCGGTCGCACGTGTCGGGGTTCAAATATGGCCGCTGCCAAGATGGCCGCTCCATGACTCGCACGAGGTAGATGCGCGTCGGAAGTGGGCGTGTCCGGCCACCGCGCGGCCGCGTTGCTGGGCCTGTGAGACCGGGAGCTTGATTTCTCGGCCTGGTGAGGATTTTGTTTGTGGCCTTTGGGGCCAGCCAGGCAGACCTTAGCGAAGTGCCCTTTCTTTCCCGCAGTCGTTGCAGATTGTGGAGTGGGCCGGGCAACGTTGCCGTGGGTGCTGACCTTGCCCACAGAAATAGCATGGGGAACGCCCGGAGTGAGCGGATCGCCGCGTGGCGCAGGCCTGTAAGCGTGGCCGGGTCTGGAGGGGATCGAAAGGGGTTTGCAAGGTCCGCGTAGTATGTCCGGAGGTTACGGTGGGCCATTTCTAGGGAAGAGGCAATCGTTACCGTGCCTTGCAGATCCTTTGCCCCTTCTTCTAGGAGCCGCTGCCGGATGTACGAGGATCTGATACCGGACACAAAGGCATCGCGAATATGTAAGTTCATGTGGATTTCTGCCGTCACTGCTTTATGGTTGCAGTTCCTCGCGAGCACAGTGAGTCTCTCCACGTACTCGTCCAGAGTTTTCCCGGAACGCTGGCTGCAGGTTGAGAGCAAATGTCTGGCATGTACCTCATTAATCGGCTTCACGAAGCATTTCGTGAGTATCTCGACCGCAGCTTCGTAATTTGCAGCATTCTCGATCGCGGAGGAGAGTCGGTGGCCCACCCGGGCATGTAGTAAACGCAGCTTGCGAGCGCCGTCGACATCAGTCGCTGAGGAGTCGATATAGTCCTCAAAACACTGCAGGCAATATTTAAAAATTTCCGGGGCTTCCGGAGACCGATCGTCCAGGTTGAGTTTCTCCGGCTTTAGAGCGCTGTCCATCTTGATGTGTCAGATGATTAAATTGAGATACCCTCAATCACGACACAGGAGAGAAGATAGATGATTCAAAGGCTTTAATCATCTGAGAACTGTATAGCAGCCGAGAAGTGTGCTCATCACATGTTGCCTGAGTGAGCCTCATCTTATATACAGTTTCCTGGGGGCGGAGCCAGAGGCGGAGTCCCCCAGGGTTCCAAGCCCGGTCTTAAAGGGCCAATGCATTAAAGGTAAGGTACCATTATATCAGCTACTGATAACATTCATCACAGTGTTATTGGGTGCCATGAGGTAAACAGAAAATAAAGATTAGCCTTTAAAACTAAGGTATGTTCTGGGCTCCCAGAGGCTCTTCTTTTGTAAGAAAGTAGCATCTTGCCTCAGGTGGAGAGTTTCATGTGGAAAATTGTGATAAAATATTGACTCTGAACAGGCTTCAGAAATTCTGTCAGAACTAAGTTGCCACAGAAAGTTTCTGACTTTTAGCCTTTAAATTCCTTTGTACAATAATTCCTTTGTGGGCAGCACTGTAGCACAGTGATTAGCACAGTTGCTTCACAGCTCCAGGGTCCCACATTCGATTCCCGGCTGGGGTCACTGTCTGTGCGGAGTCTGCACGTTCTCCCCGTGTGTGCGTGGGTTTCCTCCCACAGTGTAAAGATGTGCAGGTTAGGTGGATTGCCCTTGGTGTCCCAAAAAAAAGTTGGGTGGGGTTATCGGGTTATGGGGATAGGGTGGATGTGTGGGCTTGGGGAGGGTGCCCTTTCCAGGGGCCGGTGCAGTCTTGATGGGCCGAATGGCCTCCTTCTGAACTGTAAATTCTATGATAGATATAGTGTACTTGATCTATAATTCCAGACATTCCATAATATTGTCCAACAGTAATGGATGTGGTGACTTTAGCTAAATTTGCTCCAGCTGTATGTAACTACGATGCATTCAATTAAAAATTTTAATATCAGTCCATTTGTCTTATTTTCAAAATAGGAGAAAAGTTGCATGCATATTCTTTGATGTAAACAAAACATGCATGTTTCGACACTGATCTACGATCGTTTTGTTTAAATACATTAGGTGCGCAAATTTCACAACAATGGAGTGAATTTTCTGTTTACCTGAAAGTCCTGCCCACTGCCAGAGCTCAAAGCAGGAGGCTGGACCCAGGGCAGCATATTACCAATGTCTAAGAAAGTCTGGCAGTAGGTCAGCAGACCAGCCCTGGCAATTGGGGGAGAGGGAGAGGCAGCTGCTCGTAGGGTTCATGGTGCACCAGCAGCGCAGGGGTAGCCATTGCCATAGGTGGGTCCCTACATCAGCCGCCACCCCATGGCCTGCTGGCAAGACACCAGGGTTAATCTGGTGATCTCCCCACACAATGGTGGGCCCTCCAGTGGAGCCAGGAAGGGCCCTTAAGTGACCACTTAAGTGGCTCACTTGGCGCGGCCACAACACCAGAGTTGCTGCCATGGCAGCTCCCTGCCAATGTCAAGTCCCACCATATACCCAGCCCTCCCACCTCCTAGCATGCTTCTAATGCATTGGGAAAGTTCAGTCCTGTGTTACTGTACTGCCCATTGTAGGGAGAGAAATTTTCCTTCATGGTTTCCTCAAGCTGTGTTGCATATGTTCTGTGGTATGGGAGAGCTTTTTCTAATGTTGTATTCTCCAAAATTTAAATTAGAAGTGAAGTGGGCAAGGGCTAAGGTTCTTGCTTCTAAGGAGATTCAGTTTCCAGAATCCTGTGCTGTGCAATCAGCAGGCTTTAGAATTGTTTGGCCTCATGCACTCCAAAGTTAGAGTGGCCACGCTGCGCCTGAAAAGCCAAGGTGCCCAGGTGGCACAACCGGCTAGCAGGAGCAGTTAGTATACAGGTTGGCACTGCTAAGGTGTCAAGTTGGCATTTTGTGCTGTGGCGATAGGATTGGGGGTGCCCTGCACAGGTGTTCGGGGGGGGGGGGGGGGGGGGGGTCTGTAACCCCTCATTGTGAGTTGGGGCTTGTGGGGGTGGGGGGAAATCGAGGGTCATGTCAGGGGCCCGGAGATCAGGCACCATTTCAAATTGATGTCCCGATCTCTCTCTACACTGAGGAGTTCTGATGAACGGAATTCCTCAGTGCAGAGAACAGGGTGACGTGCAGCCTCGGCCGCACGTTCCTTTCTCTGGCTCACCAACTACACCCGGGTGCCATGTCGTAGCATTGTGTTTCTCAGTGCTGAGAGCACCGGGAAACATGCAGCTAAACGCGCTCGCTTTGGGACTTTGTTCCCATTTAATTAAATTGCATACATAATGAGATCTCATTTTCTGATTTCCCCCACCTTCCACCAGTGACGTAATGAGGTTCCCACCCAGGAAAGTCACGAATCTCATTTCAGTACATTTAAACATCATTAGTGGGCTTCCCCGCCATGTCGTCCCCCCACATTAGGAACTCACCTCTCACCGATGTAACATCACGCTGGTGAGGTTTCTAACATTTTTTTAAATGTGAAACACGTGAAGGGAACCCACCAGGGGCATTTGGGTACATATAGCCCCCCCCCCTCCCCCTCCAAGGGATCGGGGGTGGGAAATGTACATGGCCCGATAGTATCCTAGCACTACCCCTGGCATTCTGGCACTATCAGGAAATGCCTGGGGACAGTGCAAGGATCTCGGCATTCCCAGCATTGCCGGCAATCTCGGGATTGCCCAGCATTCCACGCCCCCCCCCCCCCCCAAAACACCCCTCCCTCCGGATAGTGTGATGTTCGATAATAAGCGAAAGTGTTATGGATTGGATTGGATTGGATTTGTTTATTGTCACGTGTACCGAGGTACAGTGAAAAGTATTTTTCTGCAAGCAGCTCAACAGATCATTCAGTACATGGGAAGAAACGGGAATTAAACAAAATTCAAGAAAATACATAATAGGGCAACACAAGATAGACAATGTAACTACATAAGCATTGGCATCGGATGAAGCACACAGGGTGTAGTGTTAATGAGGTCAGTCAATAAGAGGGTCATTTAGGAGTCTGGTGACAGTGGGGAAGAAGCTGTTTTTGAGTCTGTTCGTGCGTGTTCTCAGACTTCTGTATCTCCTGCCCAATGGAAGAAATTGGAAAAGTGAGTAAGCCGGGTGGGAGGGATCCTTGATTATGCTGCCTGCTTTCCCCAGGCAGCGGGAGGTGTAGATGGAGTCCATGGATGGGAGGCAGTTTTGTGTGATGGACTGGGCGGTATTCACGACTCTCTGAAGTTCTTTGCGGTCCTGGGCCGAGCAGTTGCCATACCAGGCTGTAATGCAGCCCGATAGGATGCTTTCAGTGGTGCATCTGTAAAAGTTGGTAAGGGTTAATGTGGACATGCCGAATTTCCTTAGTTTCCTGAGGACGTATAGGCACTGTTGTGCTTTCTTGGTGATAGCGTCGACGTGAGTGTGGTCTGTTGGTCAGAAAATCGAGGATCCAGTTGCAGGGTCAAGGCGTTCCAGGAGTATGGAGGTGCAGCACTTCATGATCAGCCTCTCGAAGCACTTCATTACAACTGACGTCAGGGCCACCGGGCGGTAGTCATTGAGGCACGTTGCCTGGTTCTTCTTTGGCACCGGTATGATGGTGGTCTTCTTGAAGCAGGTGGGGACCTCGGAGTGGAGTAGGGACAGGTTAAAGATGTCTGTGAATACCTCTGCCAGCTGGTCTGCGCAGGCTCTGAGTGCACGACCAGGGATCCCGTCCGGGCCCATCGCCTTCCGTGGGTTCACTTTCAGGGAGGCCGATTTGACTTTGGAAGCTGTGATGGTGGGTATGGGTGAATTATGGGCTGCTGGGGCACTCGACAGCGGATTGTTGGTTACCTGCTTGAACCGAGCATAGAATGCATTAAGTTCATCGGGGAGGGGTGTGCTGCTGCCAGAGATACTGCTCAGCTTCGCTTTGTAGCCCGTTATGTTGCTTAGTCCTTGCCGCAACCGCCGAGAGTCTGTCTGTGACTCTAGCTTAGTTTGATATTCTCTCTTGGTATCTCGGATGGCTATGCGTAGGTCGTACCTGGATTTCTTGTATAGGACAGGGTCGTCTGCCTTGAATGCCTCAGATCTGTCCTTCAGTAGGGAGTCAATCTCGCGGTTGAGCCATGGTTTCCGGTTGGGGAACGTACGTACTGCTTTCTTTGGCACGCAGTCGTCCACACATTTGCTTGATGAAGTCTGTGACGGTGGTGGCATACTCATTTAAGTTAGTCGCTGAGTTCTTAAATATGGACCAGTCCACTGTCTCTAAACAGTCACGTAAGAGCTCTTCTGTCTCCTCGGACCAGCACTGCACAACATTCTTAGCTGGATTCTCCCGCTTGAGTTTCTGCTTGTAAGCCGGGAGAAGGAGCACAGTCTTATGATCTGATTTCCCAAAATGCGGTCGGGCGATGGAACGGTAGGCGCCCTTGCTTCTTGAGTAGCAGTGGTCAAGAGTGTTGTCGCCCCTGGTGGGACAGGAGATGTGCTGGTGGAATTTTGGCAGTACACTCTTGAGGTTGGCTTTGTTGAAATCTCCGGCCACGATGAACAAGGCCTCCTGGTGTTCTGTTTCATAGTTGTTTATGACTGTGTACAGTTCATCCTGCACCTTCCTCACTTCTGCCTGGGGTGGGATGTAGACCGCTGTGATAATGGCTGAAGTGAACTCACGTGGAAGATAGTATGGGCGGCACTTTACGGTCAAGTATTCCCAGTCTGGGGAGCAGTAGGTTGCCAGGGTCACCACATCCAAGCACCAGGAGGAGTTGATGAGGAGGCAAACCTCTCCACCCTTCGCTTTGCCTGAAGATGCCGTGCGGTCCGCCAGTGAACAGAGAAGCCTTCAGGTTGTATGGCACAGTCCGGTGAGGCAGGGGTGAGCCATGTCTCTGTGAAATCTCTGGTGAGATTTTAACCTGTAATATTCTCACTCAGAGACAATAGAACTGCCATGAAGTGAACACTATTGATAGTAGCATTCCTCTTGGAGTTAATTCCTATTTAAAGGGTTTTCCTAAAAGTCATACTCTCTGGGCTGATACAAGATTCTGCTTCATGACGTGCAATCTAAGGCCGTAGTTCCACTGGTCCCAGCTGTGCAATGTAATGTATAGTTGGCAGACTTAAGTTATGTGTTCACATTCCTGCACAGAGCTCTACTGTGGTGTCCGTTGTGTTGCTTATTTCAGGATGGTTGGCGTAGTGTTTGCAAAGACCACAAAATAGCTTTAACTTAAACAAAGCTATGATTTTATTTACACTTACCTGGGATTCCTTAAGAATACACAATTGAACAATAAAATCTAACTACACTCATCTACTGCTAATCTCACTACTGGTATAAACTATGGGCGGGATTCTCCGAGCCCCACGCCAAGGAGCGGAGAATCAGCGGCACTTGCACCGCCGTGTTTCGCACGGCGTCGGTTGCGGGCCGCTGTCTGTGGCCGGGCCGCCAATTCTCCGGCCTTGATGGGCCGAGCGGTCGCGCGGAAACAGCAGAGTCCCGCCGGCACCATTCACACCTGGTCGCTGCTGGCGGGAACTCTGCGCGCAGGGTCGGGGGGGCGGCCTATGGGGGGGTGGGGGAGAGGGCCTCCTTCACCGGGGGTGGGAGGCTCCGATGGGGTCTGGCCTGCGATTGGGGCCCACCGATCGGCGGGCTCGCCTCTCCTACCCCAGCCCTATTTTGTTAAGCGACTGACCCCTGAACCCCCACGCCATGTTGCGTCGGGGCCGGCGCGTTGAGGAAGTCCACCGTGCATGCGCGGTGCCCAGCTGGCGCCGGGAAGGGAGGCTGGAGCAGCGTGAACTGCTCCAGCACCGTGCTGGCCCCCTGTGGGGGCCAGAATCAGTAGTGCCCGCGCCTGTTTCGCACTGTCGTAAAACGCGACGGAGAATCTTGCCCTATAATCTAACCTTAGTTGCACTAACTGCTCTTCTGACCCTCACTAGCTAACTCCTGCATACTCCCTTTCCCTAAGGTCTAGCATCACTGATTTATATAGTTGTAACTGTAGCTGCCTCTGGTGGCTACTCTCGGCGCTGCAATGCTGATAGTTATGATAATACCACATACTCACAGAAGGGTTTTTCCTTATATTCTTTAAAGTATTAAAGGATTGCTTCTGTCTTAACATTATAGATTCCACACGAATGGCAGCCTTGACGGCAGTGTTGCTTTGCCAGTAATGGTCTTGCTGCACCCCACATCTACCCCCAGAACCGCACCCGCATGCCAGCCCTTGTGCAGTATGAAAGCACGAGTAGAGGCTAGAAAATCATATCCATAGAATCCCTTCAGTGCAGAAGGAGGCCATTCGGCCCACTGGAACCAACCCTCCAAAAGAGCCTGGGCACATGCCCTGTTACCTAACCTTTGGATTGTGGGAGGAATCTGAAGACACGCATACATGGGGAGAACATGCAAACTCCACACAGGCAGTCACCCAAGGCCGGAATCGAAACTGGGTCCTAGGTGCTGTGAGGCAGCAATGCTAACCAATTTGCCACCGTGCCACCATATGTCTATGCAAAGAATGGATGGTACCAATTTTCTCCCTTTCTCTCTTGTCCCATTCACTCACCCATCATAAACAAAACAAAATTGTTGTTGAATATTAAAATATCACCCAGGTTGGGTTAAACATAAGTGTAATTCTTACATTTTTTCTCATTGGTTCAAGGCTTACTTTTACCTCAGGAGCTTTTATAGAACTTCAGTGCTGGATATTAAAACAAAGCAATTGTAATGTTTTATACTATACTTGTGTCCTTTTGGCAATTGAAGTGGCTGGGTCCCACTTAGGAAGGCACAGTGGTGCACTTTAGTCATAAGCTAGTTGAAGACATTTGTTGCCTCTTTCCCTGCTGTGGTGTGTTCCTTGCATTGGGCAAATGCTGCCTTCGTGCTTAAACAATTAACATCTCTTGCTTTTTCCAGTCTGGTAAAAGGTCATGGACTTGGAACATGTAACTGTTTGCCTCTCCCCAGATGCTGCCTGACCTGCTGAGCATTTGCCGCATTTTCTGTTTTTATTTCAGATTTCCAACAATCACAGTATTTTACCTTCTAACAGTGGTCTTTGAACTTTCACAAATGTCTATATAGTTATCTTTGTGCAGAGTCATGGAGCCATAATCCTGTCACACACCCATAATTAGCCTGCTGGTGTTGATTCCAGTGATTTTCATTGAAAGGTTTCTTAAAGTGGCACCCTGAAGTTGCACATGGAGAGAGATCCAGAGATTAATGTGCAAATAATAGGATGTGATTCCCAAATTGAAACGGTGCAGTGAGTTATCAAACTGGTCTTTCATCCCTGTTTGAATCCAAACTGAACTCAGCACGAGCTAAAATGACAACTGAACCTTTGCTAAACTACAAATGCTCCTCCAGTTGCAATTTCAGTAGCAATCTCTCAGAAACTGACAAACTGGGGAGCTCGGACTATAAAACAGCATCAGGGATCTGAATCTGATAGCTAAGGCTTTTGAACTAAATAAAATGTGAAAAAGTAAGAATCTATTGGAATCTGCCTGAAAGTGTTGTGGAATGGAACCCACGGCGGGGCAATGTTGGAAAGCGAAAAATGCCAACCGCTTGCTGCCTGGAAACAATAAAGTAGAGAACCCATTGTGAAGGAACCTGAGCCGAAGTACTTAACTAACTGTAGCAGCTGGCAAGGGTCCTTCTTATTGGACAATGAGGTAACATTTAAATTCCCATCCAACTGGAATTATGGTTGTAGAGGGGGAATATGCTTTACCCAAACTGTCCCACCAAAATGGTCCCAAATAGGTTCCTTACTGACCAGAAATAGAAGCTACTATCTGAGAAGAAACTGCTTCTTATTTGCAACCAATGTCAGAACTGGAAAGTATTGACTGCTGGCAAATTGACGGGTGGATTTTTTTCCAGTCATGTATATATCGAAGTTTCAAATACAAAAGATGAGATATATGCTTTAAAATTTAGGAAAAAGTGATTCTGAAATCAAGAAAGCAGAGGGCTGGATTCTCCTTTTTAGGGAGCAGGTGCAGCAAGATTTACTTCTACCTTACCATCCAACACTGCTCATGCCTTGCTCCATTTCCCTGGGTGAGCAACGATTGAATGTGCTGAACAGCATTCCAGTCACCAAGAGCGAGTATAATTTCCAGCCACAAGATCTAGGCATAGACAATTTAAGGATTGGTTCTGCTAAAGTTTTGATGAGTTAGAGGTTTAATTGTTGAACCTTAAAATAAAACTTTGCTACATTATACAAAGAGTGTCAGCGTTCAAACATGTACAAGGCTTCAATTTCTGTCTGTAAGACAGGCTGAAGCTGCTTTATGTAGGTTCAACTGAATATTGCTGATCTTCACCTTTAGGTTATGGAGCTGAGAGTTGGTGATCTGTGGTTTATCCAACCCAGGCTAATAGCAGGCTACTGTCTGAGAGAGGTCTCTGCAAACGTCAATGGGTTTTGACAGTCCAGTTCTCATACCGAAGGAGACATAAGTCCCACTTTAATTAAACTGCAATAAATCACTCAGTATTCACAGTTTTGTCGAGTGACAAGGCTTTGAGGTACACAGTTGGGGCAGGATAGAGGGAATAATACAAACCTCAACTGACTGAAATGTCTCAACATTGTCACTCGGTGCATAGGACAGTGGCTCATGCCTCAGTTTTACCATCTGTCATTTTAATGAGAATGTGAGTGAGAGAAAAAGGTTAATAGAAGCCTATCTTTAAATTGGATGTTATAAATGATTGAACCCTTCCAGCAAATGGTACATTAGGTGAAATCTCATATCAATGTTTTTATACTTTGTGTCCATAGAATTGACAGTTTCTTTCTCTCCTTTTAGACTGGGGTCCAGTGTGCAGTTCTCATGTGATGATGGCTACGAATTGCAAGGGTCTAAAAGCATCACCTGTATGAAATTGGCTGACTTGTTTGCAGCTTGGAGTGATCACAGACCATTCTGCCGAGGTGAGAAATTACTGACAGTTACTATGCTGCAACAGATGACTAGCTTTCACCTTCACAGTCATTCAGCACCATTATTCAGCACCATTATTCTTCCTTATCCCTTCATTTCTGTGACTTGATGTGTCCTTCATGTCAACACATGATTGAAGGAATGGGGATTGAGTGAAAATTTAATCATTTTGAGTAGATGGGTGGCCATAATAGAATAACTGCAGAAGTAATTTTACTTCCGAAGTTGCCAAAAAATTAAAGTTGAGGAAGTATACTGTGTGAACAGCTCCTCATTAGCTGTAATTAAATGTTGTGACTGTCAAGGTTATTCTGCAATTTATTTCATTGCCTTTAACAATTGTACACCCAGACAACAATCTTCTAATCAAACAGAAAAATAGGATTCTTCATTTTACCTCAGACAGAATGTTGTATTAAGGTCAAGTGTAACACATGCTAAATAGCATTATTAAATATCCCCAGTATTATTTAAACATTGCATGTTGAGCAGCACATGCAATGTTGCCCCTTCCAGAAAGCATGAAATTCCCCAATAATTTGAATTATACATGAAAGTGGAACTAGAGTACTCAAAAAATGGGTATTAGCAACTAATTTGAATTAAGTGACATTGAAATAAGAGGGACAAAGTTGTGTCTGTATTCACTTCTTGTCTTCTGGCAGAATGCAAAATTAATGATTGGCTGTGGTGTATATATTATGCAGGGGCAGATAAATCTGTGCCACATTTCTACAGCAAATATTTATTTTGTTCGCTCTCTTCTACCTTGAATTTTCTCCTCGTATTGTCAGTTGAGATGATTGATTAGTGAACTTCTCCCAAGCCTCTGCAAATAGCTAGAACTTGCATTTATATAGCGTCTTCCGTGATCTCAGGATGTCTCAATGTGCTTCATAATTCATTGAATATCTTTGAAGGGTAGTCACCGTTGTAATGTAAGGAATTACAGTGGATAATTTGTATGAGCAAGGTCCCACAAAGAGCAATGGAATAAATGACCAGACGTTTTAATGCTGTGGGTTGATGAAAGTTGCCACGGCACTGTAAAACCTTCCAGCCCCCTCTTTAGATTTTGTTAAAGGGTCTTCAATGCCGGAGAGAGCAGACAGAGCCTCAGTTTAATGTGAGGCTTGAAAGACTGAGCCTCTCACAGTGCCACACTGAAGTATAAGATAGGATTATGCACTTAGGTCTCTGAGTGGTGAGTGAATCCATAATCTTCTGACTTGGCTACAAGAGTCCTCCCACTAAGTCAAGGCTAACACTCGTTGATTTTAATCTTCAGCTGACAGAAATCAGATCTGCAAATAATTAATTTTCTCTATCTTTGTGCACCTACTGGACTCTAATGAATGGATTATTTGTCTTCTTGGCCCGAGCTGTTAGTATTTAGAATACATTTCTTGCGTATTCATCTTGCAGAATTTGGTTAGAGACACTCCAGTGTCTCGAGACAACCTCAGAAATATCCTGATAGACTTCCATTTAGAGATACCTAGTTTGCAAAGATCATTTGAATTTGCTCCCAATCATGGTCATTACAGACTATTTTTGAGGAATAAATATAATGATTGTGAGTTTCATCTGGAGAGGTCATCCTCAATTCACACGTGTAGGTCAATGAACTCATGAATGGCACAATCTCTTATACAATTTTTAAAAAAGATTTAATATCAGAAGTGGTTCCAATCGAACTTCAGCTAAATATTGAACACATTTGGGCAGGTATCAAATGTGTTTTTCTCAATGATGCAACAAAAGGGAATCACTGTGGGTGGGATGTTCCCCATCCTTATTGTGTGTTTTTTGGCGGAAGAGGTGGCTTGCCATTGGCTGCCGGTGAGACCAGAATATCCCACTGTTGTCCACAGCCTTTTGCGTGGCTCGCCCGTCCTGCCACCAGGGAACATGCCATAGTGGGGTGGGGGTGGGGGGCCTTCAGCAGGACAGATGATCCCATCAGTGGGAAGGGCTGGAAATCCCACCCTCTGTTTTTGTACCTAGATTTAGCTTTGTTTCTATCTACATGTTCTTCTCGCCTGAAAAGAAAACACTTTTCTCCTTTCTCAATGTGGATGGGGAGTAATTCTGGTTTGTTAACGAGAAAGAGTCTTCACCCTCAAGCGAAGAGTTTCAGATAAGTCTTACTGATGTCGACAAAACTACAAAGCTAAATTAATCCCACAGCTGGGTTTTCAATATTAATATGTCTCGAAAAGATTATAATCATAGTAAAGAAATTTCTCATTTCCTACATGGTAATGGTGATTCACTAATGTTAACACAATAAACTTAAAATATCAGGTGTCCATAATTCAAGGAGAAAATAGTGACCGCTTTATTTAGCTAAATCTAAAGCAAAGTGTGTATTGTTTTCTAACATAACTTAATCGGTTTGGTAGTTTGCAATATCTGGGCGAAATCCGGGCTGGATTCTCCGTCCCGCCGTGCCATATTTCTGATTCAGCTTGCTGGTGGGATGCTCCATTTTGCCGGCTGGTCAGTGGGGTTTCCCGTTGTGGGGCAGCCCCACGCTGTCGGGAAACCCCTGGGCTGCCAGCAAATGGATTATCCCGACGGCGGAGAATCCAGCCCATAAACTCTGGAGTATGATGTTTCTTTTTTTTAATAAATTGAGAATACCCAATTATTTTTTTTTCAATTAAGGGGTAATTTAGCGTGGCCAATCCACCTAGCCAGACGATATTTTGGGTTGTGGGGGCGAAACCCACGCAAACACGGGGAGAATGTGCAAACCCCACATGGGCAGTGACCCAGATCCGGGATCGAACCTGGGACCTCGGCGCCATGAGGCTGCAGTGCTAACCCACTGTGCCACCATGCTGCCCTGAGTATGATGTTTCTGACTTGGATATTCAAAGTTTAAATTTAGTATTGACTTTCCCTGTAAGGGCCTTTCCTGTTGGTTCCCTTATTCTCTTTCTTTGATTTTTGCCGTTATCATTTTGATGCATGGATACTTAATGGACATAGACCTTTAAGGCAAGCAGGGAAAATTAAGAATTCAAAACTTACAAAAGAAAACATTCTGCTGGCTTTGGACAGCAAAACTCAGACTCTGTGGCACCCGAGAGATGGGGTGGGATTCCGTTTGATTGATTGGCTGGTGGCCAATGTATTGATCAAGAGGCCGTATTCTGCCCAGTAACAGATGGTGATTAGATCTTGCCTGAGGGTTCTGATTTCCATATACCTAAGGAAAGCAGTGTTTGAATCCTGGACGCTAAAAGGAAAGAGCCGCTCTCTCTCCCCTTTGTTCTCTCCAGAAAAGCTGCTGTATTTCTGAAACTGTAGAGATCTGAATGAATCCTCAAACTGAAAGCAACGCGTGAAGAGAAGAAAGGTGATGGAGACCACCATATGAAACAAAGACTCACTCATCTTTTTACTTTTGGAGAAAGGGGAAGAGAAGTGTTTTAGTTCTTCAGGGCCAGCAGTCCGGGGTGAATGAGTAGCCAGCAAGCTTCACAGTTGGGCATATCAAAGAATGATGAGGACTCTGATATGAAAGAGGGGGATCCTTCACAGGGTGGCACAGACTCGCAAGCCCAACACAACCTGGATAAGCTGACTCCAGCTGCTGTTGGCTGGAAGGTGGGTGAGGTGGTTCAGTACATCCTGATTATGGAACAGAGGAAGATCCCAGTAAAACAAAAGATGTAACTAGCATGTAACTGAAGGGCTACAGATTGAGATACACAGGACCTTTCACCTGGGGTGACGATAAGTCCAAAATGGGACTCCTGCTAATGATCCTCTCCATTATCTTCATGAAGAGCAACATGGTGAAATACTCCTTGCTTGGCACACCCTAACAGAAGTTGCAAATCAATCCCAGCCAGAAGCACAAAGACTTTGAAGACGTGATGAAGCTGATCACCGAGAAGCTTGTCAAACAGAAGTACCTGGCTTACTCACGGTCCCCTTTCACGAACCCGCTGGATTACGGGTTTTACTGGGGGCCCAGGGCAACAGAGGAAACTTCCAAGCTGAATGTTCTGGAATTTGTCACTTAGATGCACAATGACAAGGCCAGTCAGCACAAGGAAGCCCAACAAGAGGCAGGCGCCTCACCCAGGAGTTAACTCAACGCAGGAGGCCAGGGGGTATGGATTCCTGCGCATTTCCCCAACCTGCTCCCCTCCCCCAACTCATCCCAGATCCATTGTCCCCTGGCCCAACCTGACTCAACAGCGAGGTGGGTTTGGATTCCTGCACGTTTCCACAACCTGCTGCCCTCCCCAAACTGACTCCAGATCCGTTGCTCCCTGGGCGACCAGTCAATGTCCAAATCCCGAGATGTCAATCGTTCCCGTTGCGGACACCAATCTCATGCTTGGGCTTGTTGAACCGAGTACTGAGCATTCAGCCTTCATTGGTGCTCCCTCAATGCCAACTGCTGACTGGGCCAGCAACTTTAATTATTTCTGGGCTGTGCCCTGTGGAGGTCAAGGGGCACCAATTGGATGTACCAGACACAGCCAAGCTCGCACCACCATCCCTCCCCCCTCCTCAATACCTAAATTGCCAATCTGCCTTTTTGTCTGGGTGTTGACTAACTTCCCACCCCCCTTTCCCTCTATTGTGTAATCTCATAGTGATGCAAGGGGCATTGTCGTTGCCTGTTTATGTATTTTTTTTTACATTCAACATGTCGTTCGGGCCATGTGTTTCTGGTTTCTTCGAACCAGAAGTGGTAGTAAACTGATTTTCTTGTCCAAAAAAAAATCTTTTTTACTTTCATCCTTATTATTTTCATGCCTCTCTTCCCCTTTGTGTGTGTTTGCCTTGTGTGCATGTAGCAGTTGAGGATTAGTTGACAAATTGTATTTGCTGCATATTTCATTATAGTTCTTGTTGTTAATAAAAAGTAACGTGTTTAAATTTACAAACCTGGTGACTGTAATTATCGGGCAGCCAAGGGCCAAGATGAGAGATACGCAGTGTGTCTAAGGGGAAGACCACCCCATTTTCCTGAACTGATGTAGCCAAATCCATAACTTTTTTAAGGGACACAGGTGCTACTCAAACCTTCTGACCGGAGAAGGATTTGCTTTTCCCTCCAGAGAGGTGTTGGATTTGTTTATTGTCACGTGTACCGAGGTCCAGTGAAAAGTATTGTTCTGCATGCACCTCAGACAGATCATTCTGTACATGATCAATGAAAGCTAAGGTATTAGTTATGATGAAATGAAAAAATAATTTAAAAAGAAACCACCAAGGCCACACTCCTGCAGAAAGTGACAAAATATCTCCACGAAGAATGGCCCAAAGGATCCTGCTCAAGTTTCTACAATGTACGAGCAGAGTTAAATGCAGTGAATGAGTTCTTGAGGCGGAATCAATGGATTGTAGTTCCACAGTCACTACGGTCAATGGTCCTCATGAAGCTACACGAAGGGCACTTGGAGATGGAAAAGTTCAAGCAAAGAGCCAGGGAGGCAGTTTATTGGCCAGGGTATTGAAATGATGGTGGGTACCTGCAAACCTTCCAAGAATGTCAGCGCAGGCAGAGCAAGGAGCCATGCAGATGGGCGAGATAGTCACAACTCCATGGCAGAAGCTTGGCATGGATCTTTTCCACTTGAACGGAAAGGAATTCTCTAACTACCTGGAGATAGCACAGCTGTCGAATTCCACGGCCAGAGGTGTCATTAAGAATGTCAGAGATTTTTGCGTATAACGGCATTCCGAATGTGGTCATGAGTGACAATGGTCCCGGTTTTGATTGTTAAGAGTGGGCTAAATGTGCTCGGCAGTATGATTTCCAACATGTTACCTCCAGTCCTCTCTATCCTCAGTCGAATGGCAAGACTGAGAAGGGCATGCACATGTTTAAACAGCTCTTGAAAAAAACACTGGATGACACCTATCTAAATTAAATCTTCATTTTTGTCATAAGTATGCTGACATTAACACTGCACTGAAGTTACTGTGAATAACCCCTCGTCGCCACACTCTAGTGCCTGTTCGTGTACACCGAGGGAGAATTCAGAATGTTGAATTCACCTAACATGCACGTCTTTGGGGACTTGTGGGAGGAAACCGGATGGGCCAGAGGAAATGCACGCAGACACTGGGAGAACATGCAGACTCCGCACAGACAGTGACCGAAGTGGGAATTGAACCTGGGACCCTGGCGCTGTGAAGCAACAATGCTAATCATTGTGCTACCATGCCACCCTGGCGCACCTAAGAAATCGTTCAGCTCTGCTGATGAATGAGCTCTCACCAGCTCAGAATGACATTGCCCTACATTCCTCAAGAACCAGGCGGTAGAGAAACAACGGATTCCCCATCCCGCCACGCCACATTTCTGTTTCAGCACGCCGGTGGGATGCTCCATTATGCCAGCTGGTCAATAGGGTTTCCCATTGTGGGCACCCTCACACCATCGGGAAACCCCCGGGCTGCCGGCAAAACGGAGCAATAAAGCCATGTCTGTCTTAACTAAAACCATGGAGACTGACTCAGTTGGAGACTGAAATACAGTGTATGTTAGATATATTGTGGAAATAAGCAAAAACGCTGTGGTCCGCTAAACACCAATTAAAGTTTGGGAGATTGAAGGCCATATTAGCGACCGAACCAGTGCTGGCCACCCTGGACTTATCCCGACCATCAAAATGGCCACAAATGCCACTGACCTGGGGGGTAGGGGCAGAGCTATTAGCCCTTCAACACTTTAAAGTATATGTCCAACCTGACAATAAACAAAGTTTAGTTTTTATGGACCATAATCCACTTGCATTGATAGAGAGGTTTAAAACCCAGAATGTAAGATTATTCCAATGAGAGTTTATTATTACAACTGTTTAATGTTAAAATTGTAGATATTGCCAGAAAGGATAATAAGATTGCGTATATATTGTCATGGGTTTAAGGGCTGACTAGTTACCAATGTAGAACTTATATAATGGGGATGGATCTGTTTGTGATTTATCTCTTGCATACCTCACAATGAACCGTCCATGTCCTGACAATACACTCCTTTTAGTAAGAGAGATATGTAAGGGTCCTTCCCGTTGATTCCCTTATTCCACCTTTCTTTTCATGGGGCTGGTTTAGCACACTGGGCTAAATCGCTGACTTTTAAAAGCAGACCAAGGCAGGCTAGCAGCACGGTACAATTCCCGTACCAGCCTCCCCGATCAGGCCCCGGAATTTGGCGACTAGGGACTTTGCACAGTAACTTCATTGAAGCCTAATTGTGACAATAAGCGATTTTCATTTCATTTCATTTATTTTTTGCTGTTATCATTTTGATCCATGGATGCTTAATGGACATATATCTTTAAGTCAAGGAAGGGAAATGAGGAATTAAAAAGTTACAAAATAGAACATTATGCTAGCTTTGGATGGTAAAACTCAGAATTTGTGGCATCCATGAGATGGGGTGGGACTCAATTCGATTGATTGTCTCGTGGCCAGTGAATTGGCCAAAAGGCTGTATTCTGTCCGGTAATAGTTGATGATTGGATCCTGCACAAGTGGGATACCTTCCGGAGACCCAAGGAAAGAAGAATTTGAATCCTGGATTCCAAAAATAAATGATCTGCTCTCCCTCGTCTTCTCTCCAGAAAAGCTGTTGTATTTATGAAACTGCAGAGACCTGAATTAATCAAGAACGAAAACCTCAAACTGAAAGCGAAGAAAGGTGCTAGAAATAACCATTTGAAACAAAGACTCATCTTTTTACTTTCATCCTTACTATTTTCATCCCTCTTAAGTATGATTGCCTTGTGTGTGTGTGGAGAAGTTGGGGTTAAAGTGGGAGATTATAGTTCTTGTTATTAATTTTAAAAAAGTAATTGTGTTTAAATATGCAAACTTGGTGACTGTAATTATTGGGCAGCCAAGTGGCAAATACTTCAGATATTTTTCTCAGAATTATTTGTTAATTCAATTGTATTGTGACTCCAGGTCAAGGGGACTGGAATTTATCGCTCCCTAGCCCAGGGTGTCGTAACACCCCTCGCATATCGGCATCTTTGGTTTGAGGCAAGAATCAAAATGATGAGACAAAAAGATTTCTCTCTCTATATTGGGTGTCTTGTAGGTTAAAGCCATCTCAGTTCAGCTGTCAGCAATCGATATAAGCCTCCAGCATAAAACTGAAAAGTTCACTTTAATATACAGGAGCTGGAAATGCTGTTGTTGTGGATGAGTTATGATATTTCAGCTTACCAAATGTACCTGACCTGGGAGTGCTTGACACTCAATGCCTAAGATAAAAAAGTACACCAGTCCATATACACTTCTCTCTTATTCTGATCTGTAAAATAAATCCATTTGGAGGTTTCATTTTAAGTAATGGGGATTAATTTCCACTGAGTCATCTGTATAACAAGATTGTTTTTTCCCCATCTGAATGATTGCATTGATGATCTTCCTGGAGGTTTGTCCAATCTTAATCATTATCTAACATGAGAACGAGATCGACATCCATGTCAAATCGGCAATACGGACCAATGTGGTGGGCAGGGTTGGGTTTGGGTAACATATGTGACCTAACTGGTTCCTGTGGATTGAAGTGGTTCCTTAATTTCTCTTCAAATTCCATGCTGGGATATCATCTTGAATTTGTCTTCAAATAGAATGTGCTTGATGTATGACGTTGATTGTAGTTGCCTTATTTATGTGAAAGTTAGCTGAATCAAGGTCATGCATTTCTGCATGTTGGCCTAATTAATATTCTATTTGGCACTTTTTCAAGGAGTGCAATATTACAATTGCTGCTTTGTTAGCTCAGATTCAATATTTTGAAATTTGTACAGTGGAACTACATGCAGTTATCTGTCTGTTCCTCATGAAGGGAAACCAGCAAAGCTGGCAGGTGTCCAATTTCCCTGTTCCATAGTCCTTTGATCAAGAGCTACTGGCAGAGTTCAGAGAAGAAAGAATAACTTGTTTTAATTTTCTCTCATTCCCCAGAATGAATTTTCCCTTTTCTCTGGAAGTGATACTTGAAGCCTGTGATTAGGCTAAGAGAGATTAGTTTTATTCACACCACAGGAGTTGATTCAGCTCATGTCAGCCACCTGGAGGGATAATCACAGATGGTCTCATTCTTTCCAGGATGAAACGCCCGCTACATGTTGTAGAATTCACAGGTTAAAGGGAACATTATGTTGAAATGGAGAAATTAAAATCATTTGTCAATGCAAGGAGAATGGAAATGTTGCTCGATAGCTGTCCTTTTCAGCACCACTGATGAAGCAGCCCAAAGTGCACAAATAGACTGTGCCCTAGCCTTGCAGTGTACAGAGCTGATGAACTACATAGGAAAGGAATAGAACCTTCAATGAACATCAAAACCTACATGCCTTGGGCGAAATTCTCCGATCCCCCGCAGGGTCGGAGAATCGCCCGGGGCCGCCGTAAATCCCGCCCCCGCCGTGGCAGAAATTCTCCGCCACCCGGGAATTGGCAGGGGCGGGAATCACCCCACGCCGATCGGCGAGCCCCCTGCGGCGATTCTCCGGCCCACGATGGGCCGAAGTCCCACCGCTGGGAGGCCTCTCCCGCTGCCGAGGTTTGAACCACCTCTGGTGGCGGCGGGATCGGCGGCGCGAATAGGCCCCCGGGGTCCTGGGGGGGGGCGCGGGGCGATAGGACCCCGGAGGGGTGCCCCCACGGTGGCCAGGCCCGCGATCAGGGCCCACCGATCGGCGGGCGGGCCAGTGCCGTGGGGGCACTCTTTTTCTTCCGCCGCCGCCACTGCCTCCACCATGGCGGAGGCGGAAGAGAATCCCCCAGTGCGCATACGCGAACCGGTGAAGGCCTTTCGGCCAGCCCCGGCGCCGGGCATCAAAGGCCGCTGTTGCCGGTTTTGGTGCCAGTTGGCGTGGTGCCAATCGCTCCGGTGCGTGCCTGGCCCCCAAAGGTGCGGAGAATTCCGCACCTTTGGGGAGGCCCGACGCCGGAGTGGTTGGCGCCACTCACCTACGCCGGGACCCCACGCCTCGCCTGGTAGGGGAGAACCCCGCCCCTTGTGTGGTGTGAGTAGAAGAATTGAAACATAACAACCATTTGTGCTTAGCACTCAGGATATCATTTTGTTATTTTGCAATTAAAATGCAGGAGAACAATATTAGAACAAAAAACACATTGGAGTCCATTTGGCCAATCCTATGAAGTAGTGATTCTGCGATGATATCTGGAACAATTACACATGGGGAGTGCACGACAGGTGATAGTCAGTGCACAGTTTGAGATTTTCAGGCCAATTGCAGGTGGGAATTAACAGGCTGCATGTCAGTGAGTTATCTTGAGGCGCAGAACTTTACAGAATCAACCTATTTTTATTTCTCTGATGCATGTGCTTATTTCACCAAGCAACTTAATTTCCCAGTTCTATCTTGAATTGGTGAGCATAATCACTTTGGGCAGCCTGTTCTGCACAGGTCCTAACCCCCTGTGTGAAGTGTATGAATCTAAATTGTTCATTTTCCCTCTTGAATTTGCAGATGCTGTGGTTACTTACAAATACTTGGGGGTTCAGTTATATATACGTCTTAGAACTGATAAACTCTGATTAAGTCTCTGTCAATCTGCCTCTTCTCCAGGGTAAACCAGCCAAGCTTTTTAAATCTCGGCATGTGGGTCACGGGCCTAAATCTTGGTATCAGTTTAATTGCCCTCCTATGCTCACTCTCCAAAGTCAGATTGTCTCATTTTAGTTCCTTCGCTCAGATTTCCTCGCAAGAAATGGTTGTGTGTTGTCATTATACTAATTTCCTAGCTGAACCAGAAAACAATCTCCCATCTAATTCCTTGAAATGAGTTTCGATTTTGAGGATTATTTGTCTTAAAACAAAGCAGCACGAGTGGTAATTGCTATGAGGGCAAAGATTTAATGAGATGTGTAGAATCTTTTATTGTTGAAGTTGACAGCACTGCCAATCCTTTAGAAAATGTATCAAATCTATTTTTAAAGTTGCCACCAGCTTTAGTCACACACGTACTATGTATTTATTGTCCTTCAATTGAAGTGAATTGAGATAAAATTTACCATAAATTGACTTTAATGATATTTCTAATGATATCAGGACTTGCATCCATTCACAGTATCAAATGATTCTTCAGACTAAATTGAGCACAGTTCCACTGTTCTGAACTGTTTGAACCTCTTTTGTTACAGCTCGAGTATGTGGTGCACATTTGAATGGTCCCACTGGTGTTATTTCATCCCCTAATTTCCCGGTCCAGTATGATAGTGATGCACACTGTGTATGGGTGATTACTGCCTCTGATCCTGACAAGGTAAGCTACTTTCATTTTAGCCTCTCAAACCTAGGTTTTTGAATCCTTTTGCCCGATCCAAACGCCATTGCCTGGAGAAGCCATTTTGCGCTCGATGACTGGCTGACTCACAGGCTGCTTTCTGACAGAAATAATTATGTGTTTCGAACACCTGATGACAGTTTAAAAAGTCGAAAGAATCATGCACAGCACATACTGGGGGATAAACAATTTAACTTCAATTTTATTCTTGGGGTGGGGTTCCAGCCTTTCCCACCAACGGGATCCTGCTCAAGTCGACCCCTGGTGGTGGGAGGGGTGAACCATGCAAAATGACGTATGTCTTTGGCAGGACTGGATGATCCCTCCTGCAGCGAATGGTGATCCGCCATGGGGAATCCCACAGTGGGGGAGGATTTGGAAATGTTGATGTATAAAGGAATACAAAAATGATATTCTTCTCTGAAGTCCCTCCTTCCAAAATCCATTCCTGTTAAGAAGAAAGACTTGCATTTTTACAGCACCTTTGATGACCTCAGAGATATTTTAAAGTGTTTTACAGCTTTTAGTTTGTGAAGTGTAGTTGCTGTTGGATGTTGGAAATTCAGCTTCTAATTATCATACCACACAGTTCCACAAAGAGCAACATGTTAATGACCAGCTGAACATGTTGTTTGAAAGATAAATATTGGCCAGAAATCTTCTACTTTCACTGAAGAGGGCAGAAGGGACCTCTTATGTTTTATTCAGAAAATGTCACAATATTCCATCAGTATTTGACTGAAGTGTTGGTATGGTATGGCTTTGCACTGATGGAAAGTATGCATTCCTCTATAAAAATAATTGTTTGGTAGTATAGAACCTAAGTACTGCAGAAAAAGACATTTTGTCGAAGCTTTTCATGATGCACCCATCAGGATAATCACAAGAACACCAATGTCAGGGATAAGAGAAGAAAGTGCTAATTGATTGGCAAGTGGACGCTAATTTGTAGAGGTGTTGCCAAGGAGAATGTGCCAGTTATTGATGACTGGCAGTTAACTGCCAAGCATAATTTTATTTTTAACTAAGCAATTTGAATCATTTTGGTCAAGGTATTGTCCTGAGCAATGAACCAGTGAATGGCTGCAACTTACATTGTTTAGCTGAAACAGGCACAGCTTTGCACATGTTATTTATCTTTGCAAAGAACAGAGCCATGTGTATTAATATATGTAACTGCTAGTGTATGCAAATGTGTCACAGTGCAAGCCCGACTGACAATCTTAAATTGGTTGACATTGTAATTTTTAGCATATTGAGGCTAACATGATAAATGTTGTCCAATCGCAGAATCACATCTAATATTGGCTAGTTTTTTAAAAATTCATTTTACGGGATGTGGGCTTCGCTGATTATGTCAGCATGTAATGACCATCCCTAGTGGCCCTTCAGTAGGTGGTGCCTTCTTGAACCGCTGCAGTCGTACCATTGTTCCTAGTTTTGACTCCAATTTTGTTAGGGCTTCTTGATGGCATAGTCGGTCAAATTCTGCCTTGATGTCAAGGGCAGTCACTCTCACCTCTCCTCTGACATTCAGTTCCTTTGTCCATGTTTGAACCAAGGCTATAATAACGTCAGGAGCTGAGTGACCCTGGTGGAACCCAAACTGAGCATTCATGTGCGGGTTATTGCTGAGTAAGTGCCACTTAATAACATTGTTGATGAATTCTTCCATCACCTTGCTGATGATGGAGATTAGACTGATCAGGCGATAATTGACTGGGTTGGATTTGTCCTGTTTCTTGTGTACAGGACACACATAGGCAATTTTCCACAATGCTGGGTAGATATCAATGTTGTAGCTCTACTGGAACAGTCTGGCCAGGGGTGCGGCAAGTGCTAGAGCACAAGTCTTCAGTATTATTGCCGGAATATTGGCAGGGCTCATAGCATTTACAGTATCAAGTACCTTCAGAGGTTTCCTGATATCACATGGAGTGAATCATATTTGCTGAAGAATGTCATCTTGTTGCTACATTTATTTGCAAACCATAAGCAGCGAGTCTGTTTCTTGTATTGACCAAATGACCACACAACCGATATGTTAGTTCAAAAGACAGTTTATTATTAAACACAAGACGTATCTCTCTATGCAATGATACACGCGGCTACGCACTAAACTACACCCATCAACTAAGATGACCTTTACTTAACTTCTGGATGACCGGATCTGTGTGGGTAGATAAGGCCTTTATCTGAGTCCCAACATGAATGAAATGAATGAAAATCGCTTATTGTCACGAGTAGGCTTCAAATGAAGTTACTGTGAAAATCCCCTAGTCGCCACATTCTGGCGCCTGTTCGGGGAGGCTGTTACGGGAATCGAACCGTGCTGCTGGCCTGCTTGGTCTGCTTTCAAAGCCAGCGATTTAGCTGTGTGCTAAACAGCCCCTAGTACATGTGTCTGCTGGTTCTTCTCTCTCAGGTAGCAATTGTGGGTCTTGAACTTGGCTGGTCGTTATGCTTCAATTAAAGTGGGCACAGGCCAGTCCCAAAAGAGATCGATCCCTAGTGCGTAGGGCTTCTTAGCCTTCTTCTCTTTTGCGCCCTATTGGATGGGGTTAACTCAGGATATAATGGATCAATAGGGTCTTGGTCACTCTAATCAATACTGGCCAATTAGGGGCAGATACTTTGATGGCTGGACGGATCCCAGTCATTATTGTTCCAAGTGTGTAGGCCTTTCCAAATAAAGGGAGGTGGCGCGAGGAGTCTGCTACTGTTGCTATTCCTTAATTTGAGTCTATTGTCCTGGGGAAATCGGTGATTGACCTTTAACAGGTGCAAGTTTCAGTTTGGTCTGGTTTTCCTTTGCTCAATACACAGAGGCTGTGTCCTGTCTATGTCCCGATTTCCTTTATCCTTTACGGGTGGCCATTTTAGATGGCCACAATCTGTGATGCTGGGGACCTCCAGAGGAGACGGAGATGGATCATCTGGCTGAAGGTTGTTGCAAATGCCTCAGCCTTGTCTTATGCACATATGTGCTGGGATCCTCCATCATTGAGGATGGGGATATTTGTGGAGCTTGTGCTGTTTTGGAACACAAGTAGTCTTGTGTTGTAGCTTCACCAGTTTGATTCCTAATTTTTCGGTATGCTCTCCTGCAGTCTTCTTTGAATCAGGGTTGATCCTCTGGCTTGGTGGTAATGGTAGAGTGGAGGATATGCTGGGCCATGAGGTTTCAGATTGTGGTTGAATACAATTCTGCTGCTGCTGATGGCCCACATGCCTCATGGATGCCCAGTCTTAGATTTGTTCAAAGTCTGTCCCATTTAGCACCGTGGTAGTCCCACACATCATGATGGCGGTTATCCTCATTGTAAAGATGAAATATTGTCTCCCAGAGGTCACTCCTACTGATACTGTCATTGGCAGATGCTTCTGGTGAGAATGAAGTCAAGTATGTTGTTCCCTCTTGTTGGTTCCTTCACCGCCTGCTGCAGTCCCAGTCTAGCAGCTATGTCCTTTAGGAGCCGGCCAGCTTGGTCTGTGGTGGTAACACTGAGCCACTCTTGGTGATGGACATTGATGTCCCCCACCTGGAGCATAATCTGCACCCTTGCAACGCTCAGTGCTCCCTCTAAGTGGTGTTCAACATGGAGGAGTACTGATTCATCAGCTGATGGTGGCCGGTACATGATAATTAGCAAGAGGTTTCCTTGCCTGTGTTTAACTTGAAGCCATGAGACTTCATGGAGTTTTGAGTTTTGAAAGCATGGCCAGTTGGGTATGGTCTGTACGTTCCCTATGGTGAATAGCAAATAGAGATGCTGTTTGGTGTGATCCACCAGTCTTTGTTATGTATGGCCTACTTTCAGTTACCATTAACTGGTGCATTCTCCATGACAATGTCTCCACCAATTAGAGTCCAATTGCCAACCAATCAACACTCTCTTTTCATACAATACGAAGTTGTCGTTTCTCCTGACACTGGTAATCCTGTATTGTCCTGATGAATGCAAGGTGAAAAGCTTTGAAAAAATGTATATTTTCAGCAATAATCAACAATAAACATCAAATGTGCCTCAAATATCATGACTTTATGTTGTTTCACACCGATTCTGTGATGTTTCCCCCCATCATTTGTTGTCTGTCATTCTTCATGCGCACTTTCTATCCCCATAAATACATTAATGCAGAGGTGGGAGATGGTTCATACAATGGCTTCTCTCACTTTTCTTTCTGTGGGAGGTTGACAATACATGGCAGCAGTGTAATATTCTGCAATCGACTATCCCAGGCAAGTTCTCTCCTGATTTCAACCAATGTTTGCATATGAACACCCTCCCACCCACACAGACAAACTGCGATGCGCACATACACATGCAAACACATCTACGCATGCACACACAAACTCACATACGCAATGACACAAACAAATCTTAAACCAATTATTGTTTTCAAACAAAACTTACATCCCTCCTAATAGTGAAGTTATTTATATAATGTGTTCACATCTACCATTATATGCAATGCTAAATTAATTGAAATGAATCGAAAGAAAATGAATTTTAGATCATCTGAAAGGTACCATCTATGTTAAGACACAGTCTGTGAGGGGCATTTATAAAGTATTTCATTTTGTTACACTAACCTTATAACAAACTGCCATCTTTGTATTATACTCAAAACAACACAATGTAAAATTATTATGCAGTTAGTTTACTGTCACTTTGGTCAAACAATATGAACTGTGCCTTTTTCACGAGACACAAAATCATTTTTTTTCGCCAGCTACAAACCTTAAACTCTCATCTCCCTAAGCCTGCCTGGCCTTTTCTTGTAATAGTTATTAATATTCATTAATCAGGGGGGTGGTACTTGCAAAAGTAATTAACTTGCATTCCCATGGTTACATTCGACTTTCTAAGCTTTTACACTGAATCTCAATGATGTGATTGACCTGCATATAGTAATTAGTTGCGCATTACTCAACACTACAGTGTTATTTATGCATTTTTAAATTTCTACAATCAACCTTGACCGAATTTGACAGAAACTCTTTGAATTCACCTTGTTGAGTTACTTACTGGAGTCACTTACTCTGATATCTCAGCTTGGCCATTTTCATCAAGATGGAAACACCATTATTCCCTGTTACAGAAAAATGAAATATCAATATTTGTTTCAGATTTCAGCTATGTTTCAGATGTGGGCAGCACGGTAGCATAGTGATTAGCACAATTGCTTCACAGCTCCAGGGTCCCAGGTTCGATTCCCAGCTTGGGTCACTGTCTGTTCGAAGTCTGCATGTTCTTCCCATGTGTGCGTGGGTTTCCTCCGGTTTCCTCCCACAGTCTAAAAATGTGCAGGTTAGGTGGACTGGCCATGCTAAATTGCCCTTAGTGTCCAAAATTGCCCTTCGTGTTGGGTGGGGTAACTGGGTTATGGGGATAGGGTGGAGGTGTGCGGTTGGGAAGGCTGCTCTTTCCAAGAGCCAGTGCAGACTTGATGGGCCGAATGGCCTCCTTCTGCACTGTAAATTCTATGAATCGATGAATTTCAAGAATCTATAATATTTTCGGGTTTTTTTATGTTTTGTCCACCATATTGCTGATGTTATTTTGCAATGGAAAGCTTTCTCAGCTTTCATCTGTTGCCGAGCACTTATTTGTCAAATTTTCTGCAGCTCACCATATTTAAATCAATGTGGTACAGGAGGGAGTGGTCACAACACCCTGGACGAGTGCCCGGTCAATTCCAGTCCCACTTGACCAGTGGTCCCAACACGGATTAAATTAAAGTTACTTAAATATTCAACGTTTTTGGTTTAACCCTGATTAAGTACAGCCACGAAGTTTGTAAATTTTTCATTTTTTAAAATAAATTTAGAGTCCCCAATTATTATTTGTTTCCAATTAAGGGCCGATTTAGTGTGGCTCATCCACTTAACCTGCACACCTTTGGATTGTGGGGGTGAAACCCACGCAGACGCGGCGATAATGTGCAAACTCCACACAGGCAGTGACACGGGGCCGGGTTCAAACCGGGGTCCTCAGCGCTGTTGGCAGCAGTGCTAACCACTGTGCCACCCTGTAAATTTTAACACAAATAACAAATCACATTTTTATTATTTAACAGTAATTAGAATTGAATAGGATTCAGTACAACTAGTTAACTACGATCTAATTCCAAACCCACCATATATATATATATATATATATAGTTTCAGCCTTCAGTTTGATGTTATCTTTTCCTTCAGTGTGTAATGTTCTTCACTGTAGATTCACTGAAACAGCAGGCAGCCAGCAGCCAAGAGAGAAAGAGGGAGAAAACACAGCTCCTTACTTCTATGGTCTAATGTCTTCTGTTGGGTTCTCTCCGAAAACCCCCACTGAGCAGGAACTAATCACTGTCTGTTGCCAGGTAGAACACTGTCCCTGGCCTGTCCATTGACCACTAGCCAAATAATTGAACTGAATACCTCCAATCTGCTGGGTGTCAGAGAGTCTGGGATCTCCTTTTCATATATAACACTTACAGACTTTTAGTGTTTCAGTTGTCAAACTAGTTAAAACGTTTAATTCTGTACTTCCTCCGCTTGATTGAAAGGCATATCTCAATTAACGATTCCCAGACCATAAAACCCAATAAAAAGGTAAAATAAATGGCAATGAAGGAAAAACAAAAGGTAGGACTCTAACAGAGGGCTTCAAGAGGGCTTCATTAGGTGCCAATATGATGAAGGTAGAACACAGGACTACTTCTGTGCCAAGCAACAGAAGCAGCAAGTGATAGAGCTAAGCGATCCTACAACCAATGGATCAGATCCAAGCTCTGCAGTCCTACCACCTTCAGTCATGAATGATGGAGGACAATTAAACCACTCACTGGAGGAGGTGGCTCCACACATCAGTGCAAAAGATATGGCTGAGGCATTCGCAATAATCTTCAACCAGAAGTGCTGAGTGGGTGATCCATCTCAGTCTCCTCCAGAGGTCCCAGCATCACAGATGCCATTCTTCAGCCAATACGATTCATCACACATGGTATCATGACCTTTGTTGAACTTAAAAGAACTGCAGTCACCAAGTTTGTAACTTTAGCACAAGAAACCTTTTTATTTATTACAGTATTATAATTAAACACTTTGTACCCACTTTATATACACATACACACACAAAAACAAAATAATAAAATAAAAAGATCAAGATCTTTGTTTCACTGGGATGATGATTTCTAGCTAGTGTGTTTCTGAAGTTCAGTTTCTGATTTGATACTTCTCCCTTCTAGGCTTGAGAGATGATTTTCTCTTTGCAGAGTGCCCAGTTATCTCAGAAAGCATTACGCAGCTACAAATCACCTACTGCTGACAGGCATAACTATATCCCTGGCCAATAGAGCAGTTGCCAACCAACCAAATGATCTGACTCCTTCCAAACCTGGTTCCTAATCCACCCGGTGCCAAGGAGGCTAACCCAAACAAAACCTGGGAACACAGCATCCTGACAAGCAGGCTGCTGCAACTGAGAGTTTCTGCTTAAAAGCACATTCCAATTATGCGTGCACAGACCAAAATAATAAAATAACATAAAATAAATGAGAACAAAGGAAATAAACTCTTCCAATGACCAAGGGGTGAAAAACGGGTTTCCCCAACATGTTGGACTCAGGTTTTTGGCGGGTCAGGTCTTTTGCTGAAGTTTAGTGGGAACTCACTTTGCAACTGGGGCAGCACGGTAGCATTGTGGTTAGCACAACTGCTTCACAGCTCCAGGGCCCCAGGTTCGATTCCTGGCTTGGGTCACTGTCTGTGTGGAGTCTGCACATTCTCCCCGTGTCTACGTGGGTTTCCTCCGGGTGCTCTGGTTTCCTCCCACAGTCCAAAGATGTGCAGGTTAGGTGGAATGGCCATGCTAAATTGCCCCTTAGTGTCCAAAATTGCCCTTAGTGTTGGGTACTGTTGGGTGCGGTTACTGGATTATGGGGATAGGGTAGAGGTGTGGACCTTGGGTAGGGTGCTCTTTCCAAGAGCTGGTGCAGACTCGATGGGCCAAATGGCCTCCTTCTGCACTGTAAATTCTATGAAAACTCATGCATGCTTATTAAAAGCACAACAGACCAGAATAATGTACCCCTGTCAAATCATCTGCCACGCCAACAGAAATTTATGTAATTCGGTAATCCCCCCACCTTGCACTCCACCGCCGGTCAAACATTGGACCTTAGTTCAAGGAATCCTGCAGTTCCCTTGCTAATAGCACAGCACATGGATTGCAGGGGTTAACTATGGCAGAAGCACACCACCACCACCACCATGTTGTGAATATTTTGGAATGGGCAAAGGTTTTGGCCTTGCAATGATGCTCATGAGACAAACACAAATGTGAAGAGTTGAGTTGGAAGGGTAGAATGTTCACTTACCATAGTGACGCGGATTAAATCATTGACCCTTTTGCCACACGGCAGTGATGCTCCTCTGTACCACACAGGTGCTGCCTGCCTTGCTCACTCTCCCAGGCTGAAATGGCCTGTTCTGGCCATCCCCAGGGAAACGGATGTCTTCCCTTTTATGCACCATCTCCAGCGGATACTCGAGGATTGTGTCGCTGAGTCAGACAGCCATAGCTTGTAATGATATATAGAATATCATTTGTTTATAATTTAATAACCAAATTGTCAGTGAAGATAAGTGTCATATGCATAGACTGGGATTCTAGCATCTGACCACAGGTGGTGTGGCGACAGGAGTAGGGCATTGGAAGACAGGGCTCATGAAGATAAGAGGCAATTTCCTGGACAGCAGAGGCACAGAATCTGGACAACAAGCACAGATGCATACCAAGCAGCTCCCGAGTCAACAGTAATTAATAAGAGTTAGCCATAGTTGTTTTTATTTAGCCATAACATCTAACTGCAATCTTACATCATCGAAACCCTTTAATTATTTAGTTAATTAATAAACAGTTTAGTTCATTTACAAAGCAGTTTGTTCTCTGAGCATTTCAACTGTAAAGACCTCGCCATCTATGCATGCAGAGAACATTACACAACTTACTGCCTTCTACTGCTCATCCTTTGCTTCTTTATGTTTAAAAAGGGCTGTCTGGATGCCTTTTAAATATGGCACCAACACATGACAGTGGTGCTCCCAACTCCCTGCCCGCCCTGCCATGAGACGTGATGCATAACATAAGCCTGTGCAACTAGTGAGATGGGGAGAAAACAATTGTTGGTAAAAGCCCCCCCCCCCCCCCCCCCACTCCGCAGAGGAATCAATCTTTTGCATCCTGCCATGGAACCTCTACAGATATAACATGCACTGTGCATCTCCATCTTGCGAATAAGGGCACGTGATGCAGCCATAACAGTCCTATGATTCCGACACATTGTGTTTTTTTTCATGGCAATTCACCTAAAATTGGCCAACACAGCCCAAAAATATGCGAAATTGCAATGCGAGACACATCCATGGCAAATTGATATTCTGGGGCTTTTGCTCTAGTTTAATCAAAAATTTGGGCATGCCCAGGATCAAATTAATGACACTTGCATGTTTCTGCTCGCTTCAGGCCTTTTGCAGGGGCCTGTTACTTTTTTTATTCTTTTTTTTAAATTCCAAGGTCTCTAATAGACACATTTTAAAGGCTTTTAAATTCAAAAGTATATCTAAGAAACTGTTACTGGAAATGAAACTAGTAAATGGCTCTGTAACAATGTTTTTGAAAGTAATTTTCAATTATTTAAAATAACATTGCTCGCAGATTGTGGACTACACATCAGCCCAGAAAATCTATTTCAAACTGCATAAGCACCAGACTTAAATGTATTGAGGAATATTTTTCAAATGAAAAATAATTACATTCTAAAATACTTCCCATCTGCATTAGTTTTTGGTGACAAAGCAAACGATTTAGAATAAAAACTGGAGCAAAAACGTATCACTTCAGGAAGTTATTGCAACTTTGGTCACAATCCAAGCTTGGATTGGCACTTGTGCCCCAAAGCAGAAATTCGTGGCCAGAAATACATTAGATCAAAAACCCTTGTCTCTGAGAATTGCTTTTAGGTGCTAGTTTAGTATAATTTATCCTGCATTTGATTGGCCTTCACCTCTGGACCTCAACGGCATAATGAATGATGACGTTGAACTGCAAAAAAGACAAATAATCTTTGTTCAAAGATTTTTAAGAAGATTATAATGTAGCATCAGCACCTTCCTTCTACTGATACATCATTAGATTGTGATTAATTTTGACAAACTAAAGTCAAAATTTCAAAACAAGTCAGGAAAAAAATAATTTGTCATGTGTGAAGATTGTTGAATCAGGCTCTCATTATGCCGTCTGCCAGTAGGGGCTGAAGGCTGAAATTCATTAGCAATTAGTACACGCTTCAGCAGTAATGCAAGCTTGCCTTGGCGTACATTACCTGGAGGATAACTGGCAAAAGACAAGATCACACTTATTCCGTGTTTGTTACTTGGCTGCACTCAAGACTGGTTTGTCGCTTTTTAAAATTTCACAATTGAAGAGTTGTCTGGTGCCCTTGGAGAAAGAAATCTATTAAATTACTTTTAAAGCACACGAGCATTCTCCCTGGGAGTCTGATCCCTTAATTTTAGTAGCAGATATTGAAGAGGCTCTTGTATTTTCTGCACAGTGTGCCATACGAAGTAATTGATAGCTCACAGCGTTCACTCGGCATCACATGATTAGGAGATTGATTCCCATAATGAACCATAAGAGCAAGGCTTGAATGGTCAGTCATCATCAGCAGCATCTCAGGATGAACATGAAGGAAACTTTCTACTGGCGTGGTAAGAAAATAGACTGATGCAAACTTTCTACTTGCCAACTTTAGTTCACTTGGCTAGACAATTGGGGCGGGATTCTCCCGCAATAGGCGAGATGCCCCGATGCCGGCGCCAGGAACGGCGCGAACCACTCCGGCGTCGGGCCACCTAGAAGTTGCAGAATCCTCAGCACCTCCGGAGGCTAGGAGGCGCTGGAGGGGTTGGCGCCAAAGGGCTGCTGTGGTCCCGCGCATGCGCAGAACCACTGGCGTGTCCTGGCGCATGCGCAGGGGTTTCTTCTCCGCGCCGGCCATGGCGGAGTCGTACAGAGGCCGGCGCGGAAGGAAGGTGTGCCCCTATGGCACAGGCCTGCCCGCAGATCGGTGGACCCCGATCGCGGGCCAGGCCACTGTGGGGGCACCCCCCAGGGCTGGATCCTCCCGCGCCCCCCCCAAGGACTCCATTAGACGGCCTCCCAGCCAGGACCCGCCGTGTGGGACCATGTCCATTTCATGCTGGCGGGACTGGCCAGGAACTGATGGCCACTTGGCCCATCGGGGCCCGGAGAATTGCCGGGAGTGCCGCTGCCAACAGCCCCCAACTGGCATGGCGTAAACCCCGCCCCTGCCTGAAAACCGGTGCCGGAGAATACGGCAGCTAGCGCGGAGTGGTGGAGCGAGATTCACGCCGCCCGGGGTTCTCCGACCCATCGGGGGGGGGTTGGCGAATCCTGCCCCTGGTTTGTGATGCAGAGCAAGGCCAGCAGTGTGGCTGCAAATTCCCATACCGGCTAAGGTTATTCATGTAGCCTTCTCAACCTTGCAGCTCATCTGAGATGTGGTAATCCTCAGGTTAAATCACCACCATCCCCAACCCCAAAGTGGAAAGAGTCATCTAGGACTCTGGTGACTTTACCTTACCTTTAGCCAGTAAAGAAAATTTCTAATTTTCATTTCCAATTAAACAAATTATGCCTGGGGACAGGTTGAAAGTCTACCTCGATGACTTGGAGTAACAAAGGTCTTGTGAAGGTTTTTCCTCTAAGGCAGGATAATTTGAGGAGTAGGGTCGGCAGGAAGAATTTCCCCCCACACTTGCCTCTAAAGCACAAGGTTCCTGCATGGTTCAAGTCCCCCTTTAACAGCTTAAGCACACAAATCAAGCTTGACACCCCAGTGCAGTACTGAGGGGAGCACTGCATGATAGGTGGTGCTGTTGTTCGGATGAGGACATTAAACCATGCCTCCCAACTGCTTCCATGGGTCGATGTAAAAGATTCCAAGTCTTTATATCGAAGAAGAGCAAAGGATTTATCCCTGGTGCCCTCAATCAATATCACAAATACAGAACATTATCCCATTGTTATTTATGAGAGGACAATGTGTGGACCATAGCTGCCACACTTGCTGCGTTGCAACAATGATTACATTTCAAAACAAAAAGTAATTCATCGGCGGTTAACTACATCTGGTGGTTGTGAAATGTGCTATACAAATGCAAGTATTTAGTTGGTTTTCAAATGTTTTGGTGAATTTTCTTGATTAAAAGGATGTGTAATGATTTCAAGCATTTTGTATTTTGGGTTGACATTATCAGTTTTAATAGCAGGTTGGGTGTAGCAGCTGGTTGATTTGAGTAAAGCATCCTCCACTGGTTGCAAGAGCAACTATTGACCCTGTCCACAAGTAACATTGCAATCATGTGCTGTTTGACTTCACCACACCAGTAATCTTGATGAACAAGACAACTGGGATAAACCGAATGTGCTCTGAATGACAGGTTGTGGAAAGTCTCATTCCCCAGCGATCTGTCAGCTTTTCAACATATATATCAATGGATGAGAGATGGAGAATTGGAAAGCCAAGTTAGGGGGATACAGCATACTAAGTCAATGGAAGTTGAGATTCACAAAGGGACCTATCCAGACTAATAACTGAGGGGGCAATAATATAGCAAGTGGGATTCAATGTGGGGAAGCATGATGTGATCAACCTTGGAGCCAAGACAGAGCAGCACGGTGGCTTAGTGGTTAGCACTGCTGCCTCAGGGCGCCGAGGTCCCAGGTTTGATCCCGGCTCTGGGTTACTGTCCGTGTGGAGTTTGCACATTCCCTCCCCCCCCCCCCCCCCCCGGTGTTTGCGTAGGTTTCGCCCCCACAACCCAAAGATGTGCAGGGTAGGTGGATTGGCCATGCTAAATTGCCCCTTAATTGGAAAAAAATAATTGGGTACTCCAAAATTTAAAAAAAACTTTGGAGCCAAGGAGCACAAATGAGGGATGAGCGAAGAGAAATTTGTGTGTTCCAAGTACACAAATTTTGTTCAAAACTGATACATAGGTACAACAAGTAAAGGAATGAAGCCTTTACCTCAAAGGATGTGGAATACAAAAGGATGAATTAAAGCTTCTGTTATACAGAGATAAATAAATAGGCTGTGGTAAGGAAGTTGGAGGGTGTGGGGTATACAATGTGATCCAAAGTCTTGGAGGGTTAAATTATGAGGACAGTTTGTATAAACGTTGCTTGTATTCCATGGAGATTAGATGTTTGATGGAGGGTCTAAATGAGGTGTTTAAAATGGTAAAAAATAGTTGACTGGAACAGACACAAATTTCCTTTGGTGAGAAAACCCTAGTTAAGGAGATGAATGTGGGCGTGTGGGTTCCCCATTTCCTCCTTACCCTCTCCCTCCAGTCCTATGAAAATTGAAATTATTCCGAGAGGTGTTGAGAGCCCAAGAGATCTGCAATCTTGTGTGCAACAGGTCCTGACCCAGTGGCCTCATGTTTCTGTGGTAGGTCAGGAGGCCTTCAAGAATCACCCTCAGAAGAGATATATGGCAGGTGGTGAGAGGAGGTGATGCTTAGAGTCTGGCCATAAAGACCTCACGTATCCATATGGGTGGTCATGGTTAATGAATGTATTCATGTGGCAGCATAATAGTTAGCACTGTTGCTTTACAGCACCAGGCTCCCAGGTTTGATTCCCAGCTTGGGTCACTGTCTGTGAGGAGTTTGCACTTTCTCCCCGTGTCTGCGTGGGTTTCCCCTGGATGCTCCGGTTTCCTCCCACAAGTCCTGAAAGACGTGGTGTTAGGTGAATTGGACATTTTGAATTCTTCCTGTGTGAACCCGAACCCGAACCCGAACAGACGTCGGAATATGGCGACAAAGGGATTTTCACAGTAACTTCATTGCAGTGTTAATGTGAGCCTACATCTGACACCAATAAAGATAATGATCCAGATTATCACCATCTGCTCTCCTCACCACTTACCTCTCAACCTGCTCAAGGTACCATATTCCCATCGCTTCCACATGTAGAGTCCCTAGCACTCCGGATTCATGCCGAGCATCCAGATACTCCACTTAACCCTCGGGCACATTCCAATGATGACAGCCTGTCACTCACCTCCCACTGCAATCTCATACTACCAGCTATTCAACTATAGCATGCATATCACTCAATCACAAAGCAACTCAATCAATGACCTTTTTCCCCTCTACCTTTTCAGAAATGTTCGCTTGCAATTGTTGGGTACAAAAGCCAACAACTGTCAACCTGGATCTCAGACTGAATCTCAGAAGTGGGAACATATCAAATATTCACACCACCAACTTTGACATTTACAGAAATGTAGGATAGCAAATATCAGACCAGCTTTTAGTTCTTAGTTGAACTGTCACGTTGCAGGGAAAGTGGGATCTGGCTCCATATTAACTTTTGGCAGACACTTATTACTGGCACGAAAAATGAACAGGAAACTAGTGGGGCCATTTTTAACATTGATGGCAATTAAAAAGATTGCTTTTACTTTTCTGCTGACAAAAACACAAAGCATTTTAATCTCCTTAAAATGCATTCCATTTGGTTGTTGAACCAGGCATTTTAAATGCAGAGAAGAAAAAAGTACATAAAAATGTATTGTAGTCAATGCGGAGCCCCGAAGAGGTAAGTCAAAACTCGTTTATTTCCTACTTACCGTCAGAAAAAACGGCAACAAAGCACCAGTTCAAGTTTCAGCCGGGGTCATCCTGAGATATCGGCTCCTTGCTGGGCTGGCTTTCATCACAGGGAATTTACGAGCCCAGTGTTGGGCCTCCGCTCCTCAGCGGGCCAGCTTCTACTCCACGGGCCACACGGGAAGATCAATCGAGTCGCCCCTTTGGGGCTCATGGGAGTTCTCACAAAATGCATATGCTCTCTGAATTAAAATGACAGCAAACAAATAATTACAGTCGCTGTTGTATATTTCATTATTTTTTAAAGTGCAGTAAGAATAATTTGTTGATTCAATACTTCAGTCATCAGTAAAGTGGTAAAATGTGTTGATTGTGGGATGTTAAAATAAATTAATATTAAATATTTTTAACCTATCAGTTTCTTGCTGTCAGATTTACTTCACACCAATGGCAAAATGTATCATCTTTCCAGAAATAAATACATTGACAAGGTTAACCAGTAATGGAGGAAATACACCATGGAAGCCCAAATCTTTCCACTTTTAAAGGGAGATAAATTGATCTTTGAAAAATAGAATATTTATGGAGAAAGGGTGGATAATTGAATGGATTGCCAAGCAAAACAGCACAGCAGACTTGATGGGCCAAATACCTACTCCAGTTTTAATGACTCAGTTTTACAGTCAGACATTTGCTGCTTGACTTGCCCAGGAAGAAGGCTGGAATACTCCACATAATGTTGGGTTTCAGGTTGTTCTGGTATCACTGGAGCAATGCATCTAATTGCCAGACTGTCTTTCGCTGTTGTGATTTCCAAACATTTGTTTTTTCCAAAAAAAAAACTCTAAACATTTGTTTTATTTGTCAGATGGCCCTTGGATGCCTTTCATTTGTAATAACAAAACCCTGTTTTTATTTCTTGATATCCGAGAGAGAGAGCTCCCTTGTCGCTACTGGTCTGGCTGTCCGTGATTTTCTTTTTGCTTTTCAGCTTAAGAAATAGTAAGAAAAGCTCCCAGCATTGAATTGTTTTCTGCAGACAGTTTGTGTAATACACTGTCCCATTAAAGCTGTCAGCCTTGCATTTGGGAACTGTAGAAAATAATGTTTTATTGCATATCAACGGTATTGCTTTTTTATCCTCCGTTGAGTCAGTGACAAGTCAAAGTAGTTCACAAAGAGCTTTAATGCTATTCCCCTGAGTTCATCTGAAAGCAGGAGTGCAGCTAAGTAGGGGAAAATAAATGCAGTTTCTACTGTGGGAGTTCTGGCAGTAACCATTTTGTAAATTATCCACAAAGATGCCTGACTTCATTAATTGTTTAAGGGGAAAGGAAGGAAATAACACTGTAAAGATGCACTTTCACAGACATTAGCGAACACAAAAGGTATTTATTCATAAGAATTGTACAGCAGCCTCATGGCTGTAGCAAGCTCCCAAATTGTGGGCAAAATTCTCCGACCCCCACGACGGGTCGGAGAATAGCGGGAGGGCCTTCCTGACATTTTTCCCGCCCTCCCGCTATTCTCCCCCACCCCCCGCCCAACTCCCGACCCGAATCGCTGCCGCCGTTTTTTTACGGCCGGCAGCGATTCACAGCTGTTCGATGGGCCGAAGTCCCAGCCCTTTACGCCGTTTTTACGAACGGCAAACACACCTGGTCTGGCCGTTCGTAAAAACGGTGTCACAAACTCGCTTTTCATAACCATGGCACCGATTGGCACGGCAGTACCACGGCCGTGCCAAGGGTGCCATGGGCCCGCGATCGGTGCCCACCGATTGCGGGCAGCGGGCCCGATGCCCGCGCACTCTTTCTCCTTGCGCCGCCCCGCAGTATCCATTCGCGGGGTGGCTGAGGGGCAACCCGGCCCGCGCATGCGCGGGTTTCGCGCAAATACGCGATGACATCATCCGCGCATGCGCGGGTTGGAGTCTTCCAATCCGCGCATGCGCGGCTGACGTCATATGACGCGTCAGCCGGCGCTAACTCCGGCAAGCGGGCTTAACGATATTCGTTAAGCCCGTCATGCCGGAGCCTACGGCGTCGGGCTGCTAGCCCCGACCGGGGACCAGAATCGGTTCCCGGTCGGGAATGGGCGCGCTGGCGTCAAACCCGCCCGGGTTTGACGCCAGCTTTACGATTTCTCCCGTTTTGGGAGAATCGCACCCTGTCTTTTTGCCTAAGAGGGCGCCACCCTCTGGGGTGAGTCCACACTCTATTGGTCACACAGATCATTTGGTCCTTACTCTACAGTGTTTGCCCTTAAAAGGAACAATCACCACATCCCTACCCAGTGAAATGCTTTATTCAATCTTCAACAGCTAATTTACTCAGTCCTAAATACTGCCTAAACATTATGGGCGCGATTCTCCGCTCCCAGGCAGGGTGGAAGAATCGTGAGAGGGCCGCTCTGGCACCCATCGCAATTCTCACACACCTCCAAAATGGCGTGTCGCGTTTTGCGACACGCCGCTTGGAGAATCGCGGGTCGCCATTTTTCATGGCGACCGGCGATTCTCGGGCCCGAATGGGCCGAGCGGCCTGACGTTCCTGACCTGTTCACGCTGGCGGCAACCACACCTGGTCGCTGCCGGCGTGAACATCGCGCGAAAGGTAAGTTTGGGGCCTGTGGGGGACGGAGAGGGCATCGAGCACCACAGCCATGCTCGTGAGGGGACTGGCCCGCGATCGGTGCCCACCGATCGTCGGGCCGGCGTCTCTAAGAGACGCACTCTTTCCCCTCCGCCGCCCCGCAAGATCACGCCGCCACGTCTTGCGGGACAGCGGAGGGGAAGATGGCAACCGCGCACTCGCGGCTAACGTCATTCGGCGCCGCTGGCCGTGTCATTATCGGCCGTGCCGCCTTGACGCCAGCGTCAAGGCCCGGCGGATGAGTTCCCCGCAACGCCGCTCCTAGCCCCCGGGGGGGGGGAGAATAGGGGGTGAAGAGCGGCCTCCGACGCCGTCGTGAAACACTCCGGGTTTCACGCCAGCGTCGGCCGTTGCGGAGAATCGCCCCCTATATACACGAGTTGGACAATTATAAGTTGAGTCTTTGAGAGGGTTTTCTGTTATTTGTAAAGCGGTGCAATTCTGTTGTCTGAGATGCTTCCAAACGATTGAAATTAATAGGAACTACCATAACGAGTACGTCTTCTATCCCAGGCGGTTCATTACTATTTGCTTCCATCGGACATCAATTATGCCAGTAACAGGTCGATAGAGTACTTTGGTCCTTCAGGGTTTGAAAACATTTCTTGATGGCAACATTGATTGCTAAAGCGTTGCCCTACTTGCTAGTGGTCCATGTGTTTATGAACGATCCATCCCTCTACGTCCGCTTGGTACAACAGGGGTCCAATTTTAGAAATAATGGGCTGGATTCTCCGCCTCGTGAATCGCGATTTGCGCCAGTGTCGATTCTGGAACTGCGCTAGCGGCACATACTAGGTTTGTGGCCCACACTGGCAGACAAAACCAGCATTTGCTTGCATTTAAACATATCTAGCAGGTAGGACACAGTATGCTCCATCCTTCCGCGATTCTCTGCCCTTCTCGGGCGGGGGTCATGCGGGTGCAAATTACTACAAGCATTTACCATCGAGGGCTGGGCATCATGTCTGCAGAGGAGGAGTGGGAGGCTAAAAAACACTGAAAAACTGTTGAAAACTGTTGGGCTTGCTTGGGGCTGGCTGCCTGTGCGGGGGCAGCAGAGGAAGTGACTTTGTGCCGGGTCTGTAGGTTTGGGGTGTTCCCCCTCGGGATTGGGGTGGCCTGCCTCAAACCAACATTGCTGTAGTCTGTCCTATAAACACACCCCTTTGATGCTTCTTACAGGCTCCTGGCTGCTCACACTTCTGAGGGCTGTCTGTGTCCTTAAATGCTAAGAAGGCTTCTGGTCATCTGGGAGTCCACCCAGGCTGCTCCACTGGACACCCTCACACCACAGCTGTATCTTAAAGGGGATGGGTGTGGCCAAGAGCAAACACCAGGTATTGGCACTCCTCAGTGGCACTGCCCCGTTGCTGAGAAAGCAGGGAATCAACTGAGCTCACCCCAACCAGAGGACATCTGCACCTTGACCTTTCAAGTGCTCCTTCGTTCTTCGTCCCTCTCAGAGCAGAGGCCTCACTCGTGACTCTCGCCCCTCTGGATCACCAGCTGTCTCCTCCTGATGAGGATGGCATTGCTGACTGCCTTTGTCACTACCTCCCAGGTGGTGTTCAGGACGGTGGACTTGAGTCTGTGGCCCACCCTGGGGAAGAGGGTGTCCCTCTGCTCTTCACTGGCATATAAAGCTGTGGATCCACTTTAAGATTCCCAACCTCAGGGGGCAGGCCTTTTGTTCGCCATCTTGGTGGCTGCAGTGAGTGTGTGGTAAGTGGAATGCTCAGGAGAAGCTCTAGCTGCCAGGATCATTCGCTCTAACTCCAGCCTCCGTGGTTAGAACACCCACTGAACCAGGAATTGCTGTTAATTTGCACGGGCAGAGTGCTGACTCATTTGCATGTCCTGACACACTTACTGATTAGCACCCTCAACGCGAACTCAGAACACATGCAATTCATGTGTCACACTCAAGTATATAAAACAAAAATTCTTGCCCAATAATTCCAAGGATCCAACTTGAGCCGCTGCCGAAATTTCTCACGTATACCGGCAGGATTCTCCAGTCCCCCAGCCGCGTGTTTCTCGATAGTGTGCCAGTCCCTGGTGGCGGGATTCTGTCTTCCCGCCTCTTGTCAACGGGATTTCCCACTGAAACCACTTCACGCAACCGGGAAACCTGTGAACCGCAATGAACGTAGAATTCTGGCCTACATCTTCATTTGCCATAAATGATGGTGCTGTACTGTGTGAATCATGGCTTGCTTTCTGATTACTTTGGCTGGCTGCTACCCTCCCTGGCAACATGAGGTTCAGTCTTGTTCTTGTTCTGAGATGAAGTTTCATTTGCAGTTCTGCTGGTGGAACTCCCGTTGTGTGTGGAGTGTTACGATAGCTAAGGAGGAATGGTGAGACTTTGGGTTCCAATGTTCCTCCTGACAGTTTCTTTCAGCTAAACCTGAAAATTTGGACGGTACTCTCAGCTAGTCCAATTGATGCTGGGTGGTAAGCTGCAGTTCTGATGTGTTTAATACCATTGAGAGCAGTGAAATTTTGAAACTCAGCGTGGTAACGCAGTGGTTAGCACCATTGCCTCACAGCGCCAGGGTCCCAGATTCGATTCCCGGCTTGGGGTCACTGCACTGTCTGTGCGGAGTCTGCACGTTCTCCCCGTGTCTGCATGGGTTTCCTCCAAGTGCTCCGCTTCCCTCCCACAAGTCCCAAAAGACATGCTTGTCAGATGAATATGACATTCTGAATTCTCCCTCTGTGTACCCGAACAGGCGCCTGAATATGGTGACTCGGGGCTTTTCACAGTAACTTCTTTCAGTGTTAATGTAAGCCTACTTGTGACAATGATGAAGATTGTTATTATGACTTTTATTATTGTGAATACAGTTCCATGGTCTGATACCATGACTTCAGGTAATCGGTGAGTTGAAAAGTGTCAGTGTAATCTTTCGATGGTAGCATGCGATGTAGGTGAATTCACTTGCGAAATGCCAATCCATTTAGAGTGTGCATCAATCACGAGCTAAAACATTGTGCCTAGGAATGGACCAAAAATCGATTCGGATTCATACTCATGGCCAGCCATGACATTCCCAAGGGTGCAGTGCTGCAGCAGGCAACCTTTGTTGCAATTTGCACTCTTTACAGTGTCTGACTGGCTCACAGATACCATTGATCTGCTCTTTTTTTAAGCGTCTCCCATATAAGTCTTTAAATTGGCTGAAGTGCTCTTCAAGTTCAGTGGTTGGACTCACCGAAATGTATGCTCACCCTTAACATCCCCTGTATCCAATTCCATCTAAAGTGGCTTCCCATTGATTCAGAGCATTAATTCCAGCCTTAGGTGTCTGTGTGAGTTTCCTCCGGGTGATCCGGTTTCCTCCCACAGTCCAAAGGTGTGCAGGTTAGGTGGATTTGGCCATGCTAAATTGTCTCTAAGTGTCTCGGAACATGTAGGTTAGGTTAAGGGGGTGAGATGGGATGGGGTGGGGGAATGCATATGGGTAGGTGCTCTTTCAGAGGGTCAGTGCAGACTCGATGGGCCAAATGGTCTCTTCTGAAATAGGGTCTATCTTGCATGATTAATCAGAGAGTGAGGGTTGGATTGTCCACCACCTGCCAACAGTAGCAGAGTTCCTCATGCGGCGGAGTACCCAACGCGTGAAAAAAGTGGGATCGGCGCACTTCCGTGGCTCCGGTCTTCTGCTGGTGGCGGCATCGAGCTCCCTACCCTGCAGTGGAGAGAAGATGCAAATAGGTCAAAATGACCCATCCTATTCATGGGCTGGGCACCAGATTCTCCTGGGCCTCTGTGAGTCTCAGGCCCAGGATTCACACGGGTGTGGATTGGTACTAGCATTTCCAAGCATGGCCCTGACGCAGTGGACTTTGCTGTGGGCCAGGTATTTAAGGTAATTGCCCACCTGTCCCCCCCCCACAGTAGACTGTTGGTCATTCTGGGTGAGTGTGCTTAACACTCAATTTGGCTCTGGAGTCGCCAGGTATCGTTAAGGTACCGCCACAAGTTCAAGGTGAAGTTCAAAGCAATAAAACCATACACCAATTAGTAAGTTCAAACAACTGAGTTTATTATAATACAATTATAATAACTACCCATGCACACGCTAAAAGGATTAAGCTATTCCTACCACTAAATAAACTAATACTTATCTCGAAGGAACTGCCGGGTCAGGGAACAAGGCCTCTTGCTCTGCTCTGGTCTGCAGACTTCAGGTTGGTATAAGTTAAAAGGGGTCAGGAGTGTCTATCTCTGGTAGCGATCGTTGTGAGACACTTACTTGCTGGCGGCTGCTGTCCGAACCCTCTTTCTCTCTCCTTCAGGGTCTTCTTGGCAAAAGCTGGTTGAGGTGCTGGTCCACGGAGGAGTGCTGGTCAAAGAGAGAGGCGGGCTGGACGAGAAGACTGAACCATGTGTGGGACCTGTCTTTTATAGGTCCCAGGGATCCGCGCCCCTTTGGGCGGACTCCCTTACCTGCTTGGAATCGATTGGGTCTCTTCCCAATCGATATGTTTGAATCCCCCCCAATACTGAGGCTGTTCCTTAGCTACTGGGCGGGCTCTCAGGCTCTTTGTTTTCGAACCCTGTTGGTGCCTGAGTGTCTGGTATCCTTTACAATGTTGCAGTTGCTTCCCCATTTATGTCCATTGTATCTGGAATCGTTCCATTAACATGCTAATTATCCTGGTGATTGCCTCATTAGTATGCGGAACATTCGTTTCGGTGCTGTATGCTTTCTTAGCAGACAGAATCCACACCTGCTAGGTGCAGCCTGCTGGGGCTGCAAACATTGTCCATTTTATCCTATATGCTTTGCGTTCCTCTATTTTGTATTCAGGGAAATGGCCAACTTCGGTGGCTATACTCCCTCTTTGTGATCCTCAAGAGAAATCATGAAGGATCACCTAACTACGGTGCCTTTCGACCCCCTGACCTCAGCGAGTTCCATGGCTTTTATTCTTTCCTCAACTATGGCAAAAAAAATTTTAACTAACAGTTTCTGATTGGCGCTATGTCAAAGGGGACATACATTACCAATTTGAATCGGGAACCTCTAACTATCTCAATAAACTATTCTCATCTCACATTTAAAACATCCTATAACATTCTAAACCCTTACTCATTCATACAACAGCACCTTTACATTTTGTTTTCTGACTCGGCAGTCGAGCGCAGAACATTATAATACAGCCGCAATAATCTTTATTTACAGATCGTATCAAAATTAAATCTTTTATTATACATCAAGGGGTTGGGGGGATTAGTGGAATCCGAAAATGGGGGATTGCACTCTGTACTCTGTTGAGGCCCGTGTGCGGTGGGCTCTCGTTCTCCATTTCCTCATGCTGAGGGTCTGGACAATGATACAGTAGTCCTCCGTTATACCGCGCTCCGCAATACCGCGGTTCGCAATATACCGCGGGGGGGCTTATGGACCCCAACTGTCAGTTGTGTCAATTTCAGCGGCCGGCTGATTATTTCAGTGAGAGCAGCTTCCCTCTCTGGATCAAAGTGAGCCGGCCGCTGAAATTGACACTGCCGGCTGCTCTCTCCCTCCAATCAGAAACATTAAAACTTAAAAGTTGGATTGGAGGGTGAGAGCAGCCGGCAGTGTCAATTTCAGCGGCCGGCTCACTTTGATCCGGAGAGGGAAGCTGCTCTCTCACTGAAACAATCAGCCGGCCGCTGAAATTGACACTGCCGAGGGGGGGGGGGGGCGGGTGTTGGGGGGGAGAAGGGGGGGGGGGGGGTGTTGGGGGGGGGGAGAAGAGGGGGGGGCGGGTGTTGGGGGGGGAGAAGAGGGGGGCGGGTGTTGGGGGGGGAGAAGAGGGGGGGCGGGTGTTGGGGGGAGAAGAGGGGGAGCGGGTGTTGGGGGGGAGAAGAGGGGGGGGCGGGTGTTGGGGGGAGAAGAAGGGGGGCGGGTGTTGAGGGGGGAGAAGAGGGGGGGCGGGTGTTGAGGGGGGAGAAGAGGGGGGCGGGTGTTGAGGGGGGAGAAGAGGGGGGGCGGGTGTTGGGGGGGAGAGGAGGGAGCGGGTGTTGGGGGGGGAGAGGAGGGGGGCGGGTGTGGGGGAGACCCCCCTGTGGGTGTGGGGGAGACCCCCCTGTGGGTGTGGGGGAGACCCCCCTGGGGGTGTGGGGGAGACCCCCCTGGGGGTGTGGGGGAGAGAGGGTGGACCTGCGGGTGTTGGGGGAGAGAGGAGGGCCCTGCGGGTGTTGGGGGAGAGAGGGGGGCCCTGCGGGTGTTGGGGGACGGGGGAGGAGAGGGGGGGGATGAGAGGGGGGGGGAGGGGGCGAGCCGGAGGGTGTGGGGAGGGGGCGAGCCGGAGGGTGTGGGGGGACAGGGGGCGAGCTGGACGCTGTGGGGGAGAGCAGGAGGGTGTGGGGGAGAGGGGGAGAGGGAGCGAGCCGGAAGGTGTGGGGGGAGAGGGGGCGAACCGGAGGGTGTGGGGGGAGAGGGGGCGAGCCGGAGGGTGCTGGGGGGGAGAGGGGGCCAGCCGGAGGGTGTGGGGGGAGAGGGGTCTAGTTGGAGGATGTGGGGGGAGAGGGGGCAAACCGGAGGGTGTGGGGGGGAGAGGGGTCCATTTGGAGGATGTGGGGGGAGAGGGGGCGAGCCGGAGGGTGTGGGGAGGGGGCGAGCCGGAGGATGTGGGGGGAGAGGGGGAGAGGGGGCGAGCCGGAGGGTGTGGGGGGAGAGGGGGCGAGCCGGAGGGTGTGGGGGGAGAGGGGGCGAGCCAGAGGGTGTTGGGGGGGAGAGGGGGCGAGTCGGAGGGTGTAGGGGGGAGAGGGGGCGAGTCGGAGGGTGTGGGGGGAGAGGGGTCTAGTTGGAGGATGTGGGGGGAGAGGGGGCAAGCCGGAGGGAAAAAAAAGAAATTGACACTGCCGGCTGCTCTCTCCCTCCAATCAGAAACATTAAAACTTAAAAGTTGGATTGGAGGGAGAGAGCAGCGGGCAGTGTCAATTTCAGCGGCCGGCTGATTGTTTCAGTGAGAGAGCAGCTTCCCTCTCCGGCCGCTGAAATTTTAATTGGATCCACGATGGGGGTTTTAAATTTATTTAAAAATCTATGCTAGCGCTTCCCATTGTGAGTCTACGGGGGTCTGACCTCTCCCCCCGCCCCCCCCGTAGACTCACAATGGGAAGCGCATGCATAGATTTTTAAATAAATTTAAAACCCCCATCATGGATATCCGCGGCTCGGATACAACGCGGGTGGCTGTCTTGGACCCCAACACCCGCGTTATAAAGGGGGACTACTGTACAGAGGACTGCAATCACCAAAAGTGATTCTATTACATATGAGAAGGAGTACCATGTCAGAAATTTGGTACACCACATCGGGGTACTGTTACCATTGACTGGCCTGGGGGTGGTCTGAGTTTGGGAGAAGTTAGCAAACGTTGTACTGTGGGAAAGGGGGCCCACGTCCACGCGCAACCACGCAGATTCCACAATAGCTAAAACCATAGCAATTCGAGTGCTCTTCATTTTCTCTTCTCTTCCCTTCTCTTCTCTTTTATTCTGGGATCTTGCTGTGTTGTTGCCTCGGTTCCTTTGCTGAACGTCCGAAAGCTAAGGGGATCAAGCATATTATCTGTTAGTGTTCAGCTTAATATCTTGACTTTAAATATAACTGTCCTCTTGTTCCAATTTTCCCTTTATGATGGTCACCTCCATGTGACTCCCTCATTTTTTTTTCAATAACGGATTTAGGACCAAACATATACTTATCTTAAACCAGTGTGAGCCGCCTCGCAGAGTGTTGAAATTTACCATCCCAAAATGTTCTTGCATGTAAATAGCATATGGAGTGGCGGCCGAAGGGCTACCTTAAACAAAAATGAAACCAAGGTTTAGACACGAAAAGGTTGAATGAGTTGCGTATGGGCCGCAACAGGTAAGAGTTGTATGGGACCCCCGGGTAGGGCGTGCTGTGCTGTACCCGAGCTTAGCTGACCAAAGGGGGGTCCTCAGACAGGGCGGGTCCTCAATGCCGTTTCTCCACCGCCTGAGCAACCTGAAATGAACGGGCAAGAATGTAGTCCTAGTGAAATTGCAGCCTCTATTCCCAGAATAGAGGGGCACCTAAAAAAAAGAGTAGGAGCCAAGATGCTCTTTGTGAAAAGTTGAGCTGGGCTCCAGATATTTCAGATGTGTCAAGTTCTCAGAAATATCTGCGGACAAACTAACGTGCATGTGAGGTGGTCACAAGCTTTTCAGCTGAAAGGTAAGTGGCCAATCTCCAAATCAAACATTTAACAGACAAACAAACATACGTGCAGGTTCCATCAGAAAGGACAGCGCTTCTCTCAAGCGGTTCCTCTTTTTACATCATCTGGACACCTCACTTCTCTTCATTCTCTGCGAACAGGGTCGCAAAGGGGTTGCCGTGTCGGGTGTCAGACATCAAGTCATCCTCTTCTCCCAGATCCCATACCCTTGTATGGATCAGGCATGCAATCTTTGCATTGTGTGACCGGGGGTCACTCTCGTCATTGCGGACAAGTCGCCAAGAATTGTCCCTGTGCCAAATCGTGAGTCTAAAATTGAAGGAGCGTTGTCGGGGTCATCTGTGTTGGGTGGTGGGTGTAGGTGTGGGTCCGGATTTTTAATGTAGATGATCTCCATGGGGTCACGGGAGTCGGGGTCGTAGTCGCTGAAGTGGGGGCTGTAGGGTGGAGTGCTGTGGCTGTCCTCAGTCTCACAGTCACTGTCACTGTCTCTGCTGTAGCAGCTTGTGGGCGTTCTGGGGCGTGGTCTGAAGTCAGTGGGCGGAGTCGAGGTCGAGTCCGATGAGGAACTGGTCTGTGAGGGGGAGGGTGGAAATGTGTCTCTTGTGGGCAGAGCGAGGTGTTCTGCTGCATCCAGCAGGACATGGTGCGTGTGGTTTGACTATGTTCCATAAGCCTTTAGCTGGTTAATATGAAACCACGCAGTCTTACCGTTTGGGTATTTTATTCTGTATACTGAGGGGCTGATTTTGTCTGAAATTGAGTACGGGCCGGATAATTTAGGAGCCAAAAACGTGCTGGGGTTATAAACAGATAGCATAACCTGTTGCCCAACCTGAAATTCTGTGGGGTGTACATTCTTGTTGAAACAGGCCCTGCTCTGTTTCCGTCTTTTTACCAATGTTACTGCGGCTGCTAGCTGAGCAGACCTTACAGTCTCAACTAATTCTTTGACTGCTTTCTCGTGTGTGAGGGCCGTCACTTCTGGGCTGGTCATGTCGAGTCCTAAAAGGAATTCTGATCCTTTCATAGGGCGTCCGGTCATGAGTGTGTGTGGGGTGAAACCTGTAGATGATGAAACCGTGTTTCTTCTGAACATTAGTGCGAATGGGAGCACTGAATCCCAAGTCGAATTGTTCTCCTGTACTATCTTCCTAAGGGTCGATTTTAGAGTCCGATTCATGCGTTCTACTATCCCGCTTGACTGGGGGTGATACGCAATGTGAAAATTCTGTTTTATTCCGAATATGGTCAGGACGTTCTTCATGACCCGTCCTGTGAAGTGAGATCCCTGATCTGACTCTATACTTCTGGGGAGACCCCATCTCGTGAAGATGTGGTGGGTCAGGGTCTTTGCAGCTGTCTTAGCTGTGTTGGTGCGTGAAGGGAATGCCTCTACCCATTTGGTAAAGGTATCTATGACCACAAGAACATATTTATAGCCATTCCTGCAAGGGGACAATGGTCCTATAAAATCGATCTGGAGGTTTGTCCAGGGGCCATTAATGGGGCGAGTGTGGCTGAGTTGTGCCTTCTTTGAATACCTCTCCGGGTTATTCTGTGCACAAATCAAACAATTCTCTACATAGTGGGTTACATCTTGTCTTACGTTGGGCCACCAACAGAGTTGTCTAAGATGTTTTGTTATAGGGTCGATCCCTTGGTGTCCATGACTATCATGGAATAAGGCAATCATTTGATTCCTGTTCTGTTCAGGAACCACATACAATTTATCTTTAATGATCACACCCTCATGTGTGGTCAAAGCGTGTTTGAATCTATCGTACTGGGCCACAAAGTTTCCTTTAAAAATCTCCCGGAGATTTTCGTCCTGCTTCTGTGCCTGTACTAAATCTTTGATTTCTGTCTGTGAGACCTGAACTGCACTCACAGAGGCGCTAGCTGGGGGTGTCCAAAAGTGACCTCGCCTGGAACCTGCTTTTGCCAGTGCGTCAGCTTTTACATTTCCAGGGGGAGATGACCTATGGTGACTTCTAACTTTGATGATGCCATACGTCCTATCCTTTGCCTTCTCTAGGATATGGCGAAGTAATGGGGCTGATGGAAGGGGCTTCCCGTCTGCGGAGACAAAACCTCTTGTCCTCCACAGGGGTAGAAAGTCTGTTAAACTGTTACAGACATATAAGCTGTCCGAATATATGTCTGCTGGGCTGGGGAACGAATCTGGGGGGTCCACTATATAAGCTATGGCCGCGAGCTCTGCTGCCTGCGCGCCTAAGTGACCTGGTAATTTTAATGCGATCTCTTCTAGTGCGCGACCCTGCGCATCCTCAACATAAATTCCGCATCCAGTGATGTGTTCTCCATCTAAAACTGTGGATGAACCGTCCACATATATTTTCAATGGGGCACACGTGTCTGTGTGCTGGGGGCTCTGGCTTGAATTCCCTATCTTCCTGGTGGGCGTTTTTTGCAATGAAGGGTCCTGTGTTGTGTAGGGGTGCTACAATCTCGCATTCATGGGGTTGTCCTGGATATTGGAGGTTGTCCGCTAAAAATGTGTGTGTTTTGGTCCGTTTAACTGTTATGTCCCGTCCTTGTAACAGTAGTGTCCACCTAGCTGCTCTTATCTGGCTCACTGAACCGTCCTTCAGTCGACCGTCTAAAAGTAACTGTGCGGGGGTGTGCTCAGTCAAAATGGTGATGGGATTGAGTCTGGTAATGTACGAGAAGTACTGAACTGCCCAAAATACTGCTAGTAGGTGCCTCTCGCAGGCTGAAAATCCCTGTTCTACGGGGTCTAAAAGTCTGGAGGCATAAGCCACTGGTCGTAGCTGCTTGTGCCGTTCCTGAAGGAGCACGGCCGAGAGGGTCAGATCGGTGCTAGTTACCTCCATTGCATAGGGGGAGAGTTGGTCTGGAACTTGTAGCGCAGGTGCTGCGCTAAGGGCCTTTTGTAACTCTTCCACAGCCTCTGTATGCTGCGGAAGCCATTCCCAAGGGGCTCCTTTCTTAAGGAGGTCTGAGAGTGGGGCTGCCTTTGTCGCAAAACCATCGATATGGTTCCGACAGTACCCAACCAGTCCTAAAAACGACTGGAGGGCTGAAACATTCTGGGGAAGGGGCAATTTGACAATCGATTCAATTCTTTTGAACTCGATCTCGCGTTTGCCGTGCGTGATGACTGTACCCAAATACATCACTTGATTCTCCAATATCTGGGCCTTTCTGGGGTTAACTTTACATCCAATGTCTTGTAAAATTTCCAGGAGTTCGGCCAGAAGCGTGATGTGCTCTGCCTTGGTGTCTGTCTGCAGTACTAGGTCGTCCACATACTGTACCAGACATTCGGGTCGGGTAAATTTGGCTAATCCATTTGCCAACTGTCGGTGGAAAATGGAGGGGGAATTGTGGAATCCTTGTGGGAGGCATGTCCACGTATACTGCTGTCCTTTAAATGTGAAGGCAAATTTGTACTGGCACGCTTTTGCCAATGGGATTGACCAGAAGCCATTGCTAATGTCCAATACCGTGAAATATTTGGAGTGGAGTCCTTGCTTGAGCATGGTCTCGGGACTTGTTGCTACCATGGGGGCTACTGCTGGGGTTACTTTGTTGAGTTCCCGATAATCTATGGTCAGACGCCATGATCCGTTGGGCTTCCTCACTGGCCAAATAGGTGCATTATTAGTTGAGGCTAATGTCCTAAGTACACCCTTCTCTAATAAGCTCTCTATAACTTTTCCAATTTCTCCCTCCGTTTCTAGGGGAAATCTGTACTGTCTTTGTGGTTTCGGGTCAGGTTCAGTAACTTGAACTTGTCCAGTCATTCTGCCGCAGTCGTGCCGGTGACTGGCAAATGCTGTCCTGTGTCAGTTCAAAACTGCCCTAACCTGTTTGTCCGTGCTAAACGTGGTCGCGTCGAAACAATAGTCGCCTACTGCGCTAATCCTGTTTGCATACTCTCCTACTGTGAGAGTTGCGGGTACTCTGTCCGATTTTGCCATTCTCCAGACACACTGATTGACTGGATCGAACGACAGGCTGTGGGCATTCATAAAGTCAATGCCCAGTATGTGTTCTGCTGTGCGGGGCAGATTAGCTAATACCACGGGGTGTCTGGTGGAGATGTTCCCTAGCTGAATTGATACAGGGGCTGTAATGTGTCCCTGCTGTGAGTGACCTGTAAATCCGCTGAGTGTAATTGTGGATGTGGTGGGCCACGTGTCTGCCTGTGCTGTGGTGGTGGAATTAATGGTTGTGCGGGACCCTCCTGTGTCCCAAAGTAATTCTATGGGCTTCCCTCTAATCTTTGCTGTGACCACCGGCCTTCCGGATCGGTCCCAGAGGGTGTCACAGACCCAAGTGGGGGAGCCCGAACACCGTCAGTCTGTTCTGTCCACATTGGTCTGTCCTGACTGCGTCTCTATACTGTGGATAGGCTTAGCTTTGTTCCTGTTCAGAGTGCCTGTCTGCTGGCCTCTCTGAGATCTCTGTGGGCCGTTGCATTCCCTTGCAAAATGCCCTAACTGTCCGCAGTTGTAACATTCCTGCGACTTCTGTGGGGGGCTGTTCTTTCCTTCATTTACCCATGCAGGGTTTTGGTGCGCTCTTACTGCCTGTATATCTGCTGCAGCCTGAGCTTCTTCTGGGGTCTTTACTTTAACCTTGCCTTGGACGGATTGTTCCCAAGCGCGGGACAATCTTTTCAAAACCCATTTTTCATTATGGGCCTTTTCTGAGGGGTCATAACTACTGCAAACATTCTGTCCTGCATCTGTGGCGTGGGGGATTATGGTGCGGGTCCATTTAACCATATTGTCGCGGGTTAAATGTGCTCGGTCAAAATCACCAAAAACGGCAGTGAAATGAATCCACAGCCTTCCTGCGAATGCTGTGGGATGCTCTGTCCTCTTCTGCCTACACTTATTTAGGCCTTCGACTGGGTCTCCTCTATTGTACCCTATCACGTCTAAAATAGATGTATGCATCTCCTCTGGTGTGCCTCCTCCAATGTTCTGTGGGTCGGGGAGGGCTGCAACTACTGATGAGTCTAAACTCAACACTGTGAGCTTCACTTGCTCTCGCTCATCCAGGCCGTACATGGTAGCCTGTTGCTTCACTTTTGCAAAAAATTGGTGGGGGTCTGCAGTGGGGAGGAACGGGGTGATTTTCTCACACGCATCCCTTAGTTGTGTTACGGTTAAGGGGGTGGTGTAGGTGACCTCGGGTGCGTCTTCTGTGTTTGCCTTTCTTTGGGTGGTGACTGGGTTCATAGGTGCGGGTGCTATCTGATCTGTGGGGGGTTGGGGCGCTTTCCTTTTCTGTTGCGCTGCTGGCGCACATGTTCCCTGAACATAGCGCTGTGCTGTCTCGCTCAATTCTTGCCAATCTGGGGCATTCTCCTCATCTAACTGTGTTCCAAATGTCCCCTGGAACCCATTCTGTACAGAAAGCAGCGATTGCAGCTCCGCAATCTGCTTCCTACATTTCGCGTGATCCACTGTGCTTTGCCTTTGCTCAGTGGTGGCAGCATGGAGTGCTCTTAAAGCTGCCTTTAGGTCAGAGCATTACCTTTGCAGTGCCTCTACCTGCTTCTCTGAATCTTCCCTTATCAGAACTGCGCGCTGCACATCCTGATTGGCTTTCTCATACTGGGATTGGGAACTGCTCAGATGGGCTAGATAAGACTGATGTGCCCTCTTGGCATCATCCACTTCTCTATCCTTCTCTGCCAGCTTCCTTCTTAACTCTAGGTTTTCCTTTTCGATGTCACTGACATCCACTTTGCTCATCCTATTCCTCTCCTCTAATTCTTTGCGGAGTGTCCGAACGATCTCCTCTGTGCCTCGCAATTGTGCCATGCAGGACACAATTGCCATCGGCTTGTGTGCTTTTCCTAAACTCTTCTTGTGAATTTCAGAAAGGTTCTCCCACCAAGTATGCCCTATACTCCCGGGACCTGTCTCCTCATTCACACAAAACTCACTCCCTTTGAGATATTTCCTGAGTTCCAGCTCCCATACGGGACACTGGCCTACTCTGCTACTGCTGGTCGCTGCGACCACAAACTGCTCTGGGTTCATGAGGCGTTCCATTGCCTGCATGGCCATTTTCCTCTTTCTCTCTTTAATTTGGAACAAGGGATAATAAGGTAATGCTTTTAAAATAAGGGTACGGCTTTTGCTACGTTCCGATTATAAAACTCCCGACAGTTTGACGCAACAAAAATCTCTCCGTTTAACCTTACAACCCTGTTAGTTACGCATGCAAAAACACACTTCCGAATTATGACTATTGATTTGAACTCCTTGAACACTTGTGGTTTTTCCTTTTCCCAACTGGATTTCTAATTCAAATTTCTGGGTTCTCTCGGAGTGGTGGGGCCACTTCTAATTGAGTCCCGGCGGAGTCGCCACTAAATGTTGGTCGTTCTGGGTGAGTGTGCTTAACACTCAATTTGGCTCTGTTTCTTTACTTAGCTCTGGAGTTGCCAGGTATCGTTAGGATACTGCCACAAGTTCAAGGTGAAGTTCAAAGCAATAAAACCATACACCAATTAGTAAGTTCAAACAACTGAGTTTATTATAATACAGCTCCGTGCTAAAGTGCAGTCCAGGCAGAAACAATGAAAAACATCACAGCTTTTTCACTCAACTGTGCCTTCCACCTGCTGCCTGCCTGGCCAGCAGTGCTGGAAAAAATGCAGAACCTCCTCAGGGCGGGTAGGCAACACTCTGTCCCTGCTACTAACCCTGTCCCACACACACCCGTAACCAGCCCCAGCACCCGGAGGGCAACGTACCCCCACCCTGCACCACATGCCGGCATCCATACCAGTCGCCATGGCCCTTGTCATTGAGGCCATCAGTTACCATCCCCCTGGGCTGTACGCGTCGGACCTTCGAGCCCTATCATTTTGTGTTTCCTCCCACCCAAGAAAAGGCCACCCACAAACGCCGGGAGCGGGACTGACGGACCTGCGGCCCCTCACCATGGCTAAGCATCGGCCCAGTAGAAAGGGAGGTCGCCAGGGTGGAGATCGGCCATCGGCGAGGAAGAGACCCCGCTGAGTTGTGGTTCCCGGTGACATACATGTCAACCCCCACCAATACCACCCCCCACCGTCCTCACCCCCACACCACCCTCACCCTACACCACCCCACCCCCACGTTCATCCCCACCCCACCTCGGCCCATGGTCTAATCCTGCATCTTGTCTTGTGTCCAGCAGAACCCCCTGTTGGGGATGGGGCACGTCCATCTGGCGTCCCCCACCTCCAGCCAGTGCCACGGCCGGAGCCCCCCGGTGAGCCGAGCAGAGACGCTGAGAGAAGCTGAGACACCAGCCCTCCACCCCAGACTCAGGAGAACCCGGAGCACAAGTTGAGGATGACACTGATTTTCTGCCATAGCTATCACCAACACCCTCCACCATCCCAGAGACACTCCACCTCGGTAGGACACTTTAGTGAGAGGCTCCTGGGACACTCTCTGGCGCACACCACACAGCTGACCTGGTACTGCAGGTGGAGGTTTGAACACCCAACGGACAGTCGGAGGGTGGGCCGACCCCAGGAATTAGCTGCCTTTCTGATGCGTTCTAGAACGGTCAGTCCCATCAATCGTGGAGCTGTAGTCGTAGAGTCAGGGACTACATAAGGGGTTGTCGGCGAGCATCCAGCACCTGCAGGTGCAGTTTTAGGAGCCCAACCGTGTGCAGCAGAAGGAGGTGGTGCTCAAAATTCTTGCCACACAGGCCAACAACACACTGGTGGCGTCCGCGGTGGAGTCATTGGGGGCGACAGTTTTGGCTATGGAACAACATCCAAGGTTTGGGGCATTCTGTGCAGGTGCTGGGCGAGGCCCAGGATAGGGTTGCTGCCTCACAGGTAGCCATGTCCCAGAACCAACTGGAAATTGCAGTGGTGCTTCTGAGCGTGGCCCAATCACAGTGGGCTATGGCTAAGAATGTCAGCGGCATTGTCCAGGCACTGGCCAATGTGGCTCAGACACAGTGGGAGGTGGCCCAGTCCAGCGGGAGATGGTGCATTCACTGGTTAATGTGGCACAGGCCCAGAAGTTGGTTGCACTGTCAATGGTTGATAAGCATAGTCATCCCAGTCGGCGATGGTCCACTCTCTGTGGGCGACACCAGAGAGGGCCCCCAGGACTGGAAAACCAGGTGGTAGGGGAGCCTCAGGGGATAGCTCCATTTGCACCCCGTACCATGGAGTTATGCAGGGCCATCGGGCACGCCGAGGGAGGAGGAGGGGATGGGGCCCGTGCCAGTGACTCCCGCACCAGCAGCCCGGACATCCCCCCCCCCCAACCCGGTGCATCATACGGGCAGCAGGCAGAACAGGGTGGCACCACACCAGCTGGGACACCCAAGCAACAGACAGGCCCATACAGGCCCAGGCGCCTCAGAAGACGGTCGCCAAAAGGGACTAAGGTCACAGGGTGGGAATCACAGCAGGCAGCCTCCATGCCTGATGTACCATCTGGGGACCTACCCAGACGTAGCGTTAGGGCCCGTAAGGCCAGTATATTAGACACCAGTTAGGTTGGCAAGGATGCAAGGCACATTACAGTTATAGGGGCGAGGGCACATATCTGTAAATATTTGTGCACGTGAAACATCTGTTAACGCTGTAATAACCTGCCTCAGTGCTGTGTCAGATGGGTGGGCTGGTCTGGGCTGGCCAGGGAAGGGGGTAGATTGGGCAGACATTGTGGGTGACCTCGGCTCCCCCCCCCCCCCTCCGACCATTCCCTACCACCATCACACCAGGGATTCGATGGGACAGAGTGTTGGAATGACCAGCTCGCATGCAGGGATCACTCAGGTGGACGGTGGAAAGTGCTAACGTGGGCAGGAGTCATACGTTATCATACGATGCGGAGCACCAGAGCTCATCGCAGAGCGGATTGTCATCATCCTCCATCCCATAGACCAGACCCAGTGTTACTGCCAACCCAGGGCCCCCACCCTGTAGTGCGGCAGGTATGTATCATGGAGGGAATTCTAGCTGGTTGTGGGGGGAGGGGGGTGTGATGGGGTGTACGTGCCCCTGGCCAGTCCCCCTGGAACCTGAAGGTGATCAGAGCATCCCCTGTACATTGGCCCTGGCACACAGGTAGTGTGGTCTCCCATGCCTACTTGGACCTCATGATTTGCCCATCCTCGCCTTCTCCTGCGTCCTCCTCATCGGACGAGGCCTGGCCTTTATCCACCTCCTCCAGCACATCGCCCCTCTGCTGCGCGGTGTCATGGAGGATGCAGCAGGCTGCCACGATGCGGGTGACTCACTCCGCATCATACTGGAGGGCCCCACCCGAGCGGTCTTCAGGAGGCCAAAGCACTGCTTGATCACGCCCCTGGTCACTGCATGGGCATCATTGTAGCGGTATTTGGCATTGGTCTATGACCTTCAGTTGGTGCCATCCACCAAGACCACAGTGGATAATCCCTGTCACCCAGGAGCCAACCGCCCAGCCAGGGTAGGAGTCTCGAATGTATCCAAAATTGTCGAGTGTCCCAGGATGAAGCCGTTGTCCACACTGCCTGGATATCAGGCACAGACATGCATCTGATGGTTACATATCAGCTGCATGTTCATCGGGTGGAACCCCTCTCGGTTTGTGTTAAGGGGCCTGTCATCCGCAGGAGCTCTTGGGGGTACATGCATCCTGTTGACCACCCCCTGGACCTGTCGCATCCCATCGATGGGAGTGAACCCCGCTTCACGGGCATCCTGCTGGGCTCAGTCCACATTGAAATGGATATATTGCGCCAACCTGGTATACAGAGCGTCTGACGCCGTGGATGTATCTGTGCACCGAGCTCAGAGATCCCGGACAGGTCCCCACTGGCGCCTGGAAGGACCCCGTGGCTAAAAGTTCAGGGTGACCGTCACCTTGATGGCAACCGGGAGTGCCCTTCCCATAGCCCCGAGGTGCCAGGTGCTCCATCATCTGGCAGATAAGTCGCACTGTCTCCCTGCTCAGCCGAAGTCTTCGATGGCATGCCTGGTCCCGCAGGTTCTTGAATGACAGGCGTTGCTGGTACACATGAGGCCTCATGAGGCACCTCCTTGGCACCTCCTCCTCCTGTGCCTGTTGGGCGGCTGGCTCTCCATCCTGGGCGGCTGCCTCCTCTTCCTCTGGGGAATTCTCCGCTGCTGCATGCCGCGGCAACGGGAGTCTGTGCCTGGGCACCGCCCCAGTCCTGTGAGGGGTCACCCAGCCACAGGGCTCATTTCCCCTGTCAACCTCCATCCCCCCCTCCCGGCCCTGGCAGGGGTCCCTGCCCTTCACCCCAGCCAGCCCGGGCAGTGTCCAGTCTGGCAGCCCACAGTTGCACGCTCTGTGTCCTACCTCCTCTGTCTCCCTCATCATCCAAGTCACCGGTTTCACGATTTTTAGAAGAAGTGAACCTCACCATCGGAATTCGGCCCATCGGGAATTCGACCAGTAGGAGTCGCAGAATCACGGAGGCCCTGGAGACTACTGGGTCAGGCCTGCTAATGATACGCCAATGCCGTTTACTGTACGTGCATTCCAGAATGCATAGGAGTCATTGTCGAGGCAATGGAGAATTGCGATTTGGCATCTAATCGGCGCCCGCTGCGATTTCGGTGTTGCAATTGATTTTCCGCCTAATCACGTTTACCGATTTCAGCCAATGGAGAATCCTGCCCTTTATTAGTGAACACAAAAGGTAATAAGAATTGTACAGCAGCCTCATGGCTGTAGCTAACTCCCAAAAAGTTTCTTTGCCTAAGAGGGCTCCACCTTCTGGGGCCATTCCACACTCGAACCAAAGAGAAAATGCTGGAAAATCTCAGCAGGTCTGGCAGCATCTGTAGGGAGAGAAAAGAGCTAACGTTTCAAGTCTAAATGACCCTTTGTCCACACGAGAATCCTGATTGGCACACATGGTGCTGACCCTTACTCTGCTGTGTTGCCCCTAAGGGGCTAATCACTACAAACACTGTTTGCAAATAGTAAAAGACAAACAGAGGACACAATTTATTAATCTGAGGCCGTAATGTGTTAGAGTTAGATCCACACTTTTCTCGGTCGTGTGATTTATAGCTGCAGAAGTCATCTTTGATTCTCAATCATGTCTCCTGAGCTGAGGATCCCCATTCTCTGCCAGCTATGAGAAACCACAACAAAATCAGCTCAGAGAGTCTCATTCCACTGACTTGGTCCAAGTCCATAACGAAACACTAATCATAACTCGGAACTAATTGGTATTTAATTGCCAGTCTTGCTGAGAGAAGCGCAAGATAGCTGCTGGGGGAACGGAAAATCATTCATTCTGCTGGCGCAAGGATATGCTTCAGAAATATTGTTCATGTCTGGGCAGTGAAAGAGAATCTGTTCATGCTGTCCCTTATTTAGCAAATTTGATGCAAATAGCAGGAACTAGAAATGGAAAACCGTTCCCTTTTCCAGTATGATTATGTTCTGCTTTTATGATTCAATGTATTTGTGTGGTAAAAGTTTTGCATCGGCAAATATCTTTGAAAACATCATATCCAGGCTCACTCAAATGCTCCAGAAACCAAACCCAAAACATGTAACAGTGGCGCTACTGGCTCTGAGCCTATCCACAATTTTCCTTCAAGTGCTTTGAGCAATCATTTCTCTATCAGCGACCTTTCTCTTAAAAAATATTCCTCCGAGTCAGTCACTTCCAGGCACTTTCTTGATTTGCACTTCCTTTAACTGATAGTGGGCTAGATTTTCCACCGCATCGGAACCGCCGCTATTGGCGGGGTGGGCGCCAATCCCGCTCCAGTCCCCCTCTGGCTCGGGATCGAGGTTCGTGCCCAGTGTCAGCAACTCCCTTCAAGAGTTACCCTCTTGAGCCATGTTTGTGAAGACCTGCACCAATTCTCACCCACATAATACTTGGCCCAGAGGACTGGAGAATTATGGGGACTCGGAGAAAATGGGGCCCGGCCCATTAATAGGACGCAAATGGGTCTGAACCAATTTGTATGATAAAAAATGATAAATTGGTGCAGGTCTTAACAAACATAGGCCTGACGCAGGGGCCCAACGGGTAACTCTTTAAGGGAGTTACCTCCAGAGTTCATCGCAGGGCCACCCACCCCCTCCCCCGACAATAAAAGATCTGCCCACCCAGCACCCTACTGGAGACCCCCCCCAGAAGTGAGACCCCTGGCTGGAAGCCCCATAGTAGAGGGGTCCCCATCCTGGAAGCCCCGAGAGACCCGTGTCTGGAAGCTAGAGAGCTGTCCAAACAGAGGTAGTGAAATAAATCACTGCTTTAAAACTCACCTGCACAGTACAGCTGCTGGCAGTGGCACCGGAAGCAGCACTCACTAATTCCTGGAAAGAGGAAACCACTCAGCTGGGTTTAAATCCCCTCAGATCATTGATCTGCAAACCTTACATTCTTCTCTCTGGGTAATTGCTTTCCTAGGCTGTGATTGACAGCTCCCACACACACCCAACTGTCTGCATTGTTTTATTCATCTCCCTTCACGCTTGAGTTACATTGAGGTACCCAGCTTCGACACTAACTGCAATGTTTATAAACATCAAACTATGATGGAAATCTCCGAAACCACTTCAAAGAGAGTTCAGTACTTTCCGTTAGTTTCACAGCTGTCATGGACTGTGGGAGCAGTAACTGCTGCCAGGAAAGCCCCAAGGCCCAACGATGCATTGCGGCCCTGGATACTGGTGAGTGTAGCAGGATGCAGGGGTGTTGGAAGCAATGACAGTAGAGTGACGTTCAACAGCTCACTGCATCCCGAAACCAGGTCTGTCAATCAAGCATTAAAGGCCTGACAATGAGGAACCCTCCCCTCCTCCAGGAGGGCAGGAAAACTCATTAAATTCCAGTGGGTTCAGGGATAATTGCTCTGGAGTGGTTCGTTAATAAGCCTAATTAATATATTGCAACCAATGGCCAGATTTTCTACGGCCATTCCTGCCCAAGTTAGAGTAGTTTATCCAATGCCAGGATCTAACAGGAATACCTGTGTCTGATTCTCCAAGAACCCCCCCACCAAACAACCACCCTGTCCACTCCAGATGGTAATATTAAATTCATCCAATGTATGGCTGTTTATCGGAATATTTTCAATGAACGTCCATTGTTTTCCTCTGATGTGGTTATTAGGAAACCCCTTTTCCCAACTGCTTTATCTGGATCCAATTCCTTTGGAGCATTAGTGGCAGTTTTCCAAAATGAACTAATCTAAAATCCCATCGAGGCCACAAAGTTAAACACCTTGTTCATTTCATTTCATTTTTTTCATTTCAAGAGTTCGATGGATTCAAAAATGTTTCCCCTACATTCGCCGCAAAATTTGGCATTTAGGCAGACACAGGAAACATCTCTCAGTCAACCAACTCAAAAGTTTTTTTTCAACTGACTCTTAGTTTAACAGAAAAATTCTTATTTTCTTTCAAATGAATTCATTATTAAAGCTGGCAGTGTAACACCGTCAACTAATAGGCCCCATTCCTCCTGAGTCGTAAATATCTGCTTCCCCAAAAAGCAAAACAACCCCTCGTATAAATGAAATAATAATAAATATGTTCTCTGTCTTTGATGCTTGTTCTGTGGATTGTATCATATTTTGAAACCACCATATCTTTTTAAGCTCCTTTCGTGTCTCTGCATAGCTTTTTGAGGTGAGCCTCAAAATCAATCACCGTGCTGACCTGACAATCATCTCTAAATCTCTTTCTCAATCTACAAGTTCAGATGATGGATTTGAACAAAATGTTCGAAATACAGACTAAGTAATGCATTATACTGTCACAGCATTAGCTCCTTGGGCAGAGGCCCAATCTTCCTTTCAATGTATCCTATCAGAAGCCCAAGTAAGAATTTAGGTCAAGGAGGTATTAGATGCTATTGAGGTTTATAAGCACTATAAGATTCAGCACTCAGCAGCACTAATCCATTAGGAAGAAACCACCTCCGAAAAACAATTTCCACATGTTTCAACATCAATTGTTTTGATTATTTTCAAGAAACTGTGCATTTATCTAATTTTGAAACATTCTGTATTTTCCTGTCATGCAACACTTTTATTTGGGTGTAATAAGCTATTGGAAGGTTTTAGACTTTGATGTTGCACATTTGCTAAAAAGTAATATGCTTGTTGAGCTTGAAAACATAGTTATGCAGTGAAATGTACAATCAAACTGGTGTTCAATTCAAAATTAAAGGGTGTGATCTAACAGAAATGTTTCCAAATGTGGTAGCAAGCAGGAATCACTTTGTGTTTCACAACGGCCGGCCCAACAAGGCCGTCACCAATATCTAACGTTAATTAGGGCACTTAATGATGCTCCACGGGCTTCACGCCGTAAATGACTGACCTGCCGGCTGATTCTCCAGGACTGCGCCCGGCAGCTCCCCATTAACATGGGGGAGCAGCATTTAAACCAATTGCGCAGAGCAAAGTCCAGACAGTACGCAGCAATGCCGCCACACAGACTAGCTCCACGGTTTGGGGATGTCGATCTGTGGATGCAGTGAATTCCAGACGGGTTACCCTATTCCCAGAGAGGCTCAGATGGTCAGCTACAGGGCAGCCAGTGCAGCCTCGGAGACCGTGGCAGTGGCCGTCAGCTCGGGGAGTGTCACCAGGAAGACCGTCACCCAGTGCAGCAAGAAGCTCAATGACCTCCACTGGGCTGCGCTAGTAAATTGGCATCAGGCCCCTGGTACCCTGCTACCCCCATTGACCTCCCCCCTCCCCCGTGATGACCCTGCACCTGGCAAGGACCCCCCCACCCCAGCACAACATTGCAACGTGCCGCAGCACACCCTGGAATCCATCATCAAACCCCACCCATGCCCAGCAGTGGTGCCCCCGTGTCACCCCGCCTTACGATGGCCTGTGCTGCAGAGGCGAGCATCCACCAGCCCATCCAGATGACCTGCTACTCGTGAGTATTGATGAATCAATACTCCATGTTGAGCACCACTTAGAGGATGCATTGAGGGTGGCAAGGGCGCAGAACAATCTCTGGTTATGGAACTTCAATGTCCATCACCAAGGGTAGCTCATTAGTACCACCACAGACTGAGCTGGCCGGATCCTAAAGGACTTAGCTGCTACACTGGGACTACAGCAGGTCACAAGTGAACCATACTTGACCTTCTCCTCACCAACCTGCCTGCTGCAGATGCATCTGTCCGTGACAGTATAGATGGAAGTGACCACTGCACAGTCCTTGTGGAAACAAAGTCCCATCTTCACATTGAAGATGCTCTCCTCATGTTATGTGGCACTACCAACGTGCTAATTGGAATAGACATCGAACAGAGCTAGCATCTCAAGACTGGGCATCTATGAGATGCTGTGTGCCATCTACAGCAGCAGAATTGTATTCAACCACTATCTGCAACCTCGAGACCTGGCATATCCCCCACTCTACCATAACCACCAAGCCAGGCGATCAACCATGGTTCAGAGAAGAGTGCAGGAGAGCAGGCCAGGAGCTGCATCAGGCACACCAAAAAATAAGGTGTCAACCTGGTGAAGCTAAAATACATGTGTGCCAAACAGCATAAGCAGCAACTAATAGACAGCTAAACAATTCCACAACAAACACATCAGATCTAAACTCTGCAGTCCTGCCACATTCAGCCGTGAATGGTGATGGACGATTAACCAACTTACCAGAGGTGGGGGCTCCACAAATATCCCCATCCTCAATTGTGGAGGAGCCCAGCACATAAGTGCAAAAGACAAGGCTGAGGCATTCACAACAATCTTCAGCCAGAAGTGCTGAGTTGATGATCAATCTCGGTCTCCTCCAACAGTCCACAGCATCACAGCTGTCAGTCTGCAGCCAATACAATTCACTCCATGTGATATAAAGAAATGGTTGAAGGCACTGGACATTGCAAAGGATATTCCACCAATAGTATTGAGGTTTTGTGCTCCAGAACTTGCCGCATCCCTAGCCAAGCTGTTCCAGTACAGCCACAACACTGGCATCGACCTGGCAATGTGGAAAATTGCCCAGGTGTGTCCTGTACACAAGAAACAGGACAAATCCAACCCAGCCAATTACCACCCTATTCTCCATCATCAGCAAACTGATGGAAGAAATCATCAACAGTGCAATCAGGTGTCACTTACTCAGCAATAACCTGCTCACAGACGCTCAGTTTGGGTTCCAACAGGGTAACTCAACTCCTGACTTCATTAAAGCCTTAGTTTAAACATGGACAGAAGAGCTGAATTCCCGAAGTGAGGCAAGATGAGATTGATTGCCCTTGACATCAAGGCAGCATTTAACAGAGTATGACATCAAAGAGCCCCAGCTGAACTGGTGTCAATGGGAATCAAGGAGAATACTCTCCGCTGGTTGGAGTCATACCTGACATGAAGGAAGATGGTTGTGGTGGTTGGAAATCAATCATCTCAGCTCCAGGGCATCACTGCAGACGTTCCTCGGGGTAGTGCCCTAGGCCAACCCCCTTCAGCTGCTTCATCAATGACCTGCCTTGCATCATAAAGTCAGAAGTGGGGATGTTCACTGATGATTGCACAATGTCAGCACTATTCATGACTCCTCAGATAATGAAGCAGTCTATGTACAAATGGAGCAAGACCTGGACAATATCCAGGCTTGGGCTGACAGGTGGGAAGTTACATTCGCTCCACACAAATGCCAGGCAATGACCATCTCATACAAGAGAGGATCTAAGCATTGCTCCTTGACATTCAATGGTTTAACCATCACTGAATCCCCCACATCAACATCCTGGGGGGTTACAATTGATCAGAAACTGAACTGGACTAGCCATATTAATACTGTGGCTGCCAGGGCAGGTCAAAGGCTAGGAATCCTGCGGCGAGTAACTCACCTCCTGAACCCTCCAAAGCCGATCCACCACCTACAAGGCTCAAGTCAGAGAGTAATGGAATACTCGCAACTTGCCTTCATGAGTGCAGCTCCAACAACACTCAAGAAGTTCGACACCATCCAGGACAAAGCAGCACGCTTGATTGCTCCTCCTTCCACAAACATTCAAAGCCTCCACCACCAACAAACAGTGGCAACTGTGTATACCACCTACAAGATGCACTGCAGTAACTCACCAAGGTTCCTTAGACAGCCCCTTCCAAACCCACGAACACTACCTTCTGGAAGGACAAGAGCAGCGGATACCTGGGAACCCCACCACCTGGAGATTCCCCTCCAAGTCACTCATCACCCTGACTTGGAAATATATCGCTGTTCCTTCACTGTCACTTTGGCAACATCGTAGAACTCCCTCCCTAACAGCACAGTGGGTGCACTTACACCTCAAGGACTGCAGCGGTTCAAGAAGGCAACTCACCACCACCTTCTGAAAGGCAATAATAGCTGGCCTCACTGGCAATGCCCTTTCCCGTAAATGAATTTTAAAAAAGTTGTTTATGCCAGAATGCTGTTTCCCTCTGACTGACCACATGTCCATTCTCAATCAGGATTGCTAATCTGATGGTGCCGCCCCATCCGGGGTGGCCCCCTCCTCTGCTGTCCAAGAGAACAGCTAGGAGAAAGCTCCATGGATGCCATCATTAATGTGTCACGACTGTCATCACCACCCTCCACCAGCGCAGCAACACACACCTCGGTGGGAAAATGTAGAGAACATGCTTCTGGGGCACTACCTGGTGAACACCACACAGTTGCAGATGCACATCAGGTGGAGGCAGAACCTTACAGGGAGGCAGCGGGCGGAGGTCCGCTGGATCCTGGAACCCAGCTGAGTGCCAGTCACATGCGGAGCCTCTTGACCAGGCTATCCCAGAGCTGATGCAGTTGATAGGATGCAGCCGTGAGATTCAGAGGGGGATGTCAGCAACACGCCAGTGGATCCATAGCCGATTGGAGCCATCCCAAAGACTACAGGCGCAGTAGATGATGCTGGCAATCTGTAGCACTGAGGCCAACACTGCGAGGGTGGCAACCCCAGTGGCAAACCTGGAGCACAAAGCTAGCACCATGAATGGTGGAGTTCAAAGTGTAGCTCAGTCAGTTGCTAAACGCCTCGACAACATGGATGTCATGGGTCTAGCTCTGACACAGGTCGATCTTTCCGAGACACTGCAGGACATATCCCAGTCTCAGGAGGTACTCCAGTGCATGTCCCGGTCGCTGAAGACAGGTGTCCTAGATGCAGGTGGACATCAACGAGATACTACAGAACATGGCCACTCACGGAGGGACATCACAGAGGGCATTGATACCATTGTGTAGACAATGGGGAGTCGCCAGGGCTGGCAGAGCCGGATGACACAGGGGCATCCAGAGCTCAACTCAGCTGTAGATCTGTCCCAATGTGACCCCCCCCCCCCCCCCCCCCCCCCCCAGGATCCTATGGGCACCGATTGGGAGGAGGAAGAGCTGGAGGCTGTCCCAGCGCCTCCCACCGGAGTGACAACAGCAGTCACCAGCTATCCTGAGCCCAACCTCCTGACAGCGGTGCATCTCGGGGTCAGGGTGCAGACAGGGTGCACAGCAAGGCTTTTGTCACTGCCAAGTCGAACAGGGCCCTCCAACCTCTGGTCTCCAGAGGATGCCCTTCAGGGGCATTGAAGATCACGGGATGCGGTAAGCAGCAGGCTGCCCCCACTTTGAATGTACAACCTGGGGACATATCTTGAAGTAGCAGTAGAGCACGGAGAGCTAAGCAGAGAGTAGATCACTGAGAATGTACTGCGGGAGTCGGGGGGGGGGGGGGGGCATCATTGGTAGCTACGGACAGTTGGGGTCACGAATGCACAACATTAAAGCATATTACACCCGATACATGTGAAGTCTCTGTCACATTATTCCGCCCTGTGGGTCGGCCTGCACCCTCCTCCCCCAGTAGGTTTTGCACTCTCCTGGCTCCAGCACCCCGGGTTCTCAGCTACTAGGCCTGGGCACCCCCGCAAGGCACACCATATCAGGAAATGGAGTAGATTGAGGAGCATCCAGAGCTTAGCACGGTTATCAACACCATCCTGCCTTGTGTGTTGACCTGCTGACAGTGCTGACAGTCCCAACACTCTGGAGTGATGTAACACTGGGAGGCTGGAACAGGGCCAAGTGGAGGGGGTAGGGTGGAAGGGTAGTATGAGGTGGATCAGTTTTGTTGAGGGGGGGAGGGGGTTAGATGATGGATGAAGCCCCGAACTATGACAAGTGGGCGAGGATGAGGACCTACCTGCTCCTCCGGGCATGCTGCATGCCTCCGCTGCTGTCCTCTGTACTCCGGCTGATCCCGTGGGTGCTCCCCTGGCTCGTCTTCCAGTCCCTCCTGTTCCTGCTCATCCTCCACGGTGGCCACATGTTCCTCCTCCTCCACCACGTCACCCTGCTGCTCTGCCAGGTTGTGGAGGGCGAAGCAGACCACCACAAAGTGAGCAAAGCTCCAGGGAGTGTACTGCAGTGGAGCAATAGAGCGGTCGAGGCATCGGAATAGCATTTTAATCCATCTGATGCACCGCTCAATGACTTCCTGTGTGACCACTTGGGCCTCTGTATATGGGGTCTCCGCATCAGTCTCCAGCCTCTGTATATTAGCCAGGTCCTAAGCGGGTGCTCATCAGGTGGCACAGTAGCACAATGGTTATCACTGTTGCTTCACAGCGCAGGGGCGCTGGGTTCAATTCCCACTTGGGCCACTGTCTGTGCGGAGTCTGCGAGTTCTCCCGGTGTCTGCGTGGTTTCCTCTGGGTGCTCTGGTTTCCTCCAACAAGTCCCAAAAAACGTGCAATTACATGAATTGGACATTCTAAATTCTCCCTCAGTATTCCCGTCCAGGTGCTGGAATGTGGCGACTCGGGGATTTTCACAGTAACTTCATTGCAGTGTTAATTAAGCCTACTTGTGACAGATTATTATTATTATATCCCCCACGAGCCAACCGGTCACTCTGGTCCGCGCTCGAACCGTGAAATGAACCTGAGGCATTCATTTCACCAAAGGTTCGGGGTTGCAGTGATATTGACGACCACGGGGAGCAGGTATCCCCCTCCTCCACATGATGCCAAGTCCGCAAGGACATGGCACAGGTGCCGCATCATCTGCTTGTTGAAGCAAAGCCTCCTGCGGCACATGCTGTCCATCGTCTGTTCGAAGGTCCAGAGGCGCCTCTACATCTTGGGCAGTCGGCGGCCTCCCCCTCTGGGTCCCTCCGTGGCCTGATGGGCGGCCGGGTCCTCCGGGTGTGGGGCGGGGTCCGGCACATGGACTGCCACCTTGAGTATCTGTTGATGCTGCTGCCAGCTTCTCTGGGGTTGAAGATATCATCTGTAAAGTAATATGGGCGACACGGTAGCACAGTGGTTAACAATTTTGGTTTACAGAGCCAGGGACCCGGGTTCGATTCCCGGCTTGGGTCACTGTCTGTGCGGAGTCTGCACGTTCTCCCCGTGTCTGTGTGGGTTTCCTCCGTGTGCTCCGTTTTTTTCCCCACAGTCCAAAGATGTGCTGGAGTCCAATTAGGTGAATTGGACATTCTGAATTCTCCCTCAGTGTACCCAAACAGGTGTCGGAATGTGGCGACGAGGGGATTTTCATAGTAACTTTCTTGCAGTGTTAATGTAAACCAATATGTGACAATAATAAAGATTATTATTGATATTTGTAAGGAATTGGAGGGGATGTGAGATTGACAATCAGTTATGGCTACCACCCCAGTACCCTCGGATTCCTCAAGCATTCCGCACCTTCACATCCCCTGCCATCCCCCAGCATGCCATCTAAAAAAAAAGATCAAACTCCTTGCTTTCAATGTTGAATACTTTGCTGCAGTTGTTCTCCCTCTGAATGATCAAAGCCACTGGTGTACTGTTAGTGATGGTCTTCCAGCAGGAACGTTCATTCAAAGAACAAAGAACAACCAAAAGTACAGCACAGGAACAGGCTCTTCGGCACTCCAAGGCTGTGCTGACCATGCTGCCTGTCTGAACTAAAATATTCTACATTTCCTGGCTCCATATCCCTCTATTCGCATCCTATTCATGTATTTGTCAAGATGCCCCTTAAATGTCACTATCGTCCCTGCTTCCACCACCTCCTCCAGCAGTGAGTTCCAGGCACCCCACTACCCTCTGTGTAAAAAACTTGCCATGTCCATCTCCTCTAAACCTTGCCCCTCGCACCTTAAACCTATGCCCCCTAGTAATTGACTCCTCTACCCTGGGAAAAAGCCTCTGACTATCCACTCTGTCTATGCCCCTCATAATTTTGTAGACCTCTTATCAGGTTCCCCTCAACTTCCGTTGTTCCGGTGAGAACAAACCACGTTTATTCAACTGCTCCTCATAGCTAATGCCCTCCATACCAGGCAACATCCTGTAAATCTCTTCCTGGTAAACCCTCTCTAAATCCTCCACATCCTTCTGGTAGTGTGGCGACCAGAATTGAACACTATACTCCAAGTGTGGCCTAACTAAGGTTCTATACAGCTGCAACATGACTTGCCAATTCTTATACTCAATGTCCCAGCCAATGAAGGCAAGCATGCCGTATGCCTTCTTGACTACCTTCTCCACCTGTGTTGCCCCTTTTAGTGACCTGTGGATCTGTATACTTAGATCTCTCTGACTGTCAATACTCGAGGGTTCTACCATTCACTGTATATTCCCTACCTGCATTAGACTTTCCAAAATGCATTACCTCACATTTGTCCGCATTTAAACTCCATCTGCCATCTCTCCGCCCAAGTCTCCAAACGATCTAAATCCTGCTGTATCCTCTGACAGTCCTCATCACTATCCACAATTCCACCAACCTTTGTTTCGTCTGCAAACTTACTAATCAGACCAGTTACATTTTCCTCCAAATCATTTCTTTATACTACGAACAGCAAAGGTCCCAGCACTGATCCCTGCGGAACACCAGTAGTCACAGCCCTCCAATCAGAAAAGTACCCTTCCATTGCTACTTTCTGCCTTCTATGACCTAGCAAGTTCTGTATCTATCTTGCCAGCTCACCCCTGATCCCGTGTGACTCAGTACTCCCAGGCAGTAAGATTTCCTCTGGCATTCACTTCAACTTTTATTAAACCAGGCCTTCACTCAAAAAAACAGCCTCAGGCCTATTTCTTTCTTCAGGCACTTTGTCTCTGTCTCACCTCAACCCAGTTTCCAGCCTCTGTTTCACCAAAATTACTGCCAGGTTTACTGAAGAAAGATCAGAGTACCAACACAGGGATTTTCAGAAGGTTTTTTTTTAACATCTTTATCAGACCATAGAATATACAGTGCAGAAGTAGGCCATTCAGCCCATTGAGTCTGCACCGACGCACTTAAGCCCTCACTTCCACCCTATCCCCGTAACCCAATAACCCCTCCTAACCTTTTTTTGGTCACTAAGGGCAATTTAGCATGGCCAATCCACCTAACCTGCACATCTTTGGACTGTGGGAGGAAACCGGAGCACCCGGAGGAAACCCACGCAGACACGGGGAGAATGTGCAGACTCCGCACAGACAGTGACCCAGCAGGGAATCGAACCTGGGACCCTGGCGCTGTGAAGCCACAGTGCTATCCACTTGTGCTACCGAGTTGCCGAATTGTTTATTGTCACAACAATAATAATGATTTTTATTGTCACAAGTAGGCTTGCATTAACACTGCAATGAAGTGACTCTAGTCAACACATTCCGGCGCCTGTTTGGGTACAGAGGGAGAATTCAGAATGTCCAAATTACCGAACAGCATGGGCGCGATACTCCGACCGCGGAACAGAGTGTCCGCGCCGTCATGAATGCCGTCGCGTTTCATGACGGCGTGAAACGGGAGCAGGCACCAGCGATTCTGGCCCCCATAAGGGGCCAGCACGGCGCTGGTGCGGTTCACACCACTCCAGCCTCACTTCCTGGCATGCACTGGTGGCGGCGCCAACCTGCGCATGCGCAGTGGCATCCCGCCAACCCGCGCATGCGCAGTGGCGCCGCACCAACCCGCGCATGTGCAGTTGGGCCGCACCAACCCGTGAATGCGGGGGGACTTCTTCAACGAGCCAGCCCCGACGCAACATGGCGTGGGAGGGGTCAGGGGTCAGCCGTGTAATAAACTAGGGCCAGGGCTGGAGAGGCCGGCCCGCCAATCAGTGGACCGCGATCGCGGGCCAGACCCCATCGGAGGTCCCCCCGGTGAAGGAGCGCCTCTCCCCCATCCCTACAAACCATACGGCATGGCATGGGAGAATCCCGCTCCATGTCTTTCAGGACTTGTGGGAACATACTCCCAAGATTTTTATTTCTCTTTCAATGCCCCCCATTTTCTAGCCCAAATCATTTATTATCAAGGTTAATAAATTGGTATCTGCCATTTATCTGGTGGGCAAGAATCCCAGAGGAAACCCATACAGACACAAGGAGAATGTGCAGACCCCACACAGACAGTGGCCCAAGCCGGGAGGCGGACCTGGGTCCCTGACGCTGTGAAGCAACAGTGCTAACCACTGTGCTACCGTGCCGCCCATATGGACCACTATCCATTTTACCATGAGACACGTAATACTTTTGGCTCCTTCTCTGGCTATAAATTAAATCTAAAGAATGACTGTTTCCTTGTGAACCCCCTGGAACCTTAGCCCGTTTAGGGATGTTATCCTTTCGCCTCATACAAATTTTCTTTACTTGGGGGGCGGGTCAGGGTAGACCACAACTGGGCCTCAATCCACAAATGTGATTATTCCAGCCTGATCGACAGTTTTAGAGCGGACCTACTGCGATGGAACAACCTTCCATTAACTTTGGCTGACAGGTTTCAAACAATAAAAATGAACATACACCGAAGATTTTTATTACTCTTTCAAATGCCCCGTATTTTCTTGGCCAAAACTGAGTTCCCCACCGCTATCGAACTACACTATGAAATGAAAATGAAAATCGCTTATTGTCACGAGTAGGCTTCAATGAAGTTACTGTGAAAAGCCCCTAGTCACCACATTCCGGTGCCTGTCCGGGGACGCTGGTACGGGAATCGAACCGTGCTGCTGGCCTGCTTGGTCTGCTTTAAAAGCCAGCGATTTTAGCCGAGTGAGCTAAACCAACCACTATGGTCACTTGTTTGGACCCTGGGGAGTTTCTCACCAGTTTAGCCCACACTTGGAATTTCTTTCAGCACTGGGGAGCTGAAAGATCGAGCCCCATTTTGAAAGGGTGCCCCTAAGTGAGATTGTTCCCCCAACCATGGGAAATGTCTGTCGCCAACCCTCCCAACACACATGGGTACTGCCCCACAACACCACCCCAAGGTAGGACACCCTGTTATGGGGTCCCTGGGGTCTCCCCTTCTGCAGGCCCCTCCACACACCCTTACAGTCTCCTCAATCGTCAGACAGGAATGTTCCCTTCCAGTCGGGGAGCACTTCAACAGTCAAGGGCATTCAGCCTCTGATCTCCGGGTAAGCATTCTCCAAGGCGTTCTTCAGGACGCGCGACAACGCAAAATCGCCGAGCAGAAAATTATAGCCAAGTTCCGCACACATGAGTGCAGCCTCAACCGGGACCTGGGATTCATGTCGGATTACATTCATCCCCCACCATCTGGCCTGGGCTTGCGAATTCCTATCAACTGTCCTGGCTTGAGACAATTCACATCTCTTTAACCTGGGGTTACACCTATCTCTGGATCTGTAAATGCTCGCAAAGCATTGTCTTGCATCTTTGACTTTGTCTATATGTATATGTTTCTTGAACATATCTCTCCATTCACCTGAGGAAGGAGCAGTGCTCTTAAAGCTCGTGTTTGAAACAAACCTGTTGGACTTTAACCTGGTGTTGTAAGACTTCTTGCTGTTAATTCCTACCATGACTTGCTCCTGTTTTTGTCTTGTCTTTGCTCCCCCCCACAAACATAAGATACAGTTTTCTTTGAGTTTGTCAGCACTGGCTTCACACCAAAATGAGGGGAAGCGTTGACCTCCCTAAAGGTCTCCCATCACATCGCTGCTGTTATGAGACTAGCATAAGCTAATCTTTCTTTCTCTCTGTGGAAATATCACTATGGGTGAGATTTTAACCGACTCAACCCAATCAATTTGCAGAGTTAATTGGGCCTAATAGTCTCTTGGTAGAGAGGAAGTCTGTTTTCTGCCTGTCGTCTGACTGGATTCAGTCACTTCAGCAACCCAGTTTAATCATAGTTTCTTTCTCAGTAACCACTGCCACCTTTATCATGCTTGTTGGTTTGTATTGTCAACATTTATAACTCCAGCCAGTCCACTTGCACTTTCAGGCAGGTACATCATTCACCTTTTCCCTCCAGTGTGATTCAGTTTAAAAATAACCCAGCAGAGAAGCTTTAGCCCAATTGAGTCATAGAATTTACAATGCAGAAGGAGGCTATTCGGCCCATCAACTCTGCACTGGCCCTTAGAAAGAGCACCCTACTTAAGGCCACACCTCCACCATAAGCCCGTAACCAGTAAACCCACCTAACTTCTTTTTGGACACTAAGGGCAATTTAGCATGGGCAATCCACCTAACCTACACATCCTTGGACTGTGGGAGGAAACCGGAGCACCCAGAGGAATCCTATTCAGACACGGGAAGAACGTACATACTCCGCACAGTAATCCAAGCCGGTAATTGAAACTGGGACAACTGTGCTACCATGCTACCTCGGGGCAGCAGGGTAGCATGGTGGTTAGCATAAATGCTTCACAGCTCCAGGGTCCCAGGTTCGATTCCCGGCTGGGTCACTGTCTGTGTGGAGTCTGCACGTCCTCCCCCTGTGTGCGTGGGTTTCCTCCGGGTGCTCCGGTTTCCTCCCACAGTCCAAAGATGTGCGGGTTAGGTGGATTGGCCATGCAAAATTGCCCGTAGTGTCATAGAACATAGAACATAGAACAGTACAGCACAGAACAGGCCCTTCAGCCCTCGATGTTGTGCCGAGCAATGATCACCCTACTTAAACCCACGTAACCCGTATACCCGTAACCAAAGTAAGGTTAAGGGGGATGTTGTTGGGTTACGGGTATAGGGTGGATACATGGGTTTGAGTAGGGTGATCATGGCTCGGCACAACATTGAGGGCCGAAGGGCCTGTTCTGTGCTGTACTGTTCTATGTTCTATGTTCTATGTCACCCTCGAAAGTCCAAGTGATAAATTATTTAACTAAAATACAGATACAAAGATTAAAATGCAGATAAAGGAAAAAAGACAATTGAAAATTAGATTTTAAATCATTTTCTATTATTGCAGGCCCATTGCTGGAGTTCCTTCTTTCTGAAGTGAATGGGTTGAAACTTGAGGTTCGGTTTAGCAGCTGTGATGACTTTCACAGTCGACTAGTCAGCACTTGAATTTTTCAGGAAAACCCAGCAGGTCAAATGTGTATTGCGAGTGAGAGAAGGTTTCTTGTTCCTCGTTAGAGCTGCAGTTACGGCATGTGCAGATTACCTGGACTTTTTGGGAAAATAACAGTTGATTTCTGAACACATTCCTCTTTGACGGCCAGTGGCAGAGAGAAAACCCCCTCAGATTATGTCTCTCAAGAGTTCTTCCAGGGGTTCTGCACACATGGCTTTCACGGCCTGTCTTTATCAGCATCAAGAAAAAAAGTCTGCTGTGTTAATTTTGATGAATCATTATTCCACCAGTCAGTAATTATGTTGAGATCCTTTGAAATCTCTTCCAGTCTCTTGTTCTCTCAAAAGGCAAAAGGTTTTCACCGCTTTTATCGAGGATACAATGGACATCCTGCTGGAGTCTTTTGCATTTTAATGACTCTTTAGAGCGAACTCTAGTGTGTGAGCCTGACAAGGTTTGAACATAAGTTTAAAAGGTGTCATGCTTTGACAGGGTCATCCAGACTCGAAACGTTAGTTCTCTTGTCTCTCCACAGATGCTGTCAGATCTTTTTAATAATAATCTCTATTGTCACAAGAAGGCTTACATTAACACTGCAATGAAGTTACTGTGAAAATCCCTTAGCCGCCACATTCCGGCTCCTGTTAAGTGCAGAGGGAGAATTCAGAATGTCCAAATTACCTAACAGCACGTCTTTCAGGACTTGTGGGAGGAAACCAGAGCACCCGGAGGAAACCCACGCAGACACAGAGAGACCTGCAGACTCCGCACAGACAGTGACCCAAGCCGGGAATCGAACCTGGGACCCTGGAGGTGTGAAGCAACAGTGCTAACTACTGTGCTACCGCACTGCCTGCTGCGATTGTCCAGTATTTTCTGTTTTTGTTTTTGATTCCAGCATCTGCTTTTATCTTAAAGGTGTCATGTTCTCTGTCCATATTTTCATTTTAAAAAAGGCTTTTTAAACTTATTGCAAAGATTTGAAGATAGAAATGTACAATTAAACAATTTCCGTAAAATTTCTCATTTTACAATTGCACGTTTGTGATAACAGCCAGGGTTTTCTGCCTCCCCACAGCAGGTTTTCCAGTCCTGCAGAAAGCAATGCGTTCTCCCCGGCCCACCAGCCAATGGCGGGCTGCCTCCGCCACCGGAAAACCTGTCGTGGAGGGGTGGGGGTCGGGAGCGGAAACGAAAAATCCCAAACAATATGTGCATTGTGTGTGTACAGAGAGATTCCTCAGTAATCCACAAACTAATGATCTTCTATTTTGCGGCCTTTTGTGGGAAATGGAATTTGCGAGTTAGTGAAGTATGGCAGGTTTGTTTTCTGTGTGCAGCAAAATATCATAGTAGTTATTTCCATTCTTGGTGTATTTTCACTTTGTGAACACAAAAGGTCAAATGCATAGGAAGGAATGTGTAAAGATTTGTTTGGCTTCTGACACCCAGAAACTAGTGCTTAGATAACAGTCACAGTATGATAGCTCAATAGATTTTAATGTTTGCTCGTGGTTGCTAAGCAACATTGTTCCAGGCACATTAAAGTCTAATTGCCACTGTAAAAAAGTAAATTAATTACTGAGGAAAAAGTGCTGTTATATGAAAATTTTAGATTTACTAATTATCCATGATTCTTGTTCGCTTTTAAATTGTACCTGCTTTAGTAAAAGCTAATTTCACGAATTTCTTTTTATAAATTTAGAGTACCCAATTCATTTTTCCAATTGAGGGGCAATTTAGCGTGGCCAATTCACCTAGCCTGCACATCTTTTGGGTTGTGGGGGCAAAACCCACGCAACACGGGGAGAATGTGCAAACTCCACAAGGACAGCGACCCAGAGCCGGGATTGAACTTGGGACCTCGGCACCATGAGGCTGCAGTGCTACCACTGCGCTGCCGTGGTGCCCTCAAATTCCATGCCTTATCTGTTTTAAATGATGGGATATGATGCAGTTCAGTAAAAAGAGCAGTTTTTTATTAATAACGGCTGCAGGTGACGGACATCCACAACCGTCTTCCTTTGCACTGAGTATCACGAACCAGTGGAGGGCATTTTTCCCCTGATTCTCAATTGCTGGTATTCTCTGTTCCTGTTTTCAGCAGGCGGGAAAACCGTGGGGACAGAGAATCCAACGGGAGCCACCCAACTCATAGAATCCCTACAGAAAGGAGGTCATTCTGCCCATCCAGTCTGCACCAACCATTCAAAAGACTCTATCCATGCCCACTCACCCAGCCAGCCCTAACCCCATAACCCCATAAATTAACTCGCACATCCCTGCACATAAGGAGCAATACTATCATGGATAATCCACCTAACCCGTACATCTGGCAGAAAACCAGAGCACCTGGAGGAAACCCACATAGATACAGGACATGGGGAGAATGTACAAACTCCACATAGACAGTGACCTATGGCTGGAATTGAACCCGGGTCCTGGCGCTGTATGGCAGGTGTGCTAATCACTGTGCCACCATGTCGCCTGCTCAGTGACTCAAATTCCACTACATTATTATGGGCAGCACGGTAGCATGGGCAGCACGGTAGCATGGTGGTTAGCATAAATGCTTCACAGCTCCAGGGTCCCAGGTTCGATTCCCAGCTGGGTCACTGTCTGTGCGGAGTCTGCACGTCCTCCCCGTGTGTGCGTGGGTTTCCTCCGGGTGCTCCGGTTTCCTCCCACAGTCCAAAGATGTGCAGGTTAGGTGGATTGGCCATGCTAAATTGCCGGTAGTGTCCTAAAAAGTAAGGTTAAGGGGGGGGTTGTTGGGTTACGGGTATAGGGTGGATACGTGGGTTTGAGTAGGGTGATCATTGCTCGGCACAACATCGAGGGCCGAAGGGCCTGTTCTGTGCTGTACTGTTCTATGTTCTATGTTCTATTATTATTGTTCTTTACTGTTCAGGTAACTGTGAATGTCTCTGAAACAGAGAAACTGTTTAAGGGAAACTTAGTTTTCCAGAACCATGTTTGTCAGGTAATTATGTTCAACTTCACAACCTAGTTAGCCATGCTTTTTAATATTTAAATATGATCGAAAAATTTTATGTGTAGATTTTCTTCTTCATGATTTGCGGATAATCTGGCGATACTTCTATAATCTTTATAGAGCCAAGAGAACGAAACACTGAATGGGTCCAGTAAAGGACAGAGAATCTACTGCCAGAATATCATCCAGGCAGTAAAGACGCTGCAGAATGTTACAGCACAAATGGGAGCCATTTGACTCATTGCATTTGTGCGCATCCACTGAAAGAGCTATCCACTTCCTTGTAAATTTATAGAATCCGATAGAACTCAGGAATTAAATTCTGGCATTTTTAATACTGGGGCAAATAGGAAAGAAACAAACTGTAAAATAAGGAAGTCTTCTTCAAACATAGTGGCACATACGGACTGAATTGAAGGAATATATTACAGAAATGTCCTGGAGTTAATATTGAAATCCTGATTCACTGGCTGTGATGTCCCGTGTTATTTACTCAAGTACTCCAGGTTGCTTTTGCAAAAAAAAATCTAATCTCCTCACTGCAATATCCTGCCGCAAACAGAATTTTGATTTAATATTTATAGTGGCATGTGAATTTCTGATAAAACCAATAAATATTAAGTGACATTTTGTTGGGATTCTTACTTGCTGTTATGGTGTATTTGATGACTTGGATCTTCAGAGGCAGACCATCTTATAGATACTTAAGCAAAGTGAATGTCAGAGTTATTTCTCACACAGATAACGTGGGCTTGTCTATGCATGATTTTTTTGAAGGAACCCAAATTCTGGACCAAACCACATCACATCTGACTAATCTTCAAAATATCACATTGTAATTGCCACCTAGTCAATATAATCTGAGTGCTGCATTTAGGCTCAATCAGGAAGGGCAGTGATGGGGGGAGGCTTCAAAAAAAAGAGAACGTTGAACAAAATGAGACTCATTTTTTAAAATTAGGATCTTTTAAAAACTATCTTCCTCATAACTTTGCTGAGCTGCAGACTTTGCTATTCTCCATTTTGTTGCACATAAATAAGGGTTTTAATAAGAAAATAAATCTCACAAGATTTAATTTAGTCATGAACTAATTAAATTGACTGTATTGAAGGTTTTGTGGTCAAAGGACACTGGTTTAATTCTGGGATGAATGAAACTGCAAATGAAGCAACTTTAATTAATATTCTGGGATACAGCAATCTGCCAACATTTTGGCAAGAGGCCAGAGGAAGACAGCCTCCCTTTGGAACAAGATGCGAGATGAAGCATAGCTTGCTGCTGAAATCAATACCAGGGCTAAAACCCTGGATCAGTGCACACCTTTGAGAGTATTGCTGGCTTACAGGTGGCAGATTTTAATATTTGCTGTCTGAGAAACAAAAATATTTTGCAGCATTCGGCCTATAATGCATCTGTGCCAGTCAAGGACAATCCACTTAGTTAATGCCTTCTTTTTTAACAAACAATTTTATTGAGGTATTTTTCGGCATTGTAAACAGTTACAGCCAACAACAAAAAGAAAGCAAAAAAGGCAAAAATGTGCAAACAACAACGTAGAATCAATACTTCAATTGAACCATACTGCACAGGCCCGCTCCTCTCCCATTGACACTACCCATCTATTTATCCATCCTACTCTACTCTCCCCCCCCCCCACCCCTGCTGACGCTCACTCTCCTGCGAAGAAGTCGATGAATGGTTGCCACCTTCGGGCGAACCCCTGTACAGATCCCCTCAAGGCGAACCTAATTTTTTCCATACCCAAAAAACTAGACATGTCCGAAAGCCATAGCTCAGTCTTCGGGGGTTTTGAGTCCCTCCATGCCAGCAGTATTCGGCGCCGAGCTATCAGGGAAGCAAAGGCCAAAACATCGGCCTCTTTCTCCCCCTGGCCTCCCGGGTCCTCCGAAACCCCAAAAATTGCCACCCCTGGACCCATCACCACCCTTGTTTTTAGCACCCGGGACATGATCCCCGCAAATCCCTCCCAGTACCCCCTCAGCATCGGACATGCCCAAAACATGTGAACATGGTTTGCCGGTCCTCCCCCGCATCTAGTGCACTTATCCTCTACCCCAAAGAATTTGCTCATCCGAGCTACCGTCATGTGGGCCCGGTGAACGCCCTTAAATTGAATCAGGCTGAGCCTGGCACATGTTGCGGTTGAGTTTACCCTACTCAGGGGCAAAATTCTCAGACCCCCCCGCAGGGTCAGAGAATCGCCCGGGACCGGCGAAAATCCCGCTGTGGCCAGAATTCTCCGCCACCTGGGAATTGGCAGGGGCGGGAATCACGCCCCGCCGATCAGCGTGCACCCCGCAGCGATTCCCCGGCCCGCGATGGGCCGAAGTCCCGCCGCTGAGAGGCCTCTCCCGCCGCCGTGGTTTCAACCACCTCTGGTGGCAGCCGGATTGGCGGCGCAAGAGGGCCCCCCTGGGGGATGCCCCCACGGTGGCCAGGCCCGCGATCGGGGCCCAACGATCGGCGAGCGAGGCCAGTGCCGTGGGGGCCCTCTTTTTCTTCCGTCGCCGCCACGGCCTCCACCATGGCGGAGGCGGAAGAGAACCCCCCTACCGCGCATGCACCGGTGGTGACGTCAGCGGCAGCTGACGCACCGGTGCATGCGCGAACCGGCGAAGGCCTTTCGGCAAGCCCCGATGCCGTCCGGCGGCCGTCAAAGACCGTTGGTGCCGGTTTTGGCACCAGTCGGCGGAGCGGGAGCCACTCTGGCGTGGGCCTAGCCGCTCAATGTGAGGGCTTGGCCCCTAAAAGTGCAGAGAATACTGCACCTTTGAAAGGAAATGAAATGAAATGAAATGAAATGAAATGAAAATCGCTTATTGTCACGAGTAAGCTTCAATGAAGTTACTGTGAAAAGCCCCTAGTCGCCACATTCCGGCGCCTGTCCGGGGAGGCTGGTACGGGAATTGAACCGTGCTGCTGGCCTGCTTGGTCTGCTTTAAAAGCCAGCGATTTACCTCAGAGAGGCCCGACGCCGGAGTGGTTGGCGCCACTCCGCTACGCTGGGACCCCCTGCCCCGCCGGCTTCCGCCCACAGCCCGTCCTCCATCTCCCCCCCAAGCTCCTCCTCCCATTTGAGTTTCAGTTCCTCCATCTGGGACTCTTCCCCCTTCATGTTAGTTAATGCCTTTTAATTGTTTCTTTTCTTATCCATATTGTTACGACACCTTGGGCAAGTGCACGGTCAATTCCAGCCTCATTCATCCCGTAGTCACAACACAACATAGGTGAATTAACCAATAATTCTTATAAAAATACCCAAAGTCTTTAGCGCTTTCTGCCCAATAATTACAGTCACCAGGTTTGTAAATCTAAACACAATTACTGTTTACTTAATACAAGAACAATAATGAAATACACAGCAGATGCAGTTGGTCAACTATTAATTAATCGAACTCCCACTTTAACTAGCCTCCCACGATCTACGCGTGCACACACAAGACAGATGAACACAGATGTATGGAAAGGGGTAAAGAAAATAAGTGAAAGAGAAGAGTCTTTACTGCAGCTGATGGTTCCTAGCATGCTGTCTTCGCAGTATGCTCGTAAATGAGAGCGTGTTAGAGAGACATACAGACGAGGCAGCTTTTTTGGGAAGAATTCAGAGATTATAGACTTTTCCTGCACAGCCTGTAATGGTTCTCATGTAGATAAATTTGCTTTCTCCCAGTTCAGAAGTCTTCCTGGAGAAAAATGAAAAATGTGAATAGGCAGACCTTTCTTGGGGCTGCCAGGAGTCAGGCAGCATGGTAGCATTGTGGATAGCGCAATTGCTTCATAGCTCCAGGGTCCCAGGTTCGATTCCGGCTTGGGTCACTGTCTGTGCGGAGTCTGCACATCCTCCCCGTGTGTGCGTGCGTTTTCTCCGGGTGCTCCGGTTTCCTCCCACAGTCCAAAGATGTGCGGGTTAGGTGGATTGGCCATGATAAATTGCCCTTAGTGCCCAAAATTGCCCTTAGTGTTGGGTGGGGTTACTGGGTTATGGGGATAGGGTGGAGGTGTTGACCTTGGGTAGGGTGCTCTTTCCAAGAGCCGGTGCAGACTCGATGGGCCGAATGGCCTCCTTCTGCACTGTAAATTCTATGAAACTGAAACCAAACCAAAAACCTTGCAACCTTCGAAAATATTCCAGTGGGACAGAATCCAATCTTGGTACCAGACAGAGCACAGCCTTTTAGGCTAATTCATTGGCCACCAGCTAAATCAATCAAACTGAGCCCCAGCCAATCTCAGTCATTGGGGCCCGCCACCCACGACTCCAGTTTACACCAGCACAGGCTTCTGCTTGAATTAAAGGCATAGGGCGCCTTAAAGACACATGTCAATTAAGATAGATCAAAAATGTAGCGGCAAAATAAAGGGAAATAAAGTAAAAATAAGGGAATAAACAGAACCCTTACAATACCACCTACTCATCTTAATTCATTAATCAATAAAAGTGCAATTGTATACACACGTAGATTTTCCTTGAGATCAACTGCAAGTTATTTCTCGATGAACATGTTTAATGGCATTACAATATTTTTCTCACTGTTTTCAAATGTCAGTGACATGGAGCTCACAGACTGAATAATTTTCCTGCATTTTCCCCTGGTGTTGTACAGGAGCAACTCATCTGGTTGTCTGCTCCTCTCCAGGTCCAGGAGTGCTGGAAGTCCCTCTAATTGTAAAAAAAAATTATTGGGTTTGGGTGTCACTGGCAAGACCAGTATTTCTTGCCCAACACTAATTGTCCTTGAGATATTTGCGTGAGCCAAATGAACTGCAGCAGTCTAGTGTGGTGTGGATACACCCACACTGCTGTTAGAGAGGACATTCCAAGATTTTGACTCAGTGATAGTGAAGGAACAAGTCAAGATGTTGTGTGCGTTGAAGGGAAACTTCGCAGATGGTGGTGTTCCATTGGCAGCCCTTGTCCTGCAGAGTGATGATGTTTGGATTTGGAAGCTGCTGTTCAAGGATCCATGGGGAGTTACTGCAGAGAAATGGTAGACCCCCTGTTCCCTGTGTGGGTCAGTGGTGAAGGGAGGGAGTGTTTAAGGTGATGGATGGGTTGTCAATCAACTGTTTTGTCCCTGATGGGTATTGAGCTTCTGCAGTGTTGTTGGAGTTCACTCGCCTGAAGGAGTGCAGAGAATTCCATCACATACCTGACTTATGTCTTTTTGCTGATGGATAGGCTTTGGGGAGTCAAGAGTCGAATTACTCACCACACAATTCCCAGCATCTGACTTGCTCTTGTAGCCACAGTAATTAATTGGCTGGTCCAGCGAAGCATCTTGTTGATGGTAAGCCCCAGAACGTTGATAATGGGGATTTCAGTGTGGCTTAGGAGTAGTTAGCAACAAGACAGGTCATTGTGCATGACCTGTCCTGTGTTGCAAGCAATCCTTAACTCCCACAGGACCCAGCATGATCCGAACTACCCACACTCCAATTCGCCCAACTTGATATCTAGCAATATCCAAAATTCAGCACAGCCTGGAGTCCGGACGTTGCAGCATTTGAGATATTATACCTATATCTCATTCCATTATATTTACTGTTAAAACCATTTCTGTTACAAGTAACCTAAGTACATCATTTGAAATTACTCTGAGGTCTGGGTGGCATGGTGGCACAGTGGTTAGCACCGCTGTCTCACAGCATCAGGACCCAGGTTCGGTTCTGACCTTTGGTTACTGTTTGTGTGGTGTTTGCACTTTCTCCCTGTGTATATGTGGGTTTCCTCCGGGTGCTCTGGTTTCCTCCCACAGTCCAATGATGTGCAGGTTAGGTGGATTGGTCATGCTAAATTGCCCACTGGTATTCAAACATGTTTAATCGACCTGCTAGCCACTGGTCGGCATCTCTTGGTGGAAAGACATTTTACTCCAGGGGGTCTTGGTCCAAGAGAAAGCCCACCATTGACAATGTCTGGACGACTTTAATATGTAAGCCATTCCTAAGAGGGGGAGAGGGAACGGTGGTGCGGCTGCAACTCGCTGTCCAGCCAGTGGGGGAGACCCCAGTCAACCCCTTTTGTTTCTGGTCTTGGGGAATGCTGCACTAAATATGTAGAGATGCTTCCCCTGGTGAGAGCATCGTAGCTGCTCCATACATTTAATGAGACTGTGGCCTTTTGGCTCAGATCAAGTGTAGTATCTGCTCTGAGTTTTGGCTCAGATCTGGTATGTCTCCCTTGTGGGGACCATTAATTGAATTGAATTTGAATTTGAATTGTTTTTTGGAGCAGGCAAGGAGCTGGATTCAGGGTTCCCCTCTGTCCACACTCTGAGCTCTGGCTTTATAGCTCAGAAAAAGTAACAAAACTGAATATGTTCTGGTTATTTTTCACAACTGCTGCCAGTAGCCTCATCAATGTGTTAAACTTACTTCCTGATAGGTCATAAAGCTCACTTTTGATGCATTTGAATTGGAAAGAGGCTATGACACACTAACGGTTGGAGACGGAGGGCAGCCTGGAGAACAGAAAACAGTGCTTCATGTGTAAGTCACGATCATACTCATCCACAAATTATGTCAAATGCAAAATGTGTTTAATTATTGCAAAGTTCTCTTCACCTAATTCAATGTACAGAATTGGAAGACAGAAAATGTCCAATAATTATACTTGTTTACAAGACAAATTACTTTTTTAATATAGACAAAAGGATAATAGGCAAAGTATTGATAAATGGTTTCACATAGCTTCTTCTTTGATGTCATTTTCAGTTATTTAAAGTCAATGTGCTCGCAAGTGTTGGTTTTGACACAATTTATTGTTTACTTCTTTGCTATAAACCAATGATTAGTATTGATGCTGATAATGTCTCAAAATTGGCAACCTTGGCCACCGAGTCCATGCTGGATTTCGGGTCAGGAGTATTAGATGGGGTCAGATCGTTCAGAGCACAGGTGTGCAATGAGTCTGGCACACCAATGCAGCACCTACCCAAACAATCCAATAAGTTATTTTACTCATTTTAATTAGAATTAAAGTGCATGCATGGCCCCATGTAAACAGGTCTGGTTTTTCAGACATCTCTGGTTTTTGGACAGCTGGTTTTGAGGCATTAGTCCTGCCTCTCCAGATTTCTGGTTCAGCACGCTGTCGGGATTCTCGGTTTCGTCGGCTGGTCAATGGGTTTTCCCATTGTGGGACAACCACATGCCGTCGGGAAACCCCGGGATGCTGGCAAAATGGAAGATCCCGACAGCGGAGAATTAAACACATATCTTTTGTTATGATCCCAGCTGGTGTGTTTTAACTGGAAAGAAATATTCCAGAATGGAACCCTGTCTCCAAAGACCTGGTGCTGGACTCTCCAATAATGGGCTATGTCCTCACGCCTGTGAAAAAATGCACGCGAATCACTCTGGACTTACCTGGAGAAAGTCTAGGGTGATTCTCCGATTTGCAGGGTGCTAGCAGGGCCCCAGAGTGCTCCTTGTAGCTCTCGCTGCCGATACGGGCTGCTGCACTTCCAGTCGGGGGTCCGCGCATACGCCTGTGATGGTCACCCCGCGCGACATGGCCGACCCACACCGTGGACCGGTGCCAAGAAGATAGGCCCCCCCAGATCGCCAGCGCCCGCGGATCGGTGGCCCCCGATCGATATCCTGGCTGACCTGGATGCCCCCCCTGGTGAATGATCCTCCTGCCCACCCCACCAGGGCGGCCGCGGACTGAGTCCTCAGCCGCCACGCCGAGTGCCCGCCGGGTTGAACCATGAGAGAACCAATGGCCCCCGACCGACACCGCATCGACCGCATACGCCCGATTGGTTGTGATTCTCCGGGGACCGGAGAATCGCGGGAGTGGCGTCGGACCCAATCTCGGGTTTGGCGCCAATTCTCTGCCCCCGCGCCGAGCGCGATTTCGATACGGAGAATCCCTCCCTGTAACTTTTACTTATCATCACAGGATTACTAATTAGTTTTTAACAACATTAAAAAAAATTATTAAGCACTAAAAGTTTGATATGATCCAATACTCCTCTACTCTCCCCTGGCTTCACCAATGTACACATATGTTAAGGTTAATATGAGTTACAATGTATAGAAAAATAACCGTTATTGTCACAAGTAGGCTTACATTACACTGAAATAAATTTACTGTGAAAATCCCCTCGTCGCCACATTCCGGCGCCTGTTCAGGTACACCAGAGGGAGAATTCAGAATGTCCAAATTACCTGACGCACGTCTTTCAGGACTTGTGGGAGGAAACCCACATGGACACAGAGAGAACGTATAGACTGCGCACAGTGACCCAAGCAGGAATCAAATTTAGGACCCTGGCGCTGTGAAGCAACGGTCACAGTAACACTCAGACTGGCTGTGGTAAGACACACTTCGATCTGAACCAGAGTGACTTTCCGTGGATTTCTCCTCAATATCCCCCGCAGCCGATTGTCACATGAGAGTTAACAAACTCCACTCCCAAAAAAGACATGCTGCAAAATAGTCTTTCACAACAACTGCATTCCATCAGCAGTTTGAATTATGCATTCACTCTAGGCTTTCCAAACTTCTCTTTCAAACAAAGCGTCTGCTCTACTCCATGTTTTATATATCCCCTTCATAATTTCTTTAATTGCTTTAACTATTGATTCCCAGGCTGTATTAAGATGGCTCCAAACTTTTGATTTACCTCTGCAGTCTGCTTTTCCACTTTAAATCTTGTTACGGCAGCTGTCTATTCTACTCCCTTAAATTCCCCTGATCAATACCTTGTTCAGCTTCTTGGTCTCTGTTCCCTTAACTTCAGTCTTCCTCAGACATTCTTTCTTTCCCAATTCCCTAGTTGTCTGGACTTTATCTGGTTCTTTAAAAAATCTGCATTTTTCAGCTTCCTCATCCTGCCCAGTTTTTCATCTGGCCGGGTTTAGAGATGTTCACTCCCTGGTGTCTCATCTCCAACTTCTTTGGCTCCAAAGGTCAAAAGGAGATCCCTTCCCACTAGAAAGTGGAAAGAGGCCTGACCAGGCCTACTCCAAGGCCCGATCCCAGGACCATCAGACCAGACCACCAATGCTGGAACCAAACACAAGACTTGACTCACACTGACCCAGGAAGACCATACCAGCAACCCAAACCCGAACTCGACCCCCAAAGTGGCGGAAACCCCACGCGAGGACCCAAATGCGCCAAAATATAGACCCGTCCTCGCGGAACCCCGGCACACAACTGCAAGCATCAAAGATACTTACTGAGCCATCCCACAACCATACTTCAGAAAATCGGGCCATAAGATGCATGTCTTTTTTGGGAGCGGAGTTTGTTAACTCTCATATGACAATCGGCTCCTTCTCCCGGCACACAAGCAGAAACTGGAGGGAGAGAATTCAGTTAAGAAAGTCATGCAATGCTGGTCCGAGGCAACAGAAGAGCTCCTATACGACTGCTTCAAGTCAGTGGAATGATCCATATTCAAGAACTCAGCAGCCAACCTAAACGAGTATGCCACCACCATCACAGGACTTCATCAGCAAGTGTGTAGAAGATTTTGTGCCAAAGAAGGTAGCCCGTACGTTCTCCAACCAGAAAACATGGTTTAATTGGAAGATTCCCTCCCTTCTGAAGGCCAGGTCTGATGCACTCAAGACAGGCAACCCTGACCTATACAAGAATCCAGGTATGACCTCGACAAAGCCATCAGGAATGCCAAGGCACAACGCCAGACTAACTAAAGTCATGGATTCTCAGCAGTTGTGGAAAGGCTACAAAGCAAAGCTGAGTAGAATCTCCGGCAGCAGTGCAGCTCTCCATGATGAACTCAAATGCTTTCTATGCTCATTTCGAACAGGAAATCATTAAACCACTGTCAACTGACCCAGCAGTCTGGAACGCACCCATATCTATCGTCACAGCTTCCAAAGTCAGATTGGCCTTTTTGAAAGTGAACCCTCGGAAAGCAACAGGTCTTGACGGAGTCCTTGATCGTGTACTCAGATCCTGCACAGACCAACTGACGGGTGTGCTCATGGACATCTTCAACATCCCCCTACTCCATTCCAAGGTTCCCACCTGCTTCAAGTAGACCGCCATCAAACCGGTGTCAAAGAAGAACCAGGCAACGTGCGTCAATGACTACCATCCGATGGCCTTGACATCGATCATTATGAAGTGCTTCGAGAGGTTGGTCATGTGACACATCGACTCCATACTGCCAGAATGCCTTGATCCACTGTAATTGACATACCGCCACAACTGGTCCACAGCAGATAGCATCTCCCTAGCCCTACATTTATCCCTGGAGCATCTTGACAACAAGGACTCCTAAGTCAGACTCCTATTTATTGACTGCAGCTCTGCCTTCAACACCATATTCCCAGCCAAGGTCATATCAAAACTTCAAAACCTAGGACTTGGCTCCTCACTCTGCAACTGGATCCTCAACTTCCTGACCCACAGACCACAATCAGCAAGGCTAAACAACAAAACTTTCTCCATGATAGTCGTCAATACTGGAGCCCGGCAAGGCTGCGTACTTTGCCCCCTACTATACTCCCTATACGCCCACGACTGCATGGCAAAATGTGGCTCCAACTCCATCTACAAGTTTGCTGATGACACAACTGTAGTGGATCGGATCTTGAACAACGATGAGTCAGAGTGCAGGAGGGAGCTAGAGATCATGGTGGTGTGGTGTATCAACAACAATCTCTCCCTTATCGTCAGCAAAACTAAGGAGCAGGCCATTGATTTCAGGAAGCAAAGCATCATACATGCTCCTGTCAGCATCAAAGGTGCTGAGGTAGAGATGGTTGACAGCTTCAAACTCCGAGGTATGCACATCACGTGCAATCATTCCTGATTAACCCACGCCAACTCTATGACCAAGAAATCACAACCGGGCCTTCACTTCCTCAGGAAATTAAGGAGATTCGGCATGTCCATATTGACTCTTACCAACTGTTACAGATGCACAACAGAAAGCATCCTATCTGGCTGCATCACAACCTAGTCCGGCAACTCATCGGCCCAAGACCGCAAGAAACTACAGAGAGTTGTGAACACAGCGCAGTCCATCACGCAAAACCATCTCCTATCAATTGAATCTGTCTACACCTCCCGCTGCCTTGGGAAAGTGTGCAGCATAATCAAAGACCCATCCCACTCGGGTTATTCTCCCTTCCATCGGGCAGGAGATACAAAAGTCTGAGAACATGCACAAACTGGTTCAAAAACAGCTTCTTCCCCGCTACCCTGACACCAACTGCCATATTCTCTGGCGCCGTTTTTTGAGCGAGGATGGGATTCCCACGACGCCGGTCATGGGCCGTTGACAGCGGACCCCCCGGCGATTCTCCGGGCCCCGATGGGCGGAGCGGCCGTTCATTTTTGGCCAGTCCTGCCAGCAAAGGCAGTCCTCGGGGAGGGTGGGAGGAGGGTGGGGGGATCCGACCCTGGGGGGGTGGCCTGGCCCACGATCAGGCCCCACCGATCTGCGGGCGGGCCTGTTCCGTGGGGGCACTTCTTCCTTCCGTGCCGCACCCTGTAGGGCTCCGCCATGGCCAGCACGGAGACGAGAACCCCCCCGCGCATGTGGCAAAATATGCCGGCCAATCTGCACATGCGCGGAATCACGCTGGCGGTTCCGCGCATGTGCGAGATCACGCCGGCCCTTCGGCACATGTGCGAACTCCGCTGTCCCTTCGGCTGGAGCGGCGGCAACCCCTCCGGCGTCCACCTAGAGAATTCCACACTTTCGGCGCTGTTGACGCCAGAGTCGTTGCCGCCGATTCTCCCGCAGGCGTGGGGACTTAGTCCCCCGAAGGGAGAATCCCGGCCTTTTGTCTGCCATAAATCTAACTATAGGTTTACCCTTCCTTATATACAAACACTAAATTAAAACCAGCAAAACAATTTCTTATTTCTAATATTTATCAATAGAAATATAAATTACCTTTATGCTTTGGTAATTACCAATTATCTTTGTTTTCCTAACCCTATGAAACTGCATCAGATACAGGAAAAAAGCATCCTGAAATTCAGTCAATTGCATGGCATATTTTACTTTTGTCAATGTTAATTTATGCATTAATTTGAGGAAAAAAATAAAATCCCTTCTGAAAACAAGTACAATTTGTGCCAAAATGTCTGCCAAAATGTCTGATGGCAGCCAAAGTAAACACTTTTGGCCTTTGTAAGATATGGAATGATTCTTGATGTGAGTAAGTTTAGGCGGCAGTACAGTCCTAGTCGAAACCTGCTGCAACTAGAGAAGACCGCTCTGGCCCAGTCAAGGAGCTCACATCTACCGAGTGGATATCAGCACAAACATGGGAAAAAAAGCCACTCTAATGCTTTTAGCAGCTACAGGGGCAATGTTAACCTCCAGGCAATTGATTGGTGAAACAAAGGGAAATCAGCCAGGTTGGGGAGTTGCAGCAGGAGATCCAGCCTGTTTTAAATTGCCTGACTTACTGACATGCAGCCAGTGAACCACTTGTCCCAAATGAGCAGTCAGAGGCAGTTCAGCCAATTCGGGGTGACAGATCCACCAGGAGAGGGATCTGCAAGAGTTTTGGAAACAGGGAATGAGGTGGGGGAAGTCCTGGGCAGCATTGGCCCGAAGTATTTTTTCTTGTAGAACCCCCTGCTCCCAGCCACTGCTTGGCCTTTGTATCTGTCCCAACAGCTACTCCTAAGTGGAGTATCCACAGGGGTGGTCAGAATGGCTTTGGTAGTTTTATTTACGATTAGCGCAAGGGCATGAGGCTCCCAACCGATTCCTCTGCCAGTACCTTGACTTTAAAATAGCTGTTGCTTAGGAGCAGTAATCTGACCATTTCATTTTAATTCCCGATTTTTCCAAGGCAGAGAGAGTTCAAATTATTCCCCCATCCCTCCCCCCCTTACATTAACGTAGATTTTGTGCCCATGAAGGTGGTGATTTATCTTTTCAATCATTGAGCAGGTTGTCGAGATTCACATCCTTGGTGATTTATTTCATATGCGGAGGGAGCTAAGTTAATACTGTCAAAATGCTCCAAAAAAGGAAATTTGTGAAATTCTCTTCAGAAATTTAAAGGTGCTGTTTAATAACTGTGATCTTTGTTCAGTTGAGAACTCAGTAAGCACAATATTGAGAGAATACAAAAAGGTAGTGGTTGCTGAATTAGTCACTCTCGGATAATGGCTTAATTAATTCATCACATCATCATCAACTTCACCTCTCAATTATACTTCACTTTATATGACAGCTGAGAAGCCATCATTATGTGAATTTGGTTTAATTTTCTGACATTTTAAATGAAGTTGGATTGTATTAATCAGTTTTTGTGACTTTCTGCCTGGCAGTTTGACAGGTACAAATGTTCCTGACCTAATTGTGAGTGTGAGCAATCAGATGTGGCTGCAGTTCCAGACTGACGAGACCAACAGTTTGCTGGGTTTCAAGGCTGTATATACAGGTATGGTGGAGAGTAATGAAAAGTTAAGAAAAAAAAGACCATTGAAGGAAAGAAAATGTTGTCTCTGACTGTCAATCATTAACTAAACAGGCTGTTGAGGTTGAGGTTATCAAAAGAGTTTTTATTAATATAGACTTCCAAACATCCCTGAATGTAACATGCATTCTTATCAGGGCACTTAATATAGATATCTTTCAAGGAACTTTGCAGTCTTGTAGACAAGCAATCAATGCTAAGCAAGTGGGGAAAAAAGGTGAAGATGAGGAATGGAAGTTCAGTTAAAGAGGTGAGGAAAGGACTTGTTTCAAAACATATCTGGTGCACTTCGACAACAATTGCGTTTATTGTTTGAGAGAGACTTGGTAGGTCAAAAATAGCACCAACAGTGAGAAGGAACTGAGTGGAGGCTGGTACTTGCCTACAATACGTATTGTGGCTACTCAGACAAGGGTTGAAAACTAATGTTCTTGGGAAAACCTCCAATGTTTGGTAAAGATGGTGTGCAGTCTAATTGAGAGTGTAAATATGCCAACTCGCTGTCTGATGTGAAATACACGATGCTACTTGCAAAGAATATTTTGAGAATTAAAAAGGACCAGTATACGATTTACAGGTTATATGTTAACAAGGTCTAAGCAATGGAACTTGCAAAAGACATTAAGGCAACTGTTCGGAATCATTTGAAGCAGATAAGGGCAGCACGGTAGCACAATGGTTAGCACTGTTACTTCACACTCCAGGGTCCCAGGTTTGATTCCCGGCTGGGACTGGGTTACAGGGATGGAGTGGAAATGTGGGGTTAAATCGGGTGCTCTTTCCAAGGGATGGTGCAGACTCAATGGGCCGAATGGCCTCCTTCTGCACTGTAAATTCTATGGTCTCTAAGTGGGGAGAAAAATAAAGCAATGAGACAAGACCTTCAAGTGGCCACTGTAACTCATACACAGGAACCAGACATGCGGTGAGTAAATGTACAGTAAAGGTACAAATCCATGAATGTTTCAAGCATTAGCAAGTAGATGTTTGAACTGTCAGCTGTTGTGACATTGTAATGGGAATATTGGACAGGTGACCCACTCTGATGGATGAATAAATCACACAATGCTATAGATTGTACGGAGAAGGCAGAGTAGAAAAAAATAGGAGTTGTTGAGTGCCATGGGACAGGAACATTCGGAGGTTAAAGATGTTAATTCTGTGACAGGTGAAAAGTTACACAATGAATTACAGTGTTCGGATATTTATATGAAAAGCACAAAGATAATATTGGAGGTGTGCTGCAGACCACCAGTGTACGATAAGAATGGTGACAGTTTAATGCATGAAGAGATAAAACCACATTTGTTATTTTAATGGAGTCTTCAATCAACCAAATGTAAATTGATGATACTCAAAGTACTTTGGAGTCTCAGTTGATAAATGTAATGCATGACTCCAACATTAGCCACTGCATCAGGGAAGTATGACAGGCATTGCCCATTGACTTGGTACTGGTAAGTGACCTTGGCAATATTACAAGAAATGGAGCTGAGGCACCTTTGGGTAATAATCACACAAAGTGCTCATTTGATAATGATCTGGAATTCAGATATACTAACCACCAAAAACGTGTACATTCAAAAGGGATAACTTAAAAGGTTTGAGGGAACATAGGAACACGAGCAGGCCATTTAGCCCTTTTGAGCCTGTGCTACCTTCAATGAGGTCAAGGCGGATCTGCAACCCAAACTCCATTTATCGATCTTTGGCCCATAAATTTGATTGAGAAACATCTAACATTCCCAGTTTGAAAATGAACAATTGATCTAGCATCAATTTCCTTTTGCAAAAGTGAGTTCCAAACTTCTCCCACTTTCTGCATTAACGTACATTCATATCCATAGGGAATAGTGGGAAAGTAGTGAAAGAATTCCCGGGCTGATTGTCAGTCCGTTGAACACCTCTTTCATCGCCAACAAGCTTCTGGTCCAACAGGAGGTGCTACCATTGCGCCACAAGGCCTCCCACTGTCTGTGCGACAGTGTTTCCTAATTTCACTCTTGAAGCATCTGGCACAAATTTATAGACTATATTCCCCGTACTACACCCACATACCAGTGGAAATAGCTTTCTCTATCTGTCCCTTAAAAATCTGCACCTTGAAAAGTTCAAGCAAGTCACCCTTTAATAATAATAATAATAATCTTGTATTGTCACAAGTATGAAGTTACTGTGAAAAGCCCCTAGTCGCCACATTCCGGCAACTGTTTGGTAAGCTGGTATGGGAATTCTAAATCACAGGAAATGCAACTCTATTTTGTGTAACTGCTCCTCATAATTTAACTCCTGGATGCCATGTATCATTCTGGGACATCTGCGTGACACTCCCAGCAAAACCAATAGATCCTTCCGAAGGTGTGATTCCCAGAACTGGAGCAGAATATTACTCTTGCCCCAAGGCGGATTCTGAAGCATGGGATTCTCCCCAGGAACCTGCTGGCCCAGATCCAGACACAATGTCACACGTGAGTGGGATGGGCCTAGAGTGGGAACCTCGCCCATTCACTTATTAAGGCCACTTAAGGGCCTTTTCCTGTTCACAAAACACAGGACAAATACAATCCAACCAATTGCCAGCCCATCAGTCTACTCTTGGATCATCAACAAGATGTTGGAAGGAGTTGTAGAGAGTGCTATCCAGCAGCACTTAAACAGAAATAAAATGCTCACCAATACTTAAGTGTGTGTTCTGCCATAATATCCCTTTAAAGGATAGCAGCATGTTATCATTGGAAGGGAAGTGTGGCCTGTGATCCAGTCTCAGTTTTGGCTTGTGAGCTGGAAACAGCACAGACTGCTCTGCTACTGATGTCTTCAAGCTTTCCTGTGCAGTCACCACACAGCAATTTCAACACGCTCCAATTCTACATCTTCATTGCAGTCTGACCAAAATGTCAAGAATTGTGTCATGCCATGTAACATGATCGAAGGCTGTTCACCATGTTTTATTCATATCTTGCTACCACGCTATTTGACCCCTCTGATCACTGTGTCATGTTGTTATAGTGATATAAAAGCACCAATCATAAGAGATTGTCCAAACACCTTGTGGTTCATTTATTCAGACTAGGCAGATGAGAACATATATACATGCATAGAAAGCTTGAAGACGTCAGCAGCAGAGCTATGTATGCTATGTTCAGTTCACAGGTCAGAATAAAACCGAGACTAGATCACTAGACCTCTTCTGGTAATGGCATGCTGTATCCTTTAAAAGCACATTACAGCAGCTTCCACAAGGGCTACCTCATTACATATTTGTTCCAAACATGGGCAAAAAAGCTAGGTTCAAGAGGTAAAGTGTGAGTAATTGCCCTTGACACGTCAATACAGGATCTCACCAAGTGCCGCTCAAGAAACCCTCACAAAGTTGATGTGATTATGAATCCGTGGAAAGCGCTCCATTGGTTGGAGTTATACTTAGCACAAAAACCAAGATGGTTATGTTGTTAGAAGCTGATTATCTCAGCCCTGGATCATCCAAACAGGATTTCTTCAAGGCAGTGTCTTAGGCCCAGTCATCTTCAGCTGCTTCATCAATGACTTTCCTTCCATCAAAGGTGCAGAATGGGGTTGTTCACTGGCAATTGCAGAGTGTTCAGGACCATTCACAAATCCTCAGATATTAAAGCTGTATATGACCACATGCAGCAAGACCTGGACAACGTTCAGGTTGGTGGTGGTGAATGGCAATTGCCACCTTCAACAAGAGGCAATCTGATCATATCCTCTTGACATTCAATTGCACTATCATTGCTGAATCCCCCACTGTCAATCTCCTGGGAGTTACCATTGACTGGAAACTGAACGAGCTATGTGGTTAGAAGAGCAAGCCAGAGTCTGGGAATTCTGCAGTGGGTACCTCACCTCCTGACTCAACGAAGCCTGCCCATTATCTCAAGGCACAAATCAGGAATGTGATGGAATTTTCTTCACTTGCATGGATGAGTGCAGCTTTCGCAATGCACATTGGCCTCATCCAGCACAAGACATCCTACTTAACCAGCATTCCATGCACCACCTTAAATATTCACTTCCTCCATTACTCGTGCACAATATCAATAATGGATATTATTTACAGGATACATTGAAAGACTGAAGCAATTCCTTCAACAGTGCTTTCTAAACCTGTGACTGTTAAAAGCTAGAAGGACAAGGGGTGCAAACCATGGAAACACCATCACCTGCAAATTTCCCTCCCAAGTGCCACACCATGTTATTTAGAACTATATTGTTGTTCCTTCCATGTCAGTGGTCAAATCCTGGAACTCCCTCCCTTATATCAATGTGGGTGCATTTACACCACCTGGACTGCAGCTGTTCAAGAAGGCCACTCCCCATCACCTTCTCAGGAGCAATTAGAGACTGGCAATAAATGTTGACCTTGGCCAGTGTGCTCACATCCCAAAAATGAATTTAAAAAATGTTAATAAATACGGTGAATAGTTGCTGCCCCAACGTCGATCTCTGCCCGAGACCACTAGTCACATCCGCCCAATTAGGGTACCCTGCCATTCAGCGTCACAGGTCAATAATTATTTGCAATTCTATCAACTTAGACTTTAGCTGACAATCGATTCTGAAGAACTTTATCAAATAACTGTGAACTTTATCAAATAACAACTGCAAGTCCAGATAAATAGCATCCATAGACAATACCCTGTCCACGACTTTTAAATCAGCTCTTCAAAAAAAAAAGAAATTCAACCAACATGGCCTAACATCTTTAAATTCATGCTGGGTCTCTCTGATACGCTGAAACTTTTTAGTCACTCGATCCTTAATTATAAACCCGGTTTCCTGAACAGATGTTCGTTTAACTGGTTAATAATTCCATGGCTGGGATTTTTTGATCTTGCAATTGGCAGGCATGATCGCAAGTGGGATGCGAAAATTTGAGAGCAGTTGACTTTTAACGGCTATTCGGATTTTCCAGTCCTGCCTGCAGTTATGCCCACCGGTGCAGACCTGGAAAATGCTACCACGGTTTTCCCTCATTGTCAACATTCTTAAATTCAGGTCTCTGTTCAAATGCATTTTCAAGTTGCCTTGCTACTGCGGAAGGTGGGCCAGTTTTGTTTCTATTCAGTTTTCCTGGCCAATTACCTCATTTCGGCCGATGAGTCAGAAATAGATTAATTGACCATGGTTGTTTGTGGGATTCTACTTGGAAAATGGTTGTCATGCTTACCTGCATAATAACGATTACACTTCAAACACAAGTAATTGCATGTGAAACACTTAAGAAGATGCAAATCTTGTGTATGAAAGCAATAACTCGAAAAGTGGCATTTCGGTTAATTGTTTTTTTGACATGTATTGCTTTTTTACAAAAAAACAAATGGAGAGAGTAAAAACAAGATGAATGTCTAACATTTTAATGAGACTTAATATTCCCTTAAAAAACAAATGAAAATTCAGTTGTATTCTCTTTAAAAACAAAAAAAAAATATTCATGTCAGTTCAGTTCATTTGGGGCAGTGGCTTGGTTAACTCTAGTTAATGTATCTCTGAAGCAAGTGCTGACAAACAGTCCATTTCCTACAGGGAACGATATTTGATTTGGGTGAATTCTACACCATTCTGGTCCTCCACCAAATTCAGATTTTTTTTTTAAATGACCTTTATAAATTTGGCATTATTGGTCGTCCTTAAAGCTAAATTTCATGTTAAAAATTGTATTATGCAAAAGGAAAATAGATTTATTTGAGCATACATATTATCTATTCAGCCCATCGTCTGCACCAACCCTCCAAAAGAGCACTTTACCTCGCCCTCGCCCACTCCTTGACATATGTGGGAGCCAGAGGAGCAGGAATTGGGAGGGAGATGTTGGAGAGTCAAAGGTCAGGTGGCATTAATGTCCAAAGGACAGAACTGGTAAAAAAAAAAGTTTCCAGAACTGTTATCAAAATGTTAGAAGTATATAAAAGTTTAGAACAATTTTTAAAATGTGTCATTCCTGTTTGAAAATGTTAAATATAATGTTTTAAAATCTTGTCTATCAAGATTGACCTCAAGAGGGTGTCCTCAGCTCCTGACATCAAAAAGGACTGTGACTTCAATGTCAATACATCACACTGGATGCCCTCATTGCTTCTGTCAGCATTACTCTCTGTTACATATCTTTTTATTAAAACAGTAAAAAATATATACAAGGCCAAACGGTACAACACTAATTTTGTGTTGGAGAAACAGGGCACCCTCCCCTCAGCACCAATGTACCGGGGGGGGGGGGGGGGGGGGGGGGGGGGGGGGGGGGGTGATACTCTGATTATTAAAACAGTTCACAACACATTTCTACAAAAAACAAATGACAATTATGATTGCAGCTTCACTGGTCAGAGGAAAATCCAGCCCATTCCAAGGCTCTAAGATTTACAGCAGTCTCCTGCTCCTGATGAATAGTGAATTTGTTTACAAGTATCTTAGTTGGCGAGAATCAAAAGGCAATTTAAATTTGATTGATATTATTTGACAAGGTATTTGTTGCACATAATGAGCTAATTGTCCTTAATTAACAACTGGTTCTCCCTATTGCCTTACTCGTGTGCCTAACAACAAGCTAACAGCCCAAATCCACTGCAATAAAGGGAAGGAAATCAGACTTGTCAAATAAATTTGCACAGAAGTGGATTTTGCATGTCCAACATTCAATTTCCAACAAAGTAGACACAACACAAGTACCAGACAATGGTTATCGGCAACAAGAGATAATCAAACCATTAACCCCTGATATTCAATGGCATTTCCATCACGACCAACTTCCTGGTGGTTATCATTCACTAGAAAGTGAACTTGACTAGACATATAAATACTGCGGCTACAACAGCTAGTCAGATGGTAAGAATTTTGGGCGTCTAACTCACCTCTCGACTCCTCAAAGCCTGTTCACAATCTACAAGGTACATGTCAGTTGTATGATGGTATACTCTTCACTGGCCTTAATGACTGCAGCCCCAATAACACTCGAGAAGCTTGTCATCATCCAGGACAAAGTATCCATTTGATTTGCAACCCTTCCACAAACATTCACTCCCTCCACCACCGAAAAACAGTGTCAGTCATGTGTACCATCACAGGGTGCACTGCAGAAACTCACAAACACTCCCTAGACAGCACCTTCTAAACCCATGACCATCTAGAAGGACAAGAGCAGCAGAGACCTGGGAACATCACCTCAAAGTCAGTCACCATCCTGATGTGGAACTATTCTGCTGTTCCTTCACTGTCACTCGATCAAAATCCTGGAACTCCCACCCAAACAGCACTGTGGGTATACCTACACTACATGGATTACAGTGGTTCAAGGAGCAGTTCACAATCACCTTCTCAAGGGCAATTGGGTGTCGGCAATGAATACTGGCCTAACCAGTGAAGTCCACATCCCTTGAATGAACATTTAAAAAATAACAAAAATGAAAGCAAAATCAAAATACTACAGCTCCAACCCAAGCTTCAACAATTTATTGATGCCAATGTCCATCTGGAACCTCCACACCTTCCAGTCTCTCTCACCCCATTTCTTTTTCTAATCCCAGTCCTTGATGTACATTCATTGTACCCTCTGACCCTCTCCTCTCTGATGATGAATGTCCTATACTCAGCAAAGGACGCAGTCTCATTGCCTTACATCCTCACTTCAATGAATATTGAAGTGTTCAATGACGTTGAACACTTTTTCCATTGCCTTCGTCTCTGTGCTCATTTATTTGGAGAGTGATCCCCCCCCCCCCCCCCCCCCCCCCCCAATTCAATGGATCCTTTCACCCACCTCCAGTATTCTCTCTCTAACTGGACCCTCCTTCTGGCCTCCAACCTACTCTTGAACTTTTAATTGAGAAGTTTGGCGTGACATGAGCCATCTCAATTTCTCTGCTGCTCTTATCCACTCCAATCTGTTAACCTTTGAACTTGCTGTACTCTGTTCTCTTCGGTCCAACCTTCATCTTTGTATTGCACCTGCTGACAGCAGTAGTGCTCTTGTTGTGTGCGTACCGACCTCTATCTCACAGAGGCTGAGCACCAACTCTCAGACACTTCTTCCTACCTCCTATGGACTATGATCAAGCCATTCTTTTCAGGACTGTCACTGACCTCATCACCTCTGGAGATCTTCCCTCCACAGTTTCCAAACACATAGTCCCCCAACCGCACACAGCCCGCCTCTACCTCCTTCCCAAAATCCACAAATTTGACTGCCCTGGTAGACCCATCATATGAACCGGTTCTTGCCCAGTGGAATTCATTTCTTCCTATCTTGACTCCGTCCTCTCTCCCCTTGTTCAGTCTCTCCACACCTACATTTGTGATTCTTCTGCTCTACGTCATATCCACAATTCCCACCAGTTCCTGGCCCTAAATGCCTCCTCTTCACTATGGATGTCAATCCCTCTGCATCTTCATCTTGCACCAGGATGGTCTGAGGGCTCTCTGAATCTTCCTTGAGCAGAGCCCTGAACAATCCCGGCCTGGCTGTTCCGTCCATCACTCAACAATTTCTCCTTTGACTTGTCTCATATCCTTCAAATAAACGGTGTGGCTATGGATACCCGCATGGGTCCCAGTTATGCATCTCTTTTTGTGGGGTATGTACTGTGGGGCCTTCTCAGGCCCTCTTCCACAGCTCTTTTTCCATTACATTGATGACGATATCAGTGCCTCTTCATTCTCTTGCCTAGACTGGAAACATTTATCAATTTTGCTTCCAATTGCTGCCCCTCTCTCACTTTCACATGAAACAGCCTTTAAACTCAATCCAAGCTTTAAGAAAAATAACCCATAAAGATAGTTTTTCTAAAAATGTTTATTATCATAACTGCGAACCATAACATAATATCAAGCAGCTGAAAAACATTCAGGCAACGTATCTTTAATGTGAAACGTAGCTTCTATGTTTTGTAAAGATAGTACAAATTCAAAGAAAACTTTCATCTTAGATGTCAAGTGAAGATTTGGATCGACATCCTGAGTGCAGGTGTAATTGCGAGTGATGGCGAAGAAGCTGAGATTTAGGAAGTGACTAATGCTTGATACAGGGATGGTTGTTTGCTAGACAGTAAACTAAGGACATGTGTTGGTGGTTGTTGGACATCCTATTGATGGTCAATTTTATCAATCCAACAGACCAAGTACAACTGTTAAAGTCTTAATCTGACAATTGTTTTCTCTATTAAGTATACAAAATATGAATCAGCCTACTTAATATCTATACCCCAGTTTACTTCGTGTTTATGCATGGAGCAGAGGCCCCAGTGGTATTGAACTCTGATGAACATCAATATTATCCATATCAAATCCACCACCTCATAACCTAGGACACTATTTCTTAAAATCCAACCAAAAGCAATGCATATTAGTTTTCAAACCAAGATGCCAATACGTGTGGTATGTACATTATTGGAACAGGATAGAAGTGGACCGTGGACAATAATCTACAGCTAATGTTGACAGCACCTTGGGCAATCATGGGATGCTCCCTGCATGTCACACAATGGTTTATTTGTTTCAAAACACAGCTACCTACAGACAATTATATGGTTTTGATGCTGTGGTAGTCACCATTGTTGTATATTGTATACTGCATACGAGGATATTACGGTAAGGCGCCTGTACTACAGGTACGGAGAAAGATCCCTGCCTGTTGGCTCCGCCCAGTAGGTGGAGTATAAATGTGTAGGATCTCCGAGCTGCAGCCATTTCGGCAGCAGCTGCGGGAGGCGCCACATCTCTGTATAATAAAGCCTCGATTAGTCTCTACTCTCGTCTCGTTGTAATTGATAGTGCATCAATTTATTACGAGGAGATTTTAAAACAATGTATCTCCACATGAAGCCTGATTGCCTGCAGCTGCACACTCAAGCAGACAATGCCAAGTCGACCTTCTCACATTGGCTAGCTTGCTTCGAGGCGTACATCGGATCTGCGACCGAACCACCCTCAGAGGCACAGAAGCTCCAGATCCTTTACATGCGGCTGAGCTCAGACATCTTTCCCCACATCCGGGACGCGCCGACATACGCTGAGGCCATGGCGCTACTGAAGGAGAACTAGGCTCAGCAGACCAACAAGATCTACGCCAGGCACCTCCTCTCCATAAGGCATCAACTCCCCGGTGAGTCTGTGGAAGTTTTCTAGTGTGCCCTGCAACTCCCAGTGAGAGACTGCGATTGCCAGGCTGTTTCAGCCGCTGAACATTCTGACCTGCTACTTAGAGACGTGTTCGGTACAGGCATAGGGTCGGCCTACATCTGCCAGCGACCCTTAGAAGGGGCTACCCTCGACCTTGCGGCGACCAAGAAACTAGCGCTCTCGCTTACAGTCGCCTCACGCAATATACAGGCGTATGCCCCCAACCGCATGGCCCACCCCTCCTGGATGTCATGGGCCCCGCCAGCGAACACCCTACCGTGCACCCCACCAGCGACCTCCCCCAGTCAACCCCCGACCTGTGCCGCGCGGCAGCCAAACAACCCCGGGGGACCCAAGTGCTACTTCTGCGGATAGTCAAAACACTCCCGACAACGCTGCCCGGCACGGAGCACGCTCTGCAAGGCCTGCGGTAAGAAAGGACATTTTGCTGCAGCATGCCAGGCCCGCTCGGTCGCCGCGATTGCCCCGGCACCCCCATGTGTGACCCGCGGGCGCTGCCATCTTCCACATCGCCTGCAACCGCCGGCAACCAGCCACGTCTGGCCTCCGTCACGATCGACCAGTCACAACCGCACAACCTCGCGACCACGTCGACGACAATGAAGGTCGACAGGCGCAAGGTTTCCTGCCTTCTGGACTCCGGGAGCACTCAGAGCTTCATCCACCCCGATATGGTAAGACGCTTCTCCCTCACAGTCCACCCCATCAACCAGAGAATCTCCCTGGCCTCCGGATCCCACTCTGTGGCGATCCGGGGATACTGCACCATCACCCTCCCCATCCAGGGCATAGAGTTCAGCGGTTTCCGGCTCTACGTCCTCCCCAACCTCTGAGCTGCCTTGCTACTGGGCCTGGACTTCCAGTGCAACCTCCAGAGCCTAACCCTGAAATTTGGCGGGCCCCTACCACCCCTTACTGTATGCGGCCTCACGACCCTTAAGGTCGACCCACCTTCCCTGTTTGCGAACCTCACCCTGGATTGCAAACCCGTCACCATCAGGAGCAAACGGTACAGTGCCCAGGACAGGAGCTTCATCAGGTCTGAGGTCCAGCGGCTGTTGCGGGAAGGTATTATCGAGGCCAGCAACAACCTCAGGAGAGCCCAAGTGGTAGTGGTGAAAACTGGGGAGAAAAACAGGATAGTCGTTGACGACAGTCAAACCATCAATCGATATACGGAGCTCAACGCATACCCCCTTCCTCGCATATCTGATATGGTCAATCAGATTGCATAGTACCAGGTCTTCACGACAGTGGACCTGAAATCTGCCTACCACCAGCTCCCCATTCGCAAGGCGGACCACCAGTACACCGCGTTTGAGGTGGACGGCCGCCTTTACCATTTCCTCAGGGTTCCCTTTGGCGTCACTAACGGGGTCTCGGTCTTCCAACGGGAGATGGACTGAATGGCTGACCGGTACGGACTGAGGGCCACTTTCCCGTATCTGGATAACATCACCATCTGCGGCCACGACCACGAGGCTAACCTTTCCAAATCCTCCACACCGTCAAACTCCTCTACAACAAGGAGAAATGAGTGTTCAGCACGGACTGATAGCCATCCTCGGCTATGTGGTTCAGAACGGAGTTCTCGGGCCCGACCCCGATCGCATGCGCCCCCTCATAACTCCCCTTCCCCACTGCCCCAAGGCCGTCAAACGATGCCTGGGGTTCTTCTCGTACTAGCCCAGTGGGTCCCTAACTATGCAGACAAGGCCCGCCCACTCATTCACACCACCGTTTTCCCACTAACGGCCGAGGCTCACCAGGCCTTCAACCGTATCAGGGCCGACATTGCCAGGGCCGCGATGCATGCAGTCGACGAGATGCTACACTTCCAAGTCGAGAGCGGTGCATTAGATGTCGCTCTGGCCGCCACCTTCAACCAGGCAGGCAGGCCCATGGCATTCTTTTCCCACACCTCCGAAATTCACCACTCCTTCATCGAGAAGGGGGCCCAAGCCATCATAGAAGCTGTGCGACATTGACTCTCCTCACTGACCAACGGTCGCTTGCCTTCATGTTTAACAACACACAGCGGGGTAAGATCAAATATGATAAAATCTTGAGGTGGAGGATCGAGCTCTCCAACTACAATTACGAGATTTTGTACCGCCCCGGGAAGCTCAATGAGCCCCCGATGCCCTATCACGAGGTACATGTGCCAGTGCAAAAGTGGACCGACTCCGCACCCTGCACGATGATCTCTGTCACCCAGGGGTCACCCGCTTTTTTCACTTCATAAAGGCCTGCAATCTGCCCTACTCCATCGAGGAAGTCAGGGCTATCACCAGAGACTGTCAGGTCTGCGTGGAGTGTAAACCGCACTTCTACCGGCCAGACCGTGCACGCCTGGTGAAGGCCTCCCGCCCCTTTGAACGCCTTAGCGTGGACTTCAAAAGGCCCCTCCCCTCCACCGACCGCAACACTTACTTTCTCAAAGTAGCCTATGCATACTCAAGATTCCCCTTCGCCATACCATGCCCTGACATGATGTCTGGCACCGTCATCAAAGCCCTCAACACCATCTTCGCTCTGTTCAGTTTCCCCGCCTATGTCCACAACAACCGGGGATCCTCATTTATGAGCGATGAGCTGCGCCAGTACCTACTCAACAGGGGCATTGCCTCGAGCAGGACGACCAGCTATAACCCCCGGAGAAACGGGCAGATGGAGCGGGAGAATGGGACGGTCTGGAAGGCCGTCCAGCTGGCCCTATGGTCCAGAAATCCCCTGGCCTCCCGCTGTCAGCAGTTCCTCCCAGACGCCCTTCACTCTATTTGGTTGCTCCTGTGCACTGCGACTAACGAAACTCCCCATGAACGTCTCTTTGCCTTCCATGGAAGTCCACCTCCGGGGTTTTTCGGTCCCAACATGGCTGGCAGCTCCAGTACCGGTTATCCTCTGCAAGCATGTGCGGCTCCACAAGGCGGACCCGTTGGTTGAGAAGGTACAGCTACTCCATGCGAACCCGCAGTACGCCTACGTAGCGTACCCCGATGGCCGCCAAGACACAGTCTCCCTCAGGGACCTGGCACTAGCTGGGTCCCCACACACACCCCCCCCCCCCCGCCCCGGCACCACCCTCCCTCCCGCCCCAGAACCACCCTCCCTCCCCTGGTGCACCCTACCACAACCCCCCGCACCAGGACGATCCGCGCTCCCCTTGGTCCCACCTGTGGATGAAGATGAGGTCGACACGCTCCCGGAGTCACCGTCGACCAAACCGATGCCTGAATCACCATCACAATTGTGGCGCTCGCAACACCGGATCAAGGCCCCTGAAGATCTAAATTTGTAACCCCTTTCTTAAATTTTAAATAACCTGTATGTAAATCGTTTCCACCACCCCCGCTGGACTTTTTAACAGGGGGTGAATGTGGTAATCACCACTGTTGTATTGTGTATACTACTATTACGGTAAGGCCCCTGTACTACAGGTACGGGGGTAGATCCCTGCCTGCTGGCTCCGCCCAGTAGGTGGACTATAAATGCGGGAGGCTCCACGGGCGCGATTCTCCGCCCCTCACGACGGGTCGGAGAATAGCGGGAGGGCCTTCCCGACATTTTTCCCGACCTCCCGCTATTCTCCCCACCCCCCACCCCCCCCCCCCCCCCCACTGCCGCCCCACGACACGAACAGCGATTCTCCCCTATCCGATGGGCCGAGTTCCCAGGCCTTTCCGGCCGTTTTCACAAATTTAAACACACCTGCTTGCACCATTCGTGAAAACGGCCGCAAAGTGCCGTTCTGCACAACCATGGCACCGATTGGCACGGCCGCACCATGGCCGTGCCAAGGGTGGCATGGGCCCGCAATCGGTGGGCACCGATCACGGGCAGCGGGTCCGATACCCGCGCACTCTTTGTCCCTCCGCCGCCCCGCAGGATCAGTCCGCGGGGCGGCTGAGGGGCATAACGGACCGCGCATGCGTGGGTTTGACGCATATGCGCGATAACATCATCCGCGCATGCGCGGGTTGGACCTGTCCAATCAGCGCATGCAAGGCTGACGTCATCATGCGCGTCAGCCGCCGTGAGTCTTGGCAGCCGGGCTTAGCAAACGTTTGCTAAGTCTGCGATGCCGTTCTTCACGGGGCCGTGATGCTAGCCCCGACCGGGGGGGGTGAATCGGGTCCCGGGAGGGGGCGCGGAGGCTGCCGTGAAACACGGCCGGTTTCACGGCAGCCTTTACGACTCTCCGCATTTGCGGAGAATCGCGCCCCACATCTCGCCATAATTGATAGTTCATCTGATGCTCAGTGGGAAACCCAACTGGCTAAGAGAACGGATCAGTGATAAGGCCAAATCAAAATATCCCAAATATTCTGACCTGTGCTGTGTCTATTATGCTCCCAGTTCATGAAGGATCATACTGGAATAAATCCTTACTCTTAGATTTGTTTGCAGAATGAAGCATTACCAGCATATATCTCCTAACTCAATCACAGCCCTGTTTCAGCGAATAGTCCTTTTTATTTGCTGAACTGAAACCTCAATTAATGCCCTCCACCTGAAGATAATTAAACACAGCTGAGATACAATTAACCTTCTCCCAAGTCAGATTGCAGGAGTTCAGAATTATCCTGGTACACTGCGGGTGTTGGACTACCTTTGAGGGACACGGAGAAACGTGACAAGAGTTTGGCCTCCTGAGCAGATTCCCCAGTGGCTATTTATCTCTTTCAAGAGATTAAATAAATTTGAAAGTGAAATCCAGCATTAACTAGGAATTGATCTCCAGTTTTCCTGCTGCTGCTTGTCGCTACTGCAGGCAGGAGATCTGTTGTCATGGTATGTTACACTTGTCTGTCTTGTGCCCTCCTCGCACATCCACTGTCACTCTTCTGCAATCACTCTGTGATGTCCGTCATCGAAGTACACCTAGGTTGACCCCTCTTTCTGCGGCCCTCCACTTTGCCCTCAGCAAGGGACACCGGTTGTTTTTCAGCTCTGATCAAAAAGCCAAAGTGACATTTTCTTCTGTGGATGTCACTTTTTAGAATTAGTTTTGCTCTTGCTCTTTCAAGCACCTTTCCATTGGTCTTGTGGTCAATATATGGATATTTTAGCCTCAGCATCTCCATTTCAAAGGCTTCTATTTTCTTCCACAAATCTTTAGTTGTTCAGGTCTCTGAGACATACAGGATAATGATAGAATGTAGCATCTTATTGTGTTTTTTCCTTGTTACAAGCTAGACATTTCTTGTTTTTAAACCATCCATCATCACAAAACTTTGGTTATCTCTAATCCTTCCTCTAATTTCTCCATTGTGTCGACCACCTGTTATCGTTTATCCTAAATAGGCAAACCTATCTACTTGTTCCAGTGTGACACCATCCACGTCGATCTTCACGCTCGTCTCTTCTGCATTCTGTCTGACTACTTTCGCCATTTTGTTGCCCGTTTTTGCCAGAAGGTCGTTTTAACAGCAAGACAAAAGCAAGCCAAGCTGCCCCTGGAAATCCAAGATCAAAACAGCAAATGTTCAGGAGGTTGGGCAGCAATCATGGAGAGAAAATCAGAGTTCAGCGTTTCAGGCTACAGGCAGACAGGTTTAACAGTGTGGGCCATACATTCCAGAGTAAGAAAAGGAAAACATGGAAGTACAGGAGATAATGATAAGGATTTAACTTGATTGCGAGATTCAACTTTTTATTACAACCACAAGAATGAAGCATCAATGGTCTCTGAATATTTTGTGAGTTCCTTAATTGGAATTGGGCATTTGACCTCCCTGGTTCTATCTTTTTATGGAAGTCTTATTGCAGAATTACATTGACTGAGGACAGGGTGAGGTTATTGTGATGTCTTGAGGGTCAGTTAACTCAGTTGGCTGGAAGGCTGATTTGTGATGCAGAGCACAGGTTTAATTCCCGTACTGTCTTGAGATTATTCATGAAGGCCCCACCTTCTCAACCTTGCCCCTCGCCTGAGGTGTGGTGATCCTCAGGTTAAATCACCACCAGTCAGCTCTCTCTCTTTCAAAAGGGGAAAGTAATCTATGGTCATCTGGGACTGCAGAGACATTTACATTAACTTACATTGTGAGGGCATTATTGGAAAATGAAATATATTACATTAAACAAATGAATATATAGTAAGGGACTTAATTTTAGTCCTATGGTTTAAATGCCTTTTAAAAAAAACTGAGTATTAATTGATCAATTCAAGGTCGACAGATATTTGTCTTTTTTTTTAAATGAATAGATTCTGACACTACTTTTGCAAAGAACTGTAGTCTTTGTGTAAAAAATACTATCATTAATTATACAGACTCCTGATCAAGATATTGTTCTACTCTCTGATTTATACTCATTCCATTTTCTAATCTACTGAGTTTAATTAAATCACATTACAAAAGATACTTATCACAGCAGGTGCAGAGCAAGCTAGCATTACATGAAAACAGCCATGATTGTTCTGGAAATCATAATTTAGGTTGAAGAATATTTTGTTTTGCTGCACATAGTGTGGCGCTGAACTAGGCTGATGCCGTGCAAAGGAGTATCTGGAAAGAGCAAAACAGTTTTTAGAATAAACTGGTGTATAATCCTGCTGGTGACAGCACTCAACAAATCGTTTGATTTGCTGGTCCTGAAGTTGGATGAGACTGTATGTCCACTAAATTTCTCAATTTTCAGCATTATTTGACTGTTCCTCTGATTTGGTACTGGGAGTGAGTTGGGAGAGATGGAGTGGAGGCAGTGTGGAGGAAGAAGGTTGCAGACAAAAGGAGATGTGCGAGTTGCTGATGTGGATCCCACAATGGTCAAGAGCTGAGTATGGAGTTGGACCACTAAGAAGTGGCATCAGTAGATGAGATGGAAATGAACAGATCACAACTGGGGCAGTATGGTAACCTAGTGGATACCACAGTTGCTTCACAGCTCCAGGGTTTAAGGTTCGTTTCTGGCTTGATTCACTGTCTGTCCGGAGTCTGCACGTGTCTACGTGGGTTCTCTCGGGTGCTTCGGTTTCCTCCCACAGTCCGAAGATGTGCAGGTTAGGTGGATTGGCTATGCTAAATTGCCCTTAGTGTCCAAAAAGGTTGGGTGGAGTCACTGGGTTACAAATAGGGTGGAGGTGGAGGTGGAGGCTTGGGTAGGGTACTGTATCCAAGGGCCAGTGCAGACTCGATGGGCCGAATGACCTCTTTCTGCACTGTAAATTCTATGATTCTAACTGCAGCAATCAGGTAGCTCTGGGAGAGCATGGAACCAGAACATGTGTACTTGAGACAGTCTCAGAGGTAGCTGAGCAGAGCGGAGGATTCGTAGAGCGGGCTGGTGAGCGGCAGTGAGCATGTGCAACAGTGGTAGGGCACTGGAGCGGGCTGCAGAAAATGGGTGGAATCATTGCAGAGTTGGAACACTTGGATTGAGTAGACAACAAACGAATAGGCAAGTGAACAAAATTCCCAGATCTAGGAGTGTTGTGGATGATGGGAATCACTGTAGCAATCAAAAAGAGGTTGACAGTTTCTCCACCAGCAATTTGATTGGGACTAATTACATGACCAGCAACGATCAATATTGGCATCTGATTTGTTTATGATGTTTTATGCTTAACAGTGTCACAGGCTTACCATACTAAATTAAAGAATTTAAATTATGTCACAATTTTCACAGCCTCCAGGATGTCCCAAAATGGTTTTCAACCTATTAAGCATGTTTTAGGTGGGGTTACTGTATTGATGTCTTATTGACATACATACATAATGGCAGGAATTATCCAATTGTGAAACTAAGCACGGTGGCAGGCAGCTCTGACCCGCTGGCAAGAATGGTGGAACCCTGCGCCAGATTCTGAACTTGGAACCTCATTAATAATGCATTCCCCTCCAACTCCTCTGGTGGGCCAGCAGCTGATATGTCCACCCGCTCTCTGTTGAAGGGTTCAAGGTCCCGGCACCATATTTAACCAGCCAAGCACACTAATATCACTCTCCTCAGCCCACTTGTCATCACCAGGCCATGCAGGATGTCCGAAACCGAGAAAGAAAAGCCTAGCAGCCTCAGTAAGAAGTCTGTTCCTCAATTCAACCCCCCCCCCCCCTCTCAAAAAAAAAAAGCCCATTACCTGCGAGGCACCCAGGCCCAAATTGGACCTTTACACATCACACCTGGAGTCTTTATCCATCCCCTTCCAGTAAATGATGCCTTATCCCTTTGACCCCTTGTTTGTGAACCTTGCATGCAGCCCTTTAAGGGTGCAGTTTCCTTCCCTCTGTCTTCCTTCTGCCTTCCATTCTTCGTCTTCTTCATCCCGCTAAACGTGCCCAAAGCAAGACGCTTTCTTTGGTGTTAAATCGTGCCCTTACTTTTAAACAGTGACTCTTGGTTGGAGATTTTCCTGCAAGAGAAATGCATCCTTTTTACATCTACCCTGTCAAGACTCCTCAGGATCCTGTATGTTTCAATTAAGTCACTGCTTGCTCTTCTGAACTCCTGCAGATACAAGGGTAGCCTGTCCAATCTTTCCTCATAAGATAACTCCCATTTCAGGTATTAATCCAGTGAACCTCCTCTGAACTGCTTCCAATACATTTCCATCCTTCATTAAATATGGAGACCAGGACTTTGCACAGTACTCGAGATGTACTTTGCACAGTACTCGGGGCCTCACGGTAGCATGGTGGTTAGCATCAATGCTTCACAGCTCCAGGGTCCCAGGTTCGATTCCCGGCTGGGTCACTGTCTGTGTGGAGTCTGCACGTCCTCCCCGTGTGCGTGGGTTTCCTCCGGGTGCTCCGGTTTCCTCCCACAGTCCAAAGATGTGCGGGTTAGGTGGATTGGCCATGCTAAATTGCCCGTAGTGTAAGGTTAATGGGGGGATTGTTGGGTTACAGGTATACGGGTTACGTGGGTTTGAGTAGGGTGATCATTGTTCGGCACAACATTGAGGGCCGAAGGGCCTGTTCTGTGCTGTACTGTTCTATGTTCTATGTTCTATGTGGTCTCACCCCAACCCTGTATAACTAAAGCATTAGCTCTCGACTTATGTATTCAATTCCCCTCACAATAAACGCCTGCAATTTATTAATTGGTGTGAATTACTAATCCTCACAAACATGTTTATAGCTCTTGTGAATTGAAAATAATTTAATTTAATCCCTTCTCTATTATTAATAAAAAATAATTGATCTAATGCAAAGCCAGTCAAACCCTTAACATAACCAGACCCCAGTCAATTTCAGTTACATTAACAACTTTCTACAGATATCATTTAAATCATCTACATTTCTGATATAATAACTGTCGAACCATCCCTTGAGATCTTTTGCAATAATTCTGTGGAATGTCCTTTAGAACATTTAACATAACAAAGTAGTGAGTCAAGGCCTACATTTACTAAACATCATGCTGGTCTCAGTAATAAGCATCAAACTCTCAGGGTGACCATATATCATACTCCGTGCAATACTTTTCAATAGCTTCCTGGCCACCAAAGTCTAACTCAGGGGACTGTAACTTGCAGAGCCTGAAAAGTATGTTATTATGAAAGGAGTTCCCTAGGAGTAAAATTCTCCTTTAATGCGCTGAGTACAGCATTTTCTGTGACCAGGGAACAATATAGGTTTTCCCCCGAGCAAATAGATCTTCACACACTAAGAAGATGAAATTCTGTAGTGCAGTAATGTAACCAGAAACATAATTTACCATTGGCACTGATAGTCCTGAGGTAGTTACAATGCAAACTTTGGGGCTGGCAATACTGAAAAAAATATATAATATGACTATTGCTGATGGCCTATTGGTTTCATGCTTCCCCTGTTTTCCAACCTCCTTTTAATTATTTAGGCCGTGGCACGCTGAATTATTACTTATTGAAGCAAATCAGGACCTGGCAATGAATTTTGTATCCCATTGTTTGAATCCTTTTCCTCAAAAAGATTTAAAATGATTCAAAAGGATATGTAAATATTTGATAGTGAGCTGAATTATGAAATCATAGGAATCCATGCAGGACCGAATGGCATGTGAACAAGTGTTTAATGAAATTAAAGTAAAACCTCTGCTGTTCTAATTTTTAAAGCTTGCGCACATGTTGAGAAGCATTAGCTGTGAGAAGAGTAAATGGAATGTCAATGGGAACCATTTAAAACTGAAGCATTGACTGACATGGTTTTTGGGTATGGCATGTGTCAGTGTACTGTCCATCTACCCTCTTGTTTACTTGACTTAAAAGCAGCTGAGACAGACAGTGAATAGTAGAAATTATTTATGCGTAGCTGTCTGTCTAGTTTCAAACTGGAATGTCAGTCTTTTGAGTGAAGCATCTAGAAGTTGCTAAAATTAAAGCCCATAGTTTGATTTTGAAAACATTTTTTCCCCCAAATTGCTTCTTTAATTTCATGCTACAGCGGAATCAAGATTTGAGGTTTTTATGCCTTTTAATGAGTTTGCAGACTATTAAATCCTGATTAAATCCAGCCTTTCCCACGAGACTGATTCCTTCCCAATTTTGGGATCTAGAATACAGGTCTACTGCTGTCCTAGCCAATATCGTTTCCTTAATTAACACTATCAAAACAGATGAACTGGATTTATTTTCCCAATTTACTGTTTGTAGATCCTGCTATGCTCAAATTAATAGCCATATTTGCTTCCATAACTTTCATGACTGAACTTTAACATTCATAAATCAGCTACAAAACATTTTGGATGCATTCAGGGTGATATGAAATACACTTGCCAACTGCAAATTCTTGTTTTCTTTCATTTAATCCCTTGAGGGAGGTTAATGATCACAGGTAACGTTTCTAAGAAATCACCATTTCTCCTTGCCCCATAATGCAGAATAAGTAAGATTTAAAATAGTGGTCAAACTTTGACTGTGAACAGATTCTGTCAAATGGCACATCATAGGACTGATTGATTAAACTACTCTAGTTGAAGTAAGCTGTGACCCTGACATATTTGCTGACAGCAAAATGACTTGTGTAATTGCTTGAAATTAAAAACTACTCTTGCTAAAATTCACTCAGCCCTGATATTTTCCACACGTGATGGTGCCTCCAGCATTGGATCATAGTGTTCCATTGTATATTTACTCATGAACACAAATTGCCGTCACAGCCTTTAATGAAAAAAAAATCAAATGTCAACCATGAGAAAAATAATTTGACCCACCACAGGTAGCATTTCTGGCATTCTAATCCCCACTGAAAGAACCCACACAAGCAAGGTCCTTCTACAAAGGTTTGGGAGGAATGGGGCAGGGGGCATTCTGCTGGATCTCCACCCTTGAAGTCAGACATGGCAATTTTCCTGAGGCCCCCACTCTTTTCCCCTGACTCACGATTAGATGGCAGAAGGAAATGAGGCTTGCAGGAATGTTGGATTTCTTCAGCTGCCCTCCCCAAAAAAGACAATGCGTGTTTGGGAGAATGCTGGATTCTCAATACTAAAAGAGATCCTATCACTGGAAGTGCCCACCCTCCATTGGCCAGGAAAGTGGGCCAAAATCACAATTGGAATGAAATGGGAAGAGACTTGAAACCATGCCCCAATCTACTTCCAATGGCAATTTTGCCCTTGGGTTCAACTCCTTTCCTTCACCTGGGACTTTTAAGAATAATCCAATAATCTCATTGTGTAATGAATAAACTAATGAAAGTTCAACTCTGAACCCTGATAACATGTAGAACCTAATTGTTACATTATTTTACTCTGACCTTTCTCTTTTTGTATTCTTATAAATTATCCTGGAATGATCAATTATAAAGCTTAACTCAATTCAGCCCTCGACTGTGACAGTAGTTGATTTTTAAATAGACGTTTGAATGATTGGGTGACCTTTCCAGTACAGTACCCAACTATTTTTGACAACCACCAAAGTTTGCATCTATCATAACCTGCCAGCAGATTAATTCAAACACTCAGCACCCTTTAGGTAACAGAGTTCCTTCTGATACATGATCAATAATCATTTTTCATGACAACATTTCTGGTTTCTAGTTTTATTGTCTTATTTTCACAGCTAACAATATGCTATCTAAAATTTGATATATTTGAGTGAGATTCACTTTAACTGGCTTCCCCCCAGTATGAACGTAATAAGCTTTATTTACTCACTGTTTCCTTTTTATACTTAGAATAATTTATGTTCCTGTTCTCTGCAACTTGCCAGTGACAGCTATTTGTATCTGCCCTCTGTTCCGCATGCTCACTCTGAGAATCTAGACCTTTCTGATCTATTGTCTTGTTTGTCACTTAAATTTTGTATTTATGTCTTTTGGTTGGGTTAGTTTTGCAAAAGCCTGACGTGATCACTTGATCAAAGATGTTCGACATGGATGAGAGAATCTGTGCTGGCCATATTTTAAGAATACTTCAGTTTAATGATGGGTCAAAATGATCTTTCGACATCCAGAGATATAATTTACTTCACAGAAGCATTTTACTTCAACTTATGTGATAAAATCAAAAATTAACTCGGCTGATTATTGCATATATGGGGCGGGATTTAGTGGGCACAAATACTGTCATGGCTGCAAAATGTCGTGAGAGGTCAAGAATGGGGGGCGGAATTCTCCGACCCCCCCGCCGAGCGGAGAATCGGCGTGGTGCCACGCGAATCGTGCCACACTGCCCCGACGCCGCGCAAATCGCGCCACGCAGCCCCCACGCGATTCTCCACAATGCGCTGGCGTGGTCGGCACGGTGCCGGTCAGGGTATGCGCTGACTCTCTGGCCGGGGCAGGCACGGGCCAGCTTGCCGATTTTCCGGGCCGGATAGGCCGAGCGGCCGTCAACAAAAAGCCGAGTCCCGCCAGCGCCGTTCCAACATCCTCTGAGTCGGCGGGGCCTCGCCATTGAAGGGTCCAGGTGCGGCCTGTGGGAGGGGTTGTCCGACCCCCAGGGGGGCCTCTGTAGTGGCCTGGCCCACGATCGAGGCCCACCAATCGGCGGACCGGCCTCTGTGACCCCCGGCCTCCTTTCCTCTGTGCCATTTGACGTTGGAGAAGAAGGCCACTGCGCATGCGCTACTCGGCGCCAGCCCAACTGCGCATGCGCTCGTTGGCGCCGGCTCAACTGCGCATGCACAGACACCACGGCGCCAGATTCAGGCCGGGATTGGCAGCTGGGGGCGGCGGAGGCTGCTCCAGCGCAGTCCTAGCCCCCTGTGGGGCGCAGAATGGGGTCTCGGAACAGGCGCCAATGCCGGGGTAAAAGACCCCCGTTTTACTCCGGCATTGTCACTTAGCCACCAGTTGGGAGAATCCAGCCCGTGATTTGTATCAGCGGGATTTCCGATCAGGATACGATCCCAGGAAGGGCGCAAACCTAGTTTTGCATCAATTTGAATGCATTATTTTCACTGTTGGAACCATAGCACAGAAGGAGGCCATTTGACCCACCTTGTCCATGCCAGCCTAAGTACACCCAGGTGCCCTTTCTAATCCCACCTTCCTGCACCCGATCCATAGCCCTGCAGCTTATAGCACTTAAGATGCAGATCCAGGTACTTTTTAAAAGAGTTTAGGCCTCTACCACCAACTCAGGCAGTGAATTCCAGACTCCCACTATCCTCTGTGGAAAAAAGTACTTCTTCATTTCCCCTCTAAACTTTCTGGCACTTAGCTTGAATCTATGTCCCCTGTTTCTAGAATTCTCCACCATGGGAAAAATTTATTTTGTCTACTCTATTACTACCCCTCATTATTTTGCACACCTTAATTTAGTCTCCCCTCAGCCTTCTTTGTTCGAAGAAAAATAACCTCAACCTATCCAATCTCTCCTCGTAGCTACGCTTTTCTAGCCCGGGCAATATTCTTGCAAACCTCGGGCGAAATTCTCTGACCGCACGCAGGGTTGGAGAATCGGCCGGCAGCGGCGTTAATCCCGCTCCCGCCGGGTTTTTTATTCTCCGACCGGCCAAAAACCGGCGTTGTGCAAATCCCACCGGCAGCCTCTGAAAACAGCTGGCGCCGGCGGGATTTCATTATATTTTTCTTTCACCAAATCTCCGGCCCGGATGGGCCGAAGTCCCGCCGACGTGGCCACGGGTCACGTCAGCGAAAAACAGAGTAGCTTTAAAACGGCGTCAACCATCATCAGTTCAGTGACCTGGGGGCGAATGCGCGTGGGGTGGGTAGCGGCATTGGAGAGCGGTGGTGGAGGCATTGGAGAGCGGTGGCGGGCGGTGGTGGAGGCATTGGAGAGCGGTGGGGGGCGGTGGGGGGGCGGTGGGGGGGGCATTGGAGGGCGGTGGGGGGCGGTGGTGGAGGCATTGGAGAGCAGTGGGGGGCGGTGGTGAAGGCATTGGAGAGCGGTGGGGGGGCGGTGGTGGAGGCATTGGAGAGCGGTGGGGGGGCGGTGGGGGGGCGGTGGTGGAGGCATTGGAGAGCGGTGGGGGGGCGGTGGTGGAGGCGGTGGGGGAGAGGGGGGGGGTGGGGAGGGGGGTAGGGGGGTGGGGGGGGGGGTAGGGGTGGGGAGGGGGGGTAGGGGCGTTGGAGGGGGTAGGGGTGGTGGGGGGGTTTGGGGTAGGGGCAGCGGCACCCCCCCTCTGCACGCTGCTGCCCCCTACCCCAACCCCCCCACCACCCCTACCCCCTCCAACGCCCCTACCCCCCTCACCACCCCTACCCCTAACCACCCCTACCCCCTCCAGTGCCCCTACCCCCCTCACCACCCCTACCCCCTAACCACCCCTACCCCCTCCAACGCCCCTACCCCCCTCACCACCCATACCCCCCTCCCCACCACCCCTATCCCCCTCCAACGCCGCCCCCACCATCTCTCTCAGCGCTGAAACCCCCCCACCCTCAACGCCGCAACCCCCCCTCAATGCCGCAACCCCCCCTCAACGCCGCAACCCCCCCTCGCAATGCTGCAAACCCCCCCCCCCCCTCAACCCCCCCTCTTCACCGCAACCCCCCACCCTCTCAACGCCGGGTCCCCCCTCCTCAACGCCGGGTCCCCCCCCCCCAATGACGGGTCCCCCCCCCCACGACGGGTCCCCCCCTCTCCTCTCAATGCTGGGTCCCCCCCCTCTCCTCCCAACGCAGGGACCCCCCCCTCTCCTCTCAACGCAGGGTCCCCCCCCCTCCTCTCAACGCCGGTACACACAACCCCCCCCCCTCAACGCCGGTACCCAGACCCCCCTTCCCCCTCCCTCTGAAGGCCGGTACCCGCACCCCCCTCCCTCTGAAGGCCGGTACCCACACCCCCCTCCCTCTGAAGGCCGGTACCCACACCCCCCTCCCTCTGAAGGCCGGTACCCACGCCCCCCTCCCTCTGAAGGCCGGTACCCACACCCCCCTCCCTCTGAAGCCCGGTACCCACACCCCGCTCCCTCTGAAGGCCGGTACTGAAGGCTGGTGGCGGTGGGGGGAGAGGGGGGTGGGGAGGGGGGTGGGGAGGGGGGTAGGGGGTGGGGAGGGGGGTAGGGGTGGTGAGGGGGGTAGGGGCGTTGGAGGGGGTAGGGGTGGTGGGGGGGGGTTTGGGGTAGGGGGCAGCGGCACCCACACCCCCCACACCCCCCCCTTCCCCTGAAGGCCGGTACCCACACCCCCCTCCCCCCCCCTGAAGGCCGGTACCCACACCCCCCTCCCTCTCTCCTCCCCCCTTTCCTTCCTCCTCCCCCCTTCCTTCCTCCTCCCCCCTTCCTTCCTCCTCCCCCCTTCCTTCCTCCTCCTCCTCCCCTTCCTTCCTCCTCCTCCCCCCCTTCCTTCCTCCTCCTCCCCCCCTTCCTTCCTCCTCCTCCCCCTTCCTTCCTCCTCCTCCTCCCCCCTTCCTTCCTCCTCCTCCCCCCTTCCTTCCTCCTCCTCCTCCCCCCTTCCTTCCTCCTCCTCCTCCCCCCTCTTCCTTCCTCCTCCTCCCCCTTCCTTCCTCCTCCTCCCCCTTCCTTCCTCCTCCTCCCCCCCACTTCCTCCTCCTCCCCCCACTTCCTTCCTCCTCCTCCTCCCCCTTCCTTCCTCCTCCTCCTCCCTCCCTTCCTTCCTCCTCCTCCCCCTCCCTCCCTCCTCCTCCCCCCCTTCCTTCCTCCTCCTCCCCCCCTTCCTTCCTCCTCCTCCCCCCTTCCTTCCTCCTCCTCCTTCCCCCCCTTCCTTCCTCCTCCTCCTCCCCCCTTCCTTCCTCCTCCTCCTCCCCCCCCTTCCTTCCTCCTCCTCCCCCCCTTCCTTCCTCCTCCTCCCCCCACCCTTCCTCCTCCTCTCCCCACGCCGGTACCCGTCCTCTCTCTCTCAACGCGCCACTTCTGCAGCGCATTAAAATGACGCGTATCGCATCGTTCCGATGCTGGCCCCTCCGGGAACGGAGATTAGCGGCCTAAAAGAAGGCCCCGACGCCGGAGTCATCTGCACCAATTTTGCTCGCCTGAAATCGGCGTTACGACGGTCCGCGGAGAATTTCGCCCCCTTCTGTTCTTTCTCCAACCAATTCCGTTCTTCCTATAATGTGGCGACCAGAACTGCACACAATATTCCAGTTGTGGCTTCACCAGTGTTTTATACAATTCCAACAGTATATCCTTACTTTTATATTTGATACCCCTGTGAATGAAGGCGGGCTTGTCCATTTGAACTTCTGCCTTCAGGGACTTGGGTACTTGTATGGCAAGATTTCACACTCGATCTATCACTCTCAGTATATTCCCATTTATTGTGTACTCCCTCTAACTATTTCACCTCCCTAAATGCATGACCTCACACTTCTCTGCGTTAAATTCCATCTGTATCTTTATCGCCCACTCCACCAACCCATCTATATTGTTATGTAGATTATAGCTATCCTCTACACTGTCCACCACCCGCCAATCTTTGTGTCATCTGCAAATTTCCCAATTGTGCCCCTCATGTACACATTCAAATCGTTAATATATAACAGAAACAGTAAGGGTCCCAACACTGCGCTCTGTGGAACATCACTGGAAACAACATTTCATTTGCAAGGGCAGCCATTGACTATTACCCTTTGTTTCCTGTTACTAAGCCAACACTTTATCCAGCTTGCCACATTGCCCTGTATCCCATCGCCTTTTACTTTTTTGACCAATCTACCACGTGTAAATTTGTCAAACACCTTGCTAAAATCCATGTACACAACAGCTTTACTTGCAGGAATGAGTGTCTGTTCGCACATTCTCCCCGTGTCTGCGTGGGTTTCACCCCTACAACCCAAAGATGTGCAGGATAGGTGGATTGGCCACGCTAAATTTCCCCATTCATGACTCCTCATTGCATATCCAGGATATACTTCGAATCATAGAATCACGACAATGCAGAAGGAGACCGTTTGGCCCATTGAGTCTGCACCGACCCTCTGAAAGAGCACCCAACATCAACCGACTCACCTGCCCGATCTCTGTGACCTCACCTAACCTCAGGACACACTAAGGCTTAATTTATCACAGCCAGTCCACCTAACCTGCACATCTTTGGACTGTGGGAGGAAATCGGAGCACCCGGAGGAAACCCAAGCACACAGGGAGAAAGTACAAACTCCAGACAGACAGGTTGGGATTGAACCCGTGTCCCTCATGCAGCAGTCCTAATAACTGTACCACCCTACTGAGCAATATGTCCCTGATAATCTTTTATTTAATAATCTTTTGGGGCAGCACAGTGGCGCAGTGGGTTAGCCCTGCTGCCTCACGGCGCCGAGGTCCCAGGTTTGATCCTGGCTTTGGGTCACTGTCTGTGTGGATCCATCCTGGATTGGCCATGCTAAATTGCCCCTTAATTGGAAAAAATTAATTGGGTACTCTAAATTTACAAAACAAAAAAAAATCTTTTATTAGTGTCACAAGTTGCCTTATATTAACACTGCAAGGAAGTTACTGTGAAAAGCCCTTAGGTGCCACACTCCGATGCCTGTGCAGAGGGAGAATTCAGAATGTTCAAATTACCTAACAGAATGTCTTTCAGGACTTGTGGTAGCAAACTGGAGCACCCAGTGGAAACCCACGCAGGCACAGGGAGAACGTGCAGACTCCGCACAGAGTGACGCAAACCGGGTATCGAAATTTGGACCCTGGTGCAGTGAGGCAACAGTGATAACCACAGTGCTACCGTGCCGCCCTTATGTATTGTCATTGTACAAAGTAAACCCATTTTGCACAGGGGATGCTGAAATTTCCACTTTATTTATGAATAAGGAAGAATTTGCCTGTGCAGCACTGGAGCATTTACATGGTGCAAACTATTCCCAGGGTCGTAAGCTAATTACCAACGGTTTGCATTATAATGCTGGTAAATGTGCTGCCAATTCTTTCGAAAAATGTAAGTAAGACATTTAATGTGCAGCTAAATAACATAATGCAGAATGGTTGTACGATTGATAAAGGATTATGTGAATCAGGAAGTAGTAATTAATGAGGAAGACAGGGGAGTTTTGAGGTTCCAGGTAAGGAAGAGTGAAGAGTAGGGTATAGGGTTTTTATTTCAATATTATTTCAAAATTAGTCCAAAGACATGCAGGTTAGGTGGATTGGCCATGATAAAAACAGTTAGGAGGGGTTATTGGGTTACGGGGATAGGGTGGAAGTGAGGGCTTAAGTGGGTCGGTGTAGACTCGATGGGCCGAATGGCTTCCTTCTGCACTGTGGGTTCTATGTGATATGTGATCCATTGTACTATCTTCGTCAACCATTCCTGTCACTTAGAACATAGAACATAGAACAGTACAGCACAGAACAGGCCCTTCGGCCCTCAATGTTGTGCCGAGCCATGATCACCCTACTCAAACCCACGTATCCACCCTATACCCGTAACCCAACAACCCCCCCCCTTAACCTTACTTTAATTAGGACACTACGGGCAATTTAGCATGGCCAATCCACCTCACCCGCACATCTTTGGACTGTGGGAGGAAACCGGAGCACCCGGAGGAAACCCACGCACACAGGGGGAGGACGTGCAGACTCCACACAGACAGTGACCCAGCCGGGAATCGAACCTGGGACCCTGGAGCTGTGAAGCATTTATGCTAACCACCATGCTACCCTGCTGCCCCAAAGAATTCAATCAAATTTGTGAGGCAAAACCTTCCTTTAACAAATCCATGCTGACTATCCCTGACTAGTCCATGCCTTTCTATATGACAGTTAATCTCAGGACTGATTCTACTAATTTGCCCACCGCCGACATAAGACTATTATTGTTTGGCATTTCCTTTGATCCCTTTTTAAACAATAGAACCACCTTTACATTTCTTGAGTCCTACAGTACCTCCCTGTATCTAGTGACGATTGGAAAATCATCTTCAGGGCATCTGTTATCTCCTTCCAGACCTCCCTCATTGGCCTCAGAAGAAATCCATCTTGACCTGGCGATTTATCAACTTTCAAGGATTCCAACCCTTGGAGTACTTCCTCTCTCTTTATGATTATCCCTTCCAATAGCTTAGTGTTCCTCCTGGACTATTATATCTGTATCATCCATTTACTTTTTAAACAAGGATACAAAATATTCATTTAAAATCCTTCCCACAGCCTGTGCATCTACACACAAGTTCCCTTCTTCAGCTCTGGTGGGTTCCACTTTTTCCTTATCTAACCTTGTACCTTGTAGTTTAAACAATTTTAGAACACTGTCAGTCTGCTGCCTGTGTTGTTAGTAAATTTTAAGCAATGTTGAGTCAGTCAGCTGTTGGAGGCATGAGGTTATCGGATGACTTGAGTGCGGGACTCTTGAGGTAGGGGAAGGGTGTGATGAGCCTCAACGAGGCAGACCTAAGGGGCTGGGTGAATGAGACCCCAAAAGAGAAGGCAGCACAGTGTGAAGCCTGGGGGGAGGGGAAGGCAGATGCAGAGGAGTGGGGGAAGGGGGGGGGGGGGGGGGGTGTCGGAGGCAGAGGGTGCAATTGGGTGTTTGGGGAAGGGTGTGGAGGCTGGATGATGTGGTGGAGGTAGGGGGAAGTGCAAACATTAAAATTTAATGGAATGGCTGTCCAGGAGTCTTGAGTGAAGGCCTGACAGCAATGAAATTTCGGGATGATGCAGCCTAAGTAAGAAGGGTGCCTATTAGCCAAGCGTTTCCCTGATGCAGAAAGTAATTGTGCCCTCTGACATTCTTGAGACGCATGCCTGTCAAACTAATTGGCCCTCACGAGTAAACCCTTAACAATGTTAGCTTCCCATGTTCTCAAAGTCAAGGAGGGGTGATAACTCATGGTTCAGGGACAAACATTTGAGTGCACAGGGTGAGGAGGGACTGTGTCTGCATAAGTGCTGGAACCCAGCAAGTACCTTTGAGGATATCATTAGCTCTCAAGCTGGACAGAACCGTCCAGATGACCCTGCCTATGAGGAAGGCCAGGAAAGAGTGGAGGAAGAAGATGGAGAGGTACAAAGGATGGAGGACAGGTGTGGGGAAGGATTTTCACGGGCAGAATAACCAATGCTGCCCTCATTGCTTTCTGCTTCACGCTATAGGGACACCATGTTGACTGGTAACTCAAGAAGCCCCTCCCCCCACTTGCTCCCCCTTCCCAAGACAGTGATAAACCCCCGTGACCATGGAAGGAGGGGCACAGTAAACTGTAAGAACCCTTCCTGTTGATTTCCTTATTTTTCTTTTCTTTATTTTTTCTGTTATCATTTTGATCCATGGAAGCTTAATGGACATATAGCTTTAGGTCATGCTGGAGAAGTGAGAAATTCAAAAGTTACAAAAGAGAACACTCTGGTCGCTTCAGACAGCAGAACTCAGACTTTGTGGCACCAGAGAGAGATCGGAGGGATTTGGTTCAATCGGTTGGCCGGTGGCCAATAAATTGTCAAAAGGCCATATTCTGTGCAGTGACAGGTGGTAATTGGGTTCTCCCTGAGTTGCATGATCCTCAGATAGCCTGGGGAAAGGAAGTCAAAGATCTGTGCACTCAGGGAAAACAACCTGCTCTCTCTCCCTCTCCCTTGTGTTTTCTCCACACAAACTGCATATTTCTGAAAATGCAGAGACCTGAATGAATCTACAGTACACACCATTACTGATTGGAAATTGAAATCTCGAACTGAAAGCCTGGGGTGAAGAAAGGTGCTAGAAATAAGCATCTGAAACAAAGACGTTTATCTTTTTCCTTTACTTATTAATTTACACCCCTCTTTCTCACTCTGTGTTTGTCTGTCTTGTTTGTGTATGTGTATGTGTGTGTGTGAAAATAGAGGGTGTGGCAAGTTAAAGTGTGGGATTAGCAATTAGATAATAGTCAACCAGCTGTATATGCTGCATATTTCATTGTACCTTGTTATAAATCAGAAGTAATTGTTTTTAAATTTACAAATCTGGTGACTGTAGTTATTGGGCCAAAGGCCAAAGATTTGGGGTATTTGATTAATTCAATTGTGTTGTGACTCCAGGTTAAGGAGGTTGGAATTTACTGCACCCTATCTTAGGGAGTCATGACAAACCTTAGTCATCAGAGTGGTGGGCCTGGTGTGTCCTTGTGCCTGATGATTATAAAATGCAGGAGGATGATAAAGACGCATAGTGACCAAAGCTCTCTGATGCACCTGGGTTATTATTTATACCTTGTCCGTCTGTTGCCAACATATGTGTGAGTGAGGTTCAGTCCTCGACCACTTTGGCTTAGCACTAGAGGGAGATTAAGGGTGAGGGTCTAGGGCTCACTGATTAATGCCCGAGTCCTTTCTGGAGTAGATTAACGACAGTGAGACCTTGAGATTGTGAAGAACAAGAGACTTTAATGTGGTAACGTGTGAACTGTGACATTTAATAAAGACTCCCAGCTATCTGTGCCAAACTTCACGAGTGCCCATTTTGTGCCCATATAATTCCTGAGCCTTGTGAACCCTCCCAATATTTTGAGGTGTATTCCTATGATGTACACCAGAACTAGAAGGCAGCAGACTGCCTTCCACACCCTGTTGCCTGAGAACTCTGGAGGGCCGGGACCTGGAGGGCCCCAATCAACAATACCAGTGTCACCCTGTTCAGCTCGCTGCCCCTGAGATGCGCCAGTCTCAGGAAGGGGGGATTCAGAAGGGCTGGTCACTCCCATGCTCTCCTGGGTGACAGGCCCCTGGAAGTGCTTCAGCAGTTCATCGTCTCTTCAGATGCTTGTGGGCCCCTGGATTACTCCTTCATTCCCTCCTCCATAAGCATCCACCCCGATGTTCGTCTAATTTCAAGAGTCATGCAGCTGGCGATCAGAAAGCCAAGGGGAACTCTGGGGTGAGTGAACTTAAGGTGGCACAGTGCCCCGAGTGTGGCTCTGCATCTTCAGTGGGGGGGGGGGGGGGGGAGGGGGGGGGGGGGGAAGAGACTCACAAGCAGGTCTGCGCAGTAACTTCTTCTTGGCTGCCTTGGTGCTCGGACACAGGCTTCTATGCAGGCCTGAAGAGAGGGAAGGGAATGGGCTTCAGTGCAGTTGGGTGACTGAAGTTGCCATGCATGGGGTGGATGATTATGGAGGAGGGATGAAGAGAAAGCAAGGGCAAATGGAAAAACATTGTCAAAAATGATACACTGAGACCTTTTAACTTGAGCTCAATTGATATGCTTGGAATCAGACTAGTCACGCAATTGTGCCAATTTAAACAGCACTTATGTGTGAGAATGCCAATGATTGCTGCTGAATATTTAAACCTTGGTGCATAGATTTCCAAATTTAGTGGTTGCTTTGGTGTGGCTCTACTATTGCTGGACTGGAGAACCAATAATATCCCCTCAGAAAGGTGGCAATGATACGCTGCCCCAGAACAGCATTCCTAATCATTCACTCTGTGCTGAAATGCCGATAGCAGTGGCGCACATGAGCCAAGCTGAGCGCAAAGCTTTGGAGTGAAACTTAGGAGACTGCTTATGCCTGGGATCAGAGCTGTTGCCATTTGGTCACGTTGTATTGAACCGAGGGGGGGGGGGGGGGGTGATGTGGGGTCTTGCCCACCAGCCTGCAAATGAAGGACTCAGCATTAATATTGTGGCCAGGACATCAGTCAATGGTATTTCAGAAGCAGCAGACGTGAATGGACAAAGAAAGAATCAGTCTGCTCAGAAACAAACTGTCAAGTCTCTCTCTTTGATACTCCAGTGAGGAGGCTGCCAGGAACATGGAACCTTGTGATCTTGCTGTCGTTCTTCTCGCTAGTGGGCAGGAGAGAAGGAGATGGTGGCTGACTCATCAAAGGCAGGAGCAGAATAGTGAAGAGGAAAGGGTATACTCCACATGCATAGGATGAACCCCAGAGAGCTGTCACTCATAACCCCTTGCTGTACCCAGATGATGCTTGACATTCCTGCAGTTGTCAGAGAACCAATGTCGCCGAACTGGTTGGTCACATCTGCCACCTGCTGCAAGATTTGGTGCTATTGGGATTTAGAGAGCATCCATTGCCAGTGTCGCTAAAGTGACTGCAGCGCTCAATTTTTATGCGTGGCCCATTCAAGGGCTCCACATGTAACTTCTGCAGGATGTCACAAGCCTCTGCACAGAGTATGTCCAGGAGGTCACGGACACAGTCTTTGTGAGGGCACACAAACGTTTCCATTTTGAGTGGGATTATACAAACCAGGAAACAAGAGCAATGGGATTTGCGCTGGTCTCTGTTTTTCCACTGTCTCTGTTTTCCAACAGGTTCCGGGGGCTGTTACCTGCACTCACACAGTGCTCAGAGCTCCAGGGCACCAAGCAGCGAACTATGTGAACCATGTAGGAGTGTTTCCAAAGCCTGATTATTGAACTAGCTTTTACGTGGGGTTCCTCTCTCTTAGTTACAGCTCAGCTGAACACAGAGATCTGCAGACATACATCAACCTGGTTAAGACGGCTTTATTATTCTCTGATGGGTCTTCTATGTTAGAGTCTGTGAATTCAATTTATTCTACTGTGTTGCTGTTAAGGCTGTAGTTGAGGACTTTGCTTGTGCATTCCCTCAGTCACTTTTCAGATGTCCCTGCAAAACAAAGGCGAGGGGCCTGCGAAACAGGAGACATTACTCACTGCATAGTAGTTTGATGGATGTTGCAGTGCTGGATCCTTACTTGCTTTATCGCTCACCATCAGCACATGAACAGTCTACATCCTCACTGGTCAGCTGAATTGCTCTCTCCTCAAAGTCAGTGAAGACCTTGAGTTCTGGCATTCCTCCACCCATTTTGGGATCTCTCCCTCTAATGTGCCAGCTTGTCCTGCATGAAGACAGATGAAGAGACTGTCAGCAGGATGCCAATGAGGAGATGAGGGCATGATCCACAGGGGAAATGAGGATGTGTGTGGGAAAGTGAGTGGTGGTGGCCTTTGAGTTTTCATTGAGTAAGATTCCTGTAGGTCTTTGATGGGTCTGTCAGTTTTTGAGGTGCTGAATGTATCCTGGGTCTAGCAGCTATGACGTCCCAGCAGCCTCCTCAGGCTTGAAATGTGTTTTCTGCATGCAAAGATTGCCTTTAATGCGATGCCCGGATAATTGAAGTGCTGAGGTGATGGTACGGCAGGTGAATCAATACGACAGCAATACGGCATGGAACCCTGTGCTTGCCAATTTATTAGTCAAAGGGCCACACAAAACGACGGGAAAATGCCACCATTGTCATTGGTGGGATCAACACCACTTACCCTGCTCGACATTGAGCTTTGCTGATTTCTGAGATGGTTCTATTCATTGTCACAGGAGCTGGCCATTCCAGGCCTCGAGCTCTTGAGCCTGTTCTGTCATTCAGTTAGATAATGACTGATCTGTAGCTGAACTATGTCTTGCTCTTTTGTTATGTAACCCTTAGTAGACATTCTCAATCATTCTCATAATCTATCATTCTTAATTTTTTAGTGTTGTATATTTTACATCCCAAATTGATACAAAGAAGACAGCCACTAGTTTATATGTGCGTTACAGGTTTAATTCAGAGTGTTTTAAAATGTCTACTCCATGGTTCAGATCTGGCTTCCAGCTCTTTCCGCACCTTTGTTTCCCTTTCTGTTGGTCCACATCCAGGCTCATTAGTAAACGGACTCACGTAAAACACAGAACAGTTAAACATGGCAATCAGTTTTGAAGTTTTCAATTGACGTAACCTCAACAACGTTTTGGGCAGAAAGTTTCAGAATACAGAATTACTTTTGAATGTGGAAATAATCGGTATGACTTCCACTGACAAATGAATAATGACTCACATATGAATGTATGATTCTGTCCACATAAACTATTGCTTCCTCCGGCGCACTCTGCAAATTCTTTGGGAGATTCTTCATATTAAAAGCTCTGTATCAATACTTGTTGAATGAAAGTGTGGAAGCCTGTTCTGTGAGATCTCAGCTGCACTGCTAATGGAAAATTAAAATTTAAGCGACTCCCATATCTCCTTCACATAGAAACTGCGGATTCTGGAATCTGAAAGAAAAATCACAGCTGGTCTAACAGCGTCTGTGGCGTGAGTACAGAGCTAACGTTTTGAGTCTGGCTGACAATTGTCAAAGTGCAGTGGGATCTGAGTCATTAAATAGTTTGAAGAAAGTGACAGATATATTTTTGATAAAAAATAGATTAAAGGGAGATGGGCACCGGAGAGTGATGTTGATTTGAGACCAGAAAGAGATCAGTCATGATCTGATTGAATGGCAGAGCAGGCTCGAAGGGCTGAATTGCCTACTTCTGCTCCTAATTCCTATGTTCAGAGCCAGAGAGAACTGGAAATAGATGAGATTTATACTGCTGTGGCCGGGGGGGGGGGGGGGGGGGGGGGTGGTTTGCGGAGGTGGAGTTGACTTGGAGAAGTGGGACTGCATAGAGGATCAGCGGTAGGTGGAGATCAACAAAGATGTTGTGGGGAATAAAAGACAAAGGGAATGCAGCTTGTGGTGATGATGACTGAGAAGGGTGTGTATAGCGGCACAGTAAGAGATTATTTCCGCTCAGAGAAACACAGAGAAACATGTAAATGACTTCACAAAGCTATTATCATTCATTCCGTCAGCCTTTGGGTAACTTGATCCACTGCCAGTTGTCACCATCTACTAACCTGCCTTATGAAAAGCTGACACAAATCCTGAGAAATGGTAGAGGATCATTTGATCAATTTCTCTTGGGTTTCCAACCATCATCCCCAGGCAGAAATCTTGGAACCCCTGCAGAAATTTGAGGTGTAAGGTCATCACCAAGGCATTCATCTAAATCAATCTGTCACAGATAGGTATGATATAATGTGTTCTAGCTTGGGCCCCTGAAAAAGAGACAAATACCTGGATCTCTATAATGCCCCTTGCATGGCTTCAGGACATTCCAAAGCTTAGTAATGGAATACTTTTGAATATCTCATCACTATTGTAATGTAGGAAATGTGACAGCTAATTCTTTATGAGTTTAATTCAAGAATAATTTTTGGGAACCCTGCAGACCATAAGACGCCGGAACAGAAGTAGGCCATTCAGTCCCTCGAGTCTACTCCACAATTCAAAGAGGTCATGGCTGATCTGATCTGATCATCCTCAACTCCACTTTCCCGCCCTCTCCCTATAACCCTTCATTCCCTTACTGATTAAAAATCTGTCTATCTCAGCCTTGAATTGTGCTTGATCTTCGAATTAGTGCCATGGGATCTTTATCCTCAGCAGAGATGTCAGGAACAGCCTCAGTTGAGTGGCCAGGCTAAAAGACACCTCTTTCAACAGTGAAGCACACCCTCAGTACTGCACTGGAATGTCAACATGGAATGGATGTTCAAGTCACTGGACTGGGACAAGCATTAACAGTGCTTGACATTAAAAGTCAGATTGCTACTGCTGAACCAAGACTGTCTCAATAGACTCCAAGGAGTTTCAGACCCAGACGTTGATGGGAATTGGTTAATAGGAGACACTAATCTGCCATTTCAGTGATTCCCTGTTCTTGCTCAAAATTTAATCAGGCATCTGGAGATCCCTGATCTCGTCATCATCTGAAGAAAAGTAAAACAATTAAAAACAGCTTTCTTTTGTCAGTTGATTCTGGTTCACCTTTAAACATGTAGCTGTTGATATTAATACCATTATGAATCATAATGCACCAAAGTTTATGAATAGTTTGTGTTTTTCATAGAACACCTTATGTAATTATTTATATGTGTTTAAAATACGTAAATTGTTTTAGAAGGGTCATATTAATGAATCTAGAGTATGAATTCAGCTTATACTAGGGGAAGGATTGTTCCTGTTGCAAATACCACAGACCATTAAGTCTTAATGCCAGCGTTATCCCATGACGTGCTTCTGATTGGCCATGTTAGTCAGTTTGGTTTACTGACACAACGTTATTCTCTTGAGGAATTAAGGAAGCTTGTCTTCCTTAATTATGTAATTTACTCAAATTCCATGAACAAAGCTGTCAGATTAGAAAATACCACCTACAAGAGAGGAATCAAGATTTTAGTGATGCTTTAGTGATGCTTCTTTAATCTTGAAACATGGCACCAAGGATATTGTTCTTTCAAATAAACGGAATCAGAAATGTGGCTCAGTGGGGTTAGACTCTAGAAATGAACTCTTCAGCAAGGATGTCTATGATTAACATTTGTAAAATGTGCGGCATGGTAGCATAAGTGGATACCACTGTGGCTTCACGGCGCCAGGGTCCCAGGTTCGAATCCCCGCTGGGTCACTGTCTGTGCGGAGTCTACTCGCTCTCTCCGTTTCTGCATGGGTTTCCTCCGGGTGCTCCTGTTTTCTCCCAAAGTCCAAAGACGCGCAGGTTAGATGGATTGGCCATGCTAAATTGCCCATAGTGTCCAAAAAGGTTAGGAGGAGCTTTGGGTTACGGGGATAGGGTGGAAGTGAGGGCTTAGGTGGGGTCAATGCAGACTCAATGGGCCGAATGGCCTCCTCCTTGACTGTATGTTCTATGTTCTAAATCATATCGAATAATTTGTCACGAGGCTATGTTCCTTTGTTTTTCAACTGACTGGAAATTTTGTAATTGGAACTGAGAAAAAACAAACTGCTGAACAATGCAGGGCTTTGTTACAAAATAATGGTGAGAAACAAACAAATCGCCCTCAGGGTAATGTGAAGAGAGAAACATTTCCTGTAATCCAGACACCCATCAAAAATCTAACTGTTTAAAGAAGGGACATGCAAAGTACTAACAATTGAAACAATGGCTGCCACAGGCAAATCCATCCAACACCACTTGGAAATTATACAGTGGGTGAAGTATTTAAAGGCAAGACTGCCTGGCCACGAGAGAGAGATTGCAAGTGACAGAGGCAGTGTCAAGGAAGTCTTCAACAGGGCAATCAAGGTTGAAGGCTTGTCTCTCTTTTGGAACAAGTGTGTCACCTGGTTTGAGAAGCCAACCTACCAGAAACCTGCCAGCGAACCGAGAGCTCATAATAATTGCATCCTTGACATTTGACCCCATCCAAGAAACCAGCTCACCTAAATCAGCCACAACATTTAAAATCTACACTTCGAGGACAATCAAAGGACAGAGCACCACAGTGGTGCAGTGGATAGCATTGTTGCCTCATGGCGCCAAGGATCTATATTCGATCCCGGCCCTCGGTCACTGTCCGTGTGGAGTTTGCACATTCTCCCCATGTCTGCATGGGTCTCACTCCCACAACCCAAAAGATGTGCAGAGTGGGTGGATTGGCCATGCTAAATTGCCCCTTAATTGGAAAAAATGAATTTGGTACTGTAAATGTATTTTAAAAAAGCACAATCAAAGGACATTGAGTCATTTACCTATTTACTATTTTTATTGGTGAGTCTTTCTTCATGTGTGCGTGTGTTTGTGTGTGTGTATTTGCGTACGTGAGGGCCGAATGCTAGACGTCACATTTTTATTATTTTTCTTGGGTGTATGTGGACAATAGATTTGCCCTTTCTTTGACTGTCTCTGTGGAGTTTGCACATTCTCCACATGTCTGCATGGGTTTCCGCCAGGTACTTCCGTTTCATCCCACAGTCCAAAGATGTGTAGGTTAAGTGGATTGGCCATGTTAAATTGCCCCTTAATGTCCAAAAGGTTAGGTGGGGTTATTGGGTGACAAGAATAGGGAGGGGGCATGGGTCTAGATAGGGTACTCTTTCGAAGGGTCGGTGTAGACTTGATGGGCTGAATGGCCTTCTGCATTGTAAGAATTTGATTCTATATTTCTTTAACTCATGGAAACTTGTTTGATTGTCTCCCTATTCCTTGCAGTGAAAATCAATAAATATTGTGATTTGCAAAAAGCATACACTCATGAAAAAGAAACATAAACCTTTGTTGTGACCTACTGAAGCAGTTGAATAGAAAGGAGACAGTTTGTCTCTACTCACCTGGTCATAAAAAAGTTTCCAAATGATAGTATAACTTTAATTTATTAATTTCATGACTGGGCTGTCTGTTGCCTTCCAGCTGGGAACAAACAGGAAATCAGAGGACCAGTGTGCAAATGGTCTGTCATGAAGGCCTTGCTTCATTTTAGCCACGCAATGACAAATTTGCCCCAGCATTCGGGAGCGAGCACCTCAGTTAGAATTTACCTTTATTTTCAAAACTTTAGATCAGCAGCAATAATGTGTACCACTGTACTCCTACCAGATGTGCACTGATGTGGGGACATGGTAGCATACTGGGAATGTCACCGGACTCATAATCAAAAGGCACAGGCGAATACTCTGGCGACGTGGATTCAAATCCCACCAGGCACCTAGAGAAAGTTAAATTCAATTAATTAATCTGGAATATAAAACTAGTCTGTTGGTGACCATGAAACTATCATTGATTGATGTGATTCACAGGTCTGCCTGACATGGGCCACGCAGCAATGTGGTGACTCTTAACTGTGCTCTAAATGGTCCAGCTTAATTCAAGATCCAATTTGATAGAGATGGGAAACAAATGTTGGCCCACATCCCAATAATTAAAAAATAATGGCAGAGAAATGGATCATAGGCCTGGAATTTAGCTGGATGAAGTGTTACGGGGACAGGGCAGGAATTGGAGATGAGGCCAAGATGAGATCAGCCGATCATATTGAATGGCAGAGCAGGCTCGAGGAGCAGAATAGCTTACACCTGCTCAACGTTCTTACGTTTGAATGTCTTTATATTCTTTCTGTGGCCCAGACTGTTCACTCTTCCCACGCACCCCTTTGACTCTTTTATTCTGCCCCATTCCGGCCCATTAACAGCCCATCATTGAGCTTAATGACCAGTAAATTGGAGATTGGATGGGTTGCTGCCTCGTCCACTGCACCCGGACCCCCAGACTCTCGCTTATATTGTGTTTGGAGGTGTTGGAGGACGGAGTTGCCATTTGGCAATGCTATTTTCAAAGCCTGCCTGCACTCGATCTCGTGCCCATGGGCAATTGAAAGTTCAGCCCTGATTATCAGTGTGATGGAAGAGAAGCAGCAACCATACAGAAAGGTGGTTTCTGTTATTCTATTTTCAATTAATTGTACTGGGGTGCAGTCTCCATTTTTGGTGCAATTGGTGATTCTGTCACAAATTATTAAATACTTTAAATAGCTTTAAAAAATATTCCTTGATATATTTATGGTCGATAATTTCGTAAAGTTTGATTGATACAGCTGAAAATGTTCAATCTTCCTTAATAATGTAATAGCGACCAGCAGATAGAACTTACTTTAAAAAAAAATTTAGAGTACCCAATTCATTTTTCCAATTAAGGGGCAATTTAGCGTGGCCAATCCACCTAGCCTACACATCTTTGGGTTGTGGGGGCGAAACCCACGCGAACACGGGGAGAATGTGCAAACTCCATACGGACAGTGACCCAGAGCCGGGATCGAACCTGGGTCCTCAGCGTCGTGAGGCAGCAGGCCTAACCCACTGCGCCACCGTGCTGCCCTAGAACTTACTTTTTGATGCCTCCTCAAAATCTTACAACGAAGCATAATCAGCAGGAACACCAGGCAGTGATTCATGCAGCTTGGGGATAGGGATGGTGATGGGATGGGATGGAGGGGGCCATTCCTTCCAGCTTGATGTTTTTAAAACTATCGCAGAAGTTCACAGGAACTCATTGGTGGCGTAGTGATTAGCACTGCTGCCTCACGGCGCTGAGGACCCGGGTTCGATCACGGTCCCGGGTCACTGTCCGTGTGGAGATAGTACATTCTCCCCGTGTCTGTGTGGGTCTCACCCCCAAAGATGTACAGAGTAGATGGATTGGCCATGCTAAATTGCCCATTAATTGGAAAAAAAAATAATTGGGTACTCTGAATTCTTTTTAAAAGTTCACATGATACATGCCAAATGCAATTTGAGCTGAAAAATTCTGCAACTTTATGCGCTAAAATAAACAGTGGAATCAAGTCCAAAATCCAGTGCACTGTCTCTTCTAATAAAATGGCTGTGTAAGATGACAGAAATGCAGGCTTTTAGCACTCTGAACATTGACCTTAATCACACTGGGCTCACTCTTCTCAAATTTACTATGGGAAGGATACACAAGACTGATAGTGATCTGACAGTATGCCACATGGGAGCTTTGTGACTGATGCTGAGCCAAACATAAAGGGATTTTTCTCCCAGCCTACAGTACTGCCCCAGACTACATAAGTAGGCATATCAAAGACTTTTCTGTGTAGTTTCCTCTTCAAATGCAAATAATATGACTACATTTGTCAAGTAGATAGATGGGGTAGCTTTGCGCTCACTGTGCAGGATATACAAGATATTTCCCCCAAGTGACTGAAATGAAACCATTCACACACCAAATACGAACATGTTAAAATGATAGCACTGAAAAACTTTACATCCGTCGTGTTTTTCAATTGATTACCGTTTAATCACAGGTTGACTCTCTGCCATGTTCCTCATAAAGGTATCTAATCAATCTGTAACATCATTTATTGGTATCATAGATCGAATTACTATGAAGCTCCAAGAACAAACACAGCAAGCAGAACATTTACAAAATAGCTACGTCAATTTTGTCTAATTCTGTAGATGCTGTACTAAATCTATACCTGTGTACCTTGAATACGCACCAGAGTTTTGGTCTGCAAGATCGAGGGGAAGCAGTGGCCGAGGACATTGATCACTCATGGCAAGTGAAACAATGAATAACTAATGGTGAAATATTGCCACCTCGGAGATTTTCCACCGGTGCGAAGAGGTGGCGTGAACCACTCCGGCATTGGGCCATCCCGAAGGTACTAGGCTGGCACCAGAGTGGTTTGCGCCGCTCTGGCTGGCGCGGAAGGGTCTTGGCACCACGCCAACCGGCGCCGAAGGGCCTCCGCCAGCCGCCGCAAGTTGCCGCATGCGTGGGAGCGGCAGCGTGTGCTGGCGTCATCCCAGCGCATGCACAGGGGGGGTTCATCTCCACGTCGGCCATCGCGGAAGTCCAGAGCAGCCATCATGGAGGAACAGAGGTGCCCCCATGGCACAGGCCTGCCCGCGGATCGGTGGGCCCTGCACTCCCCCGAGGACTTCGGAGGCCGTCTGCACAGCCAGGTCCCGCCGGTAAGTACCTGTTATAATTTCCGCCCGAGGGATCGGCCTAAAACAGGCGGCCACTCGGCCCATCGCGGGCCGGAGAATCGCCGGGGGGGGGCGCTGCCCGCAGCCGCTGACTAGTGCGGCGTAATTCTCGCCCCCGCCAAATCCCCGGCGCCGGAGAATTCGGCAGCTGGTGGGGGCGGTATTCACGCCGAACCCCGCCCGTGGTCTATAAATAAAGTCATCACAGAAAACTGTTCATTCTAACCAGCCCCAATTTTGTAGACCTGCATTGCACATGTTTGAAATATTCAGTTCTTCTAACGATACACATGCGGGTTGTTGCTGGTTGCTCGTCTGGCCTCTGCTGTTTCTTGGAATGATGTTGTCTCTCTATAGAATGCTATTGTCCAGGTGATTGTTGCTGCTGATCCATTGCATTTGTTAGGAAGCAGTTGACCTCTAGGACTGGTGGTGTTCCATTCCTTATTGAGTTGAGTCCCGTCTGGCTCTTTAGTTTGCTTTGCTTGGTGTTCATTACAAGACTCTCTTATAGCACACATAGGCCTGTTTGAGTAAGTAAAGAAGCAGTTTATTATTTCAGATCTGGGAGAAAGATTTGGAGACTACGCAGTCTCGCAATACTCTCTCACTTGAGCTAAGGTTTACACGGGGTTAATATACAGATTCCAGGGGCGGAATTAGTTGTATTTGCGTCACAATCCATCACATGCAGTCAATCAATTTTCTTAGCATCCCAGTTATCACATACATGGTTAAAGTGGGTGTTGTCTTACCCGCCCCTAACTTCATACAGAAGTCATTCAAATCTAACACAAGGATATGTCCTGTCTACAGCAGGGAACCTTGAGCTTATAAATTGCATTCCTTGTTCTGTGAAGCTGTTATCAGCAGCTGTTGAGATACTCCCTAGGTTCTCATGAGGTAGTTTACACAGTTTGTAACTTATTGTTCAGGAATGTGGCTAGTTCAGCCATTTTGTGTCTTTAGTATTGCTTTAATAGCTAACAGCCATTTTGTGTCCTTTCTGATATTAACACGATCTATTTCTACAAATTGCCTCTTCTAAACAGGCATCTAAGCCAATGAGTACCTTTTGTCTCAGCAGAACTATTCAAAAGTAATATAGAAGCAAAAATGCAGATACAGAGACACCTATAATTTATATCATAGTCCAGTATCAGAAAATGTCCCCCAACAAGTTGAGTCACATCTGGCTCTTTAGTTTGCTTCGCTTGGTGTTCATTACAAGACTGCGCTGGCTGAATACCATTGCTCACAGTCAGCCAACAGAACAATTCTCTTACCTTTCTCAGACCAGACCGAATTGCTTGATGCACTGGATGCACTTCAGCATCTCTTTGCTCACCTCGTTAGGGATAATGACTCTATTTCCTTTGTCCCAGATGCCACCTCTAGTTTGCTAGATCTGAGAAAGATTCTTGCCTGTCACATTCAATGGCCGGCATTTTCCCCGATATCAGCAAAAGGCAATGTTGGGTGGACACAGCGACATTGAAGCAGCAGCTGGCAATAGCAGCTTTCTCCGCTGTATAGCATAGCACATATTTTTTAAAAACTTGAAGTCACAGGTTCCATGGTGCATCATTGGCAGGGCAGCCTCTGAATACCCACCCTGCCAGCAACCTAGAAAGCCAAAGATCGGCCCGTTATTTTTAAAAGGCGCCCCAGTACAGAGCGAGCAAACCCCAGTTCACCCTGGAAGCACCTCATCACCCCCTTGACACACCCCTGGCACTACTCAGGCACTGCCTCACACTACTCAGGCACCCTGGCACTGCCTGGGCACTGCACCCTAAAACTGCCCAGACCACTGGAACTGCTTGGGGTGATGTGCCTGGGCAGTGCCCAATGTAGTCAAGAAGCTGCTGCATCCATTCAACTTCACCTGCCAATATCTATCCTTTGCATCTGGGATGATAAAACGTTTGCCTTGGCAGGTTGCAACGAAAGTTCTTCAATGTTTGCATGGGGTAGTGGGATCTCTGCAAAGCTGTATTGAGCTCCTTTGGATCTATGTTCACTGTCAACTTTCCAGGATTTTTTTCAATCGTTTCAATGGTTAGATGCTACATTGGTTTGATGGATTTTGGCTACAGAGATTAATTATAGGACTCTATCTTCCAAAGGCAAGATGACTCTGACATTGATCAGTATTTTAAATAGTGCTGCCAAACATTCAAAATTAAAGGAAACAATGCCTGGGATCTCTAGTGTAACAATCTGAAGTGTTTTAAATGCACATTGTTCTTTTAAATTGAGAATCCAATCCTTGAACAGTTTTTACTTTGAGAACAAAAAGCCCCTGCCCGCTATTGGACTACTTTGATTGACAGAAAGCTTAGAAATAAAAGGTATCTGTATTTTGTTCACTTTCAGTAGGCACCAGTGTTTAGATATATCAGGGTTTGTTTTAATAGCGGAGTCAATTATGAATGCTTGGCATAGTTCAAAAGTTATGAAACCATTTATCTCAGCAGGTGACTGCAGTCATATTTCGATTGAAAGTTTTAAGAGGCTATCAAAGGATTATCTGTCTTTGAAGTAGTTGATTAGGTCATAGGTGCACTTGAGGACATTTTTTATTTGAATGCCTTTTATGGATGGAGAGTTTGTTTTGTAAGAACATAGGACATAAGAACTAGGAGCAGGAGTAGGCAATTCAACTCCTCGCCATTCAATATGATCATGGCTGATCTCCTTTCAGTTGCAACTCCATTTTCCTGCCAGTTCTTTATACCCCTTTAACCCATTATGAATTAAAAAACTGCCTATCTCCTCCTTAAATTTACTCAATGCCCCGGCATCTACCGTACTCTGGGATAGTGAATTCCACAGATTCACCATCCTTTCAGAGAAGTAATTTCCCCTCAGTTTTAAATCTGTTATCCCTTATCCTAAAACTATTCTAGTTTCCCCACAAGAGGAATCATCTATTCTGCATCTATGTTGTAAATACCTTTTATCATCTTATATACCTCAGTTAGATCTTTTCTCATTCTTCTAAACTCGAGAGAGTATTTGCCTAAATTGCTCAATCTCTCTTCATAAGAAAGACCCCTGATCTGTGGAATAAATCTAGTGAACCTCCTCTGAACTACCTCTAATACATCCCCCCTCAATAAGGGAACCAAAACTGTACACAATACTCCAGGTGTGGTCTCACCAATGCCTTGTACGGTTGCAGCAATATTTCCCTACTTTTACACTCTATTCCCTTTGCTATAAAGGTCAAAAAGTTGAAGTATAAAATGTGTTTGAATAACAGCTGTATTAGCTTCACAAAGTTTATTTTTTAATGTCCATTTCAAAGGCATCCAAGGTTTTAGTGAATCCCAGGAGTGTGGCTATGGAGGATACATGAGAGGAATGGTCTGGGTATGAGGGAGCATGGGGGTATGGGGCTATGAGGAGGCATGAATCGCATGTGGAGTGAGTGAGGTTGTGAGGGATGGGGGATCGAGTTCATGGCATTCATCGCTACAACTGTGCCTTGTCCCAGTCGGAAAAGTAGATTTCAGTCTGCTAGCCTCACCAATCTCCCACTATCCTCCTGTCTTTCTTGGCATCTGCCTCTTGAGGCAGTAGCTTAACTCCACATCACTCCGTCTCTCCGGAATGAAAATCATAGAATTATAGAATCTCTATAGTGGAGAAAGAGGCCATTCGGCCCATCAAGTCTGCACCAGCTCTTTCAAAAGACCAGCCTACCGAGGCCCAATCCGCCACCCTGTAACCCCACCCTAAGGGGCAATTTAGCATGGCCAATCCACCTAATATATGATGGACAGGGATTGTTTTTTGAAAAAGAGACAGATTTGTCCACTCGACCTTCCTGCTCCTTCCGCAAAAACAGCTCTAGCTTTGATTTATTCACATTTTTTAAATGTTGACATACCCAGCTATTTGGCAGATTTGAGTTCCTATCTCTGACGCATTAATCCAGGCCACTGGATTTCTGTTCCAGTAGCAGTACCACTACAGTCAAATATCCATTTTTTGAGGTTTATTGATGCAGTTGAAATGGTATAGAGGGGACATGAGGTTGTTTTTAACCTATAATAATTTGACCTGGGATTGCTTTCGGAAATTGATGCAAGAAGTAGGGAAGGTCAAGCAAAGAGCAAGAGAAATAGGCACACACACAAACCAAGTTCAATTCATCATTTATTTATGAAACAATGCCTCTGAGGTTAGGAACAGGAGAGGAGAGGTCACCCTGTTGGGAGTTGTCTATAGACCTCCGAATAGTTCCAGAGATGTAGAGGAAAGGATTGCAAAGATGATTCTCGACAGGAGCGAGAGTAACAGGGTAGTTGTTATGGGGGACTTTAACTTTCCAAATATTGACTGGAAATACTATAGTTCGAGTACTATAGATGGGTCAGTTTTTGTACAGTGTGTGCAGGAGGGTTTTCTGACACAGTATGTAGACAGGCCAACAAGGGGCGAGGTCACATTGGATTTGGTACTGGGTAATGAACCCGGCCAGGTGTTAGATTTAGATGTAGGTGAGAACTTTGGTGATAGTGATCACAACTCGGTTATGTTTACTTTAGCAATGGGCAGGGATAGGTATATACCGCAAGGCAAGAATTATAGCTGGGGGAAAGGCAATTATGATGCTATTCGGCAAGATTTAGGATGTATAGGATGGGGAAGGAAACTGCAGGGGATGGGTACAATCGAAATGTGGAGCTTTTTCAAGGAACAGCTACTGCATGTCCTTGATAAGTATGTACCTGTCAGGCAGGGAGGAAGTTGTCGAGCAAGGGAACCGTGGTTTACTAAGGAAGTTGAAGCACTTGTCAAGAGGAAGAAGAAGGCTTATGTTAGGATGAGACATGAAGGCTCGGTTAGGGCACTTGAGAGTTACAACTTAGCCAGGAAGGACCTAAAGGGAGAGTTAAGAAGAGCGAGGAGAGGACACGAAAAGTTGTTGGCGGATAGGATCAAGGAAAACTCTAAGGCTTTCTATAGGTATATCAAGAACAAAAGAATGACTAGAGTAAGATTAGGGCCAATCAAGGATAGTAGTGGAAAGTTGTGTGTGGAATCAGAGGAGATAGGGGAAGCGTTAAATGGATATTTTTCGTCAGTGTTTACACTGGAGAAAGACAATGTTGTCGAGGAGAATACTCAGGTTCAGTCAACCAGGCTAGATGGAATTGGGGTTCAAAAGGAGGAGGTGTTAGCAATTTTGGAAAATGTCAAAATAGGATAAGTCCCCTGGGCCAGATGGGATTTATCCTAGGATTCTCTGGGAAGCCAGGGAGGAGATTGCAGAGCCTTTGTCCTTGATCTTTATGTCGTCTTTGTCGACAGGAATAGTGCCGGAAGACTGGAGGATAGCAAATGTTGTCCCCTTGTTCAATAAGGGGAGTAGAGACAACCCTGGTAATTATAGACCTGTGAGCCTTACTTCGGTTGTGGGTAAAATTTTGGAAAAGGTTATAAGAGATAGGGTTCATAATCATCTTGAAAAGAACAAGTTGATTAGTGATAGTCAACACGGTTTTGTGAAGGGTAGGTCATGCCTCACAAACCTTATTGAGTTTTTTGAGGAGGTGACCAAACAGGTGGATGAGGGTAAAGCGGTTGATGTGGTGTATATGGATTTCAGTAAGGCGTTTGATAAGGTTCCCCACGGTAGGCTATTGCAGAAAATAAGGAAGTATGGGATTAAAGGTGATTTAGCGGTTTGGATCAGTAATTGGCTAGCTGAAAGAAGACAGAGGGTGGTGGTTGATGGCAAATGTTCATCCTGGAGTTCAGGTACTAGTGGTGTACTGCAAGGATCTGTTTTGGGGCCACTGCTGTTTGTCATTTTTATAAATGACCTGGAAGAGGGTGTAGAAGGATGGGTTAGTAAATTTGCAGATGACACGAAGGTCGGTGGAGTTGTGGATAGTGCTGAAGGATGTTATAGGATACAGAGGGACATAGATAAGCTGCAGAGCTGGGCTGAGAGGTGGCAGATGGAGTTTAATGCGGAAAAGTGTGAGGTGGTTCACTTTGGAAGGAGTAACAGGAATGCAGAGTACTGGGCTAATGGCAATATTCTTGGTAGTGTAGATGAACAGAGAGATCTCGGCATCCAGGTACATAAATCCCTGAAAGTTTCCACCCAGGTTAATAGGGCTGTTAAGAAGGCATATGGTGTGCTAGCCTTTATCAGCAGGGGGATTGAGTTTCGGAGCCACAAGGTCATGCTGCAGCTGTATATAACTCTGGTGCGGCCGCACCTGGAGTACTGCGTGCCGTTCTGGTCACCACATTATAGGAAGGATGTGGAAGCTTTGGAAAAGGTTCAGAGGAGATTTACTAGGATGTTGCCTGGTATGGAGGGAAGGTCTTACGAGGAAAGGCTCAGGGACTTGAAGTTGTTTTCGTTAGAGAGGAGAAGGCTGAGAGGTGACTTAATAGAGACATATAAGATAGTCAGAGGGTTAGATAGGGTGGACAGTGAGAGGCTTTTTCCTCAGATGGTGATGACCAACACGAGGGGACATAGCTTTAAATTGAGGGGTGGTAGATATAAGACATATGTCAGAGACAGTTTCTTTACTCAGAGAGTAGTAGGGGTGTACTCAGAGAGTAGTAGTAAGGGCATTTAAGTGGTCACTGGATAGACATATGGATGAAAATGGAATAGTGTAGGTCAGATAGGCTTCAGATGGTTTCACAGGTCAGCACAACATCGAGGGCCGAAGGGCCCGTACTGCGCTGTTATGTTCTATGTTCTAAATAGTCCTGGCATGAAATACAGCTCGTGGTGGGTAGACTTTGGAGATGGGAGTAATCTCGCCGTAAGTCACAAAGGAAAGGCACCAGACTGGTATCCGTATACATTGACGGTTGGACATTATATTTTGTTGAATGTTTTAAGATTTTGAGTTCAATATGGCCTACATTTGTTATGATAAATGAATGCATGCATAAAGTGGGAGTGTGATTGGTATGTATCCATCTACTCTTCCAGCATGATTGGTAGCGAAACAGAGTTTGCATGCTCATTAATGCAATGTATTTCAAAAATGATGAGCATTAATTATTATTCAGTAACCTGAAAGCCAAGGAGTAGGATTTCAGTTGTTGTGCATACTTAACTTTCTTCACCTTTGGCTTGCACAATCCATGAATAGAATTCGCCGTTCCACATTCTATGGGTACAGTCAATAATGTCCTCCTACTCCTCTCCGCATTGTGTTGCCATAACATAATTGAGCTTGTTCACTGCTCATATTTTCCTCCCCTGGGCTTCATGTACATTAACTACTGCCAGAGAACTTTGAATGCAGCTCATTAAAACTTTTCAAAATATTTAACAGGTACAATTCAGAGAAGTAACTTTTGCCTTTCCCTTCATCATGTTGAGAAAACAATCAGGCAATCTTGTGAAAAGAAAATGTACGATGTGGACAGGTGTTTAAATTTCAAGGAGGCAGCATGATTTTTTCATTCAAACATACAATTGCAGAGCAGGAAAAGGCCACTCAGTCGCCCAAGCCCATTCTATAAGATTGTGGCCTCAAATTCCACGGGCGAAATTCTCCGCCCCCCACGACGGGTGGGAGAATAGCGGGAGGGCCTTCCCGACATTTTTGCCGCCCTCCCGCTATTCTCCCCCCCCCCCCCCCCCCCCCCCCCCCCGCCGAAGTCCCGACCCGAATCGCTGCCGCCGTTTTTTTACGGCCGGCAGCGATTCTCAGCTGTTAGATGGGCCGAAGTCCCAGACTATTAACGCCGATTTTACGAACGGCAAACACACCTGGTCTTGCCGTTCGTAAAAACGGCGTGACTAACTCGCTATTAATAACCATGGCACCGATTGGCACGGCCGTACCACGGCCGTGCCAAGGGTGCCATGGGCCCGGGATCGGTGGGCACCGATCGCGGGCAGCGGGCCCGATGCCCGCGCACTACTTGTCCTTCCGCCGCCCCGCAGTATCCATTCGTGGGGCGGCTGAGGGGCAACTCGGCCCGCGCATGCGCGGGTTTCGCGCAAAAACGCGATGACGTCACCCGCGCATGCGCGGGTTGGAGTTTTCCAAACTGCGCATGCGCGGCTGACGTCATATGACGCGTCAGCCGGCGCTAACTCCGGCAAGCGGGCTTAACGATTTTTGTTAAGCCCGTCTTGCTGGAGCCTACGGCGTCGGGCTGCTAGCCCCGACCGGGGACCAGAATCGGTCGGGAAGGGGCGCGCTGCCGTAAAACCCGCCCGGGTTTTACCCCAGCTTTACGATTTCTCCCGTTTTGGGAGAATCGCGCCCCACATTCCCGCCTCTGTCTGATAACCTTTTACTCTCCTGACTTAGCGTAGTGCTTAATTTGGTTTTAAAAATTAAGAAATAATTAGGGCTGCAGGTCTCACTGTATCTTTCCTTCACAAAGCATTCTGATCTCACAGGAAATGTTGCGAGTGGTATTTCGTTGTGACATTGTCATGCAATTTGGAAAAACGTCAGACATTTTTCAAAAGCTGTTTTCATTTGATTTTGAGGATTTCAGTTCCGCCCCTATGAAATATAGCCTCACAAAGAGGCGGCATTGTGGTACAGTCGTTATCACTGCTGCCTCACTGCTCCAGGGTCCCGGGTTTGACCCCGACCTTGTGGAGTTTACAAATTAGTCCCTTGTCTGCGTGGGTTTCCTCTCGGTTCTCCTATTTCCTCCCATAGTCCAAAGAGGTGCAGGTTAGGTGGATTAGCTATGCTAAATTGTCCCTTAGTGTCCAAAAGGTTAGATGGGGGTAAGGGGATCGAGGGAGGGGTGTAGCCCTAGGTAGGGTGTTCTTTCAGAGGATTGGTGCAGACTCGATGGGCCAAATGGCCTCCTTCTATACTGTATGGATTCTATGATTCTATGAAAGGTAAACACTGGGAGTCAAGCTTCTGTCCAGTAACCAGGGTGCAAAGATTTAACATAAGTAGCAAAAAGAATTGGAGGTGGCGTGAGAAATTAATTTATGCAGCAAATTGTGATGATGTGGAATGCATTGCTTAGAAGGGTGATTGAAGCAGATTCAGGATCATTACTTTAATTAAGTATTAGATAAATACTTGAAAAGTGTAAGTGTATGTGTGAAGGGCAGGGGAGTTGAGTAGTTGCTACAATGAGTTGGCATTAGTATGTTGTGCCAAATGGCGACCTCCTATGCAGTGATACCATGAATTTGTTAATGCTTAATGTGATGTGAGCTGGTGTTTTTATAATCTGCTTGGAATCTCATTTCTGAGCACCACATAAAGGTTTTTTACTCACTAATTTTATTGCAAAAAGCCCGCGTTAATTGAAGAACATAGGGCTGAAGGAGGGCAGTTTCAAGTATGTTGAGGTGGATTCTCAATTGTCCGATGTCGGAATTGGGATTCCCGATCGGATGGATGGGCAGTGGGCTCTAAGGTGTGTCAAAGGGGTCAGTGCATAACTGAGGTGCCCCACCAAAGTCCAGCGGAAGGCCCTCTCCTCCTACAAGGCAAATCATTCTCCCCTTCCTTGCTGACATGTAGTGGCGTCCTCCCCATCCCAGTTATAATGGGTTCAACCCCCACAGCATACATGCCTGACGGTGACTCGACCCCCCAATCAGTCCATGCCATTTGAGACCCCACATTAGAGACCTCCCATTACAGAGTCCCCAACTGAGACCCCTGTCAGAGACCACCATCACAGACCCCTATCAGAGACATCCATCAGTCACACCTGTCTGAAAGCTGAAGAGAACTCCAGACAGTAGAGTGAAATATCACTGCATTTTCACTTACCCTTCCCTAACAGCTGCTGCCTCAGACAAAGTTGTTTAAAGCAGCAACTGTTGCCAGTGTCAGAGGCTCCCTCGATAGCTATGTAGATTTCAAAAGGCATCAAAACCCTTGGCAGCCTCTGAAATGCAAATCTTTCATTCAATTTCACACAGGAAAACATTGCATTAGCCAGTGACTGACAGTTATATTGGTCCAGACTCAGCTGCATAGGAAGTTTTTAAAATTATCTTTTCCTTCATGCTTGAATGCATCTCAATTACCCTGCTTTGATGCCTTTAGAATGGCAGTTCAGTCCTGAAATTCCAATGAAATCCGGCACGCTCTCCCCCATGCATTAATTAGCATGGTGAAGGGGAGAGACTCACATACTGGCCTCGCTCCGAGCGACTGCACAGATCAGTAGCAATTCTCCGCTGGAGGGAGTACCTAGGCTCCAGAATGGAGAATCCAGGCGATGGTGTGTTTTATGCTTTCTTTGCATGTTATGATGAATCCATTGCAAGCAGTCATACTGTTACAAAATGTTTAGATTTACTATGAACGATCATAATGTAATAGGTTAATATGGAAATCTCCTGTGTGAATCCTGCTCATAGGTCAGTGACTATCCTTGGTACATATTTCTTCCAGGTTCAGGAGCACCCCAGGCTGTTCAGCTGGCATTTCTGTTGGTGAATGCAGACCTGGAGATCTGACATTTGGGTGTCACATTGTATACACCTTGGTGGAATGAAGAAGGTCATTGTACATCCTGTGTTACTTCACCCAGATCCTCATACTGACACTGTAGCTATCGCGTCCTCTGTCAGGCCTGCTTGTTTGGCTCAGAGGTGTTTTCCTGCCATCGTCCGTGAGCAGCAGTTTCTTGCCTTTCTCACAGTATCATCACAAGGGTAGAATCACTAAACCTTGGGGTAAGCACAGCGGTGGGTGCCTGGTCTCTGCTTCTCCCTCTCCTCACTTCTGCCTGGCATTGAAAGACAGCTGCCTCAATAATGGCTGCCTATAGATTGTGCCAGCACTTTGAGCCTCCTGCCGCCTTCATCTGCCCATCACCGCTAATTGACCACTCATCCCCATCCTCTGGCCAATTAGAGTCCACCTCCAGGAAAATTGCAAACCATGGCGACTTACCCCCTGGAGCGAAGCTGGCACCCAGAAATACTACTACTGTCGGGATCTTGATCTTATCCGGAAAATCCTGCCCCAAATTAAATATGTATAATAAAATACTTGAATTTCAACTATCCTGAATCAGCAACAGAATCAAGCTTATGCAATACCTCAGTCACTTATTGTAGCACAGAAGCTAATCAGCTACCAACTGTCTTTCATTGTGCGACGTGACACACATTTAGGGTCACAGGGGTTGACTATTTCAGTCCTTGTTGCCAGGGTGAGTTCTGAAGCATTATTTAAACAAGCCTTACTTTGAGCCTCAAGGCAGCATATGCTGTCAAGTAGTAAGTTTCTCATTTTGATTCCTTCTGGAACATCAATGGCAAAACAATTCTTAACGTGAACATCTTTTCCCCATTTTCTATTTTCTCGGTTGTGATTTTTTTTTTCCCCATGAGGATTCTTTCTTTTGGAAGTGAGCGGTGCAGATATCAAAGGGGGAATTAGTTTGGAACCATTACTGTGCGTGACAGTACCAGGGAGCCAGATTGCAATCACAAGAGCCAGAACCATTAACCTGGCGCACCTTCAGTTTCAGCTATCTTTGGATCTCCCTCCCCCACAAGGCTGCCAAAGCTCAGTCATTGTGCATGTTTAAAACAGAGATTGATAGATTCCTGATTGACAATAATGTAAAGGGTTGCGGGGATATCATGTGGAAAAGGCACTGAATTATCCGATAAGCAATGATTGTATTGAATGGTGGGGCAGGCTCAGTTACCTGAATGGCCTCCTTCTCCTGTCCCTAGGTACCTGTTAATTCAGCCTCCTTATAATACCAATTTATGACCCTCAGATAAACCAAACTGGCTCAGAACATGTTGTTCATTTTGCAAAAAAAGATTTTTCAAAAATTTAAAACGGTAACAACAAAACTAACAGGAGGATAAGGTTATTCTTCCTTAATTGTTAATCTTTGTGAAATTGTTGTCTCACATATAATTTTGCTAATGGATGCAAAAGTGATGAGTTTATGCAGCAAGTCTATTTACAACATTGTTGTCATCCCAGTCAGGACTGTGAAGTAGACCCACCTTATCCTTTTTGCTGAGACTCAGATCCAACTGGTACCAGTAAAATCTTTGAAATGGGTGCCACAGCTTCTGTGAAGAAACACTTTTAACATATGTGCTCTTGGGATGTGAGTGTCACTGGCAAGACCAGCATTTATTGCCTTGGAGAAGATGGTAATGAACCAACTTTTTGAACTGCGACAGTCCATGTACTTGTGTTTAGTGTATTTTAAAATTCTGGCTGGTTTCAGCTGCTCTACATATTGATGAGAGAGCTCCCTCCAAGCCGAAGGCAGTGGCTTATAGGCTGCAGAAACCTGGGGCGGGATTCTCCGATCCCCCGCTGGGTCGGAGAATCACCTGGAGGGCGGTGTGAATCCCGCCCCCGCCGGCTGCCGAATTCTCCGGCACCGGGGATTTGGCAGGGGCGGGAATCGCCGCCTCCGGGGGGGAGGGAGGGGGGGGGGGGGGGGGGGGGGGGGGGACGTGGGGTGGCCTGGGGAGGGGGGGTCAGAGTCTGTGGAGGTGAGGGGGGGTCGCGTTCCATTCCACCCAGGGGGCCGCCGCACGGTCGGGAGCGTACGCGTGGGCGTTGCGGTTAGCGATTATCGAGAGAGGAGGCGAGGGCCCGTGCCTCAGTGAGGCTTAAAGTTTCTTTCTTCAAGAGTCGCTGGCGGATCTGGGAAGATTGAATACCCGCCACGAAAGCGTCTCGAATTAAAAGTTTGGTGTGCTCGGCCGCAGAAACATGTGGGCAGGCGCAGTTTCTCCCCAGAACAAGGAGGGTCCGGTAGAATTCATCTAAGGACTCGCCAGGGAATTGCTGTCTCGTGGCCAGCAAGTGCCGTGCGTAGTCTTGGTTCACCGACCGGATGAAATATCCTTTTAGCAAGTCCATAGCTGTGTCATAGTCTGTTGTGTCCTCCATGAGCGTAGACACGGCGGTGCCAACGCACGAGTGGAGGATATGTAGTTTTTGTTCCCTCGTCGGGTGGTTTTCGGCTGTGCTCAAATAACTGTTGAAACACGGCAGCCAGTGTTTAAATGCAGCTGTTGCATTTGCTGCGTGCGGGCTGAGTCGCAGGAACTCCGGCTTGATACGAAGCTCCATCCTTTAAAACTTGTGCATTAAATTAATGCACCATCAATTGGACACGAGACGAAGATGTGATCCAAACAAAAGGCTTTAATGCACAAGATGTGTGCCCGGCAGCAGACGTACAGAAGAATGACCGACTGCCGGGGTACACGGGTTCTTATATCCCGCCTTGTAGGCGGAGCTACCTACATTTCAGCCAATCGGCTGAGAGGCACATGACTTACCGGGGCCAATGGGCAGTGAGTCCTGTGCACCAATAGCAGCTCACCTCTGAGATACCGTAATACCCTTAGTCATACTACCACAGGTGTCAACATCGGATTCGAGCTCTGGTGTGTCTTGTGTCTCAGGCGTATGACTACCCTCCTTGTCATCATTGCTCGACACATGGAGGGGGTTCTGGCTGTGGCTGTGTCTTGGGAACACCAGAAGGACCCGCCGCAGCAGCTCCTACAAGACACAAGACAAGACGCATAACTAGACCTCAGGCCGTGGAGTGCTGGGGGTGCTGTGATTATGTGGTGTGGGAGGTGGGAGTGGTGTGATTATGTGGTGTGGGGGGTGGGGGTGGTGTGATTATGTGGTGTGGGGGGTAAGGGTGGTGCGATTGTGTGGTGTGGGGGTGGTGTGGGATGGTTTGAGGTTTGAGGGTGGTGTTAGGATGAGGAGATGGAGGTGGGGGATGATGTGGGTGTGAGAGGTGTGGGGGTGAGAGTGGTTTGGGGGTGGTGTGAGGGTGATATGGGGTGAGAATGGTTTGGGGGTGGTGTGGGGATGAGGGTGATTTTTGTGGGGTTTGACACATATGTTGCAGAGGACTGCATCTCCACCCTGGCGACATCCCTTTCCTCGGGCCCGCTGACCACATCCAGGGCCCGCTGCTCTGCCATGATGAGGGACCACAGGTCAGGCGGTCCCCCTCCAGCTTTTTTCCACTCCCTGCGGCTATTAGCAGCCTTCTCCAGCAGGGGTGGGGGGGGGGGGGGGGGGGGGAACAGTAAATGCACAGTGATAGACAATGTGATGCATGCACCCCCGGGGGTTGGTAGCTGGTGGCTTCAGTGGCCAGGGCACCCGGCCATGATGGGCGGTAAGGGTGCCAGCATGTGGTGCAGGGTGCCCTCCTGGTGGGGCGAGAGGGGATGGGATAACAGGTGTGTGGACTGTGTTTGAGTGCCAGGGGCACAGTGCTGCTCACTCACCCTGGGCGCCCTGAGGAGGTCGTGAATTTTTTTATGGCACTGCAGACCGCTCCAGACAGTGTTATTGCACGGCCTCTGCCACCTGCGCCCTGGCACGACGAACGGCAGCAGCTAATAGCCTCCTTCCCAGCCGGGGTACAGGGTGGCCCGTCTCTCCTCCACAGTGTCCAGGAGGATCTCGAGCTCGGCGTCCATAAATCTCGGGGCTGGGCTCCTTGCTGCCATCTTGTTGGCTGGGATCGTGTGTGTGGGGAGTGAAGTGCGTATGTGCGGCTGCAGCTTGTCAGCCTCCTGAGTGGCAATCATGAATCCAGCAAATCCAGCACTGTTTCTCATTGGAACTGATTGGGTGCGATTCTCCGCCCCCAGGCCGGGTAGGAGAATAGCGGGAGGGCCTCCCGACATTTTTCACCCCCCCCCCCCCCCCCCCCCCCCCCCCCCCCCATGCCGACCCACGCCACGAATCGCCACTCGCCGTTTTTTACGCCCGGAAGTGGGCGTGAAGGCTGCCGTGGGTCACGGCCTGTCCCACGGCAGCCTTTACGATTCTCCGGATTTGCGGAGAATCTCGCCCATTATGTTCCACGTGGCGTTGGTGCTGAGCCCTGAACAGTTGCTGAATTGATACAGGTGTGGTCCAGTTTTGCTGCCGTGGAAGTCAACTAACACTGCCCAGCATCAACGCTTAGTCTCAGGAACAGAGAATCCTGCCCAGTTTCTTGCTTAAAATAAGCACTTGACAACATAGTTTTATCCCTTCTCAGCACGATTCATGATGTATGTCCATGGTGGGTATTGGATGAATTGGCATGCTGGTTCAAGGGAAACGGTAGTGGGTTGTGGTTATTAGATAGCACAATGTTGACAAAGCGGCAAGAAGGGATGATTGAGGTTGATGGGTATATGGTTATCATAGGAGCTATAAAAGAGCATAAGTGTGGTTTTTTGGCGTAGCTTGACATGAAGGGTATGAGGGCCATGGGGGTGGGTGGGGATCATGAGTTGGAATGGACGAGGCATGGAGAGTGTGTTGGGGATGGGAAAGTATGAGGGAGGTCTGTTCATGTTTTATTGTTTTCCGAAATGACACATATCAGGCTGCATGTGTAAATTGAAGCTTTATGCAAACATTTTTTTAAATGTCTGCAGTTACTCGCTTATTAACATTTATTTTCTTCATTACCACACTCAAAGGCTTGCCTAATAACACACAGCACAGATGATAGTCAATAGAATTAATCATGGAACAATTGAACACAACATTATCATATACCATTGCTTCAGGAATTAGTGAGAATGCCTTGACTTTTTTTAAGTGATGCAAAAAAAATTTAATTGGTTCAGATTTGCTTTTGGATGATCCCTTCATTCGCACAGAGGACAGCCCATTGTTTTTAATGACAAATACAGCACTCAGTCCACCAATCAGCACACAGCTTGGTTCACAGTCTCTGAGACACATACCAATCAGCACATGACTTGGTACACTGTCTGTGAGACACATACCAATCAGCACACAGCTTGGGACATGGTCTTGAGACACATACCAATCAGCACACAGCTTGGTACACGGTATGTGAAACACATAACAATAATCATAACCTTTTATTGTCACAAGTATGAAGTTACTTTGAAAAGCCCCTAGTCGCCACATCCCGACGCCTGTTTGGGTAAGCTGGTACAGGAATTGAACCCGCACTGCTGGCCTTGTTCTGCAGCACAAACCAGCTGTCTAACCCACAGAGCTAAACCAGCCCTACCAAAAAGCACATGGCTTGGTACATGTTCTGTGAGACACGTACCAATCAGCACATGGCTTGGTACACTGTCTGTGAGACACATACCAATCAGCACACAGCTTGGTACACGGTTTATAAGACACATACCAGTCTGCACACAGCTTGCTGCACTGCCAAACAGCACATGGCTTGTAACACGGTATGTGAGACACATATCAATCAGCACATGACTTGGTACACTGTCTGTGAGACACATACCAATCAGCACATGACTTAGTACACGGTCTGTGAGACACATACCAATCAGCACACAGCTTGGTACACGGTCTGTGAGGCACATACCAATCAGCACACAGCTTGGTACACAGATACCAAACAGCACATGGCTTGGTACATGGTCTGTGAGACACATACCAATCAGCACATGGCTTGGTCACGATCTATGAGACAGATACCAATCAGCACACAGCTTGGTACACGGTCTGTGAAACACATACCAATCTGCACACAGCTTGGTACACGGTTTAGGCCCCCTGGTTGTTGGGAACTGCCAGCCTGCTACAGTGGCACTGTCAGGCTGACAAGGGCACTGCCATGGCGCCAGGATGGCAGTGCCAAGGTGCCCAGGTGCCAGGTTGTTGGTGCGAGGGGTTAGGGCGGGGGCCTTTGCCCATAAGAGGTGGGGTAAGGGGGGCTGAGCTTGCCAGTGCTGGAAATGACTTAAAATGCGGCCTTGATGGGGAGTTCCTTGCCGAGGCCAAAAAAAGCAAAGTACTGTTGATTAGCAGGGTCACCGAGAAACACACCGCTAAACATGTCGTTCAGCGGACTTTAACTATAGTCTGCTGAGCCATGCTATAGATCTCGCATATTTTCTTTTACTTCTGCAGAGAGGTCCCCTACATTTGCATCCATTCTATTGATTGGCACATCCTGTTGTATTGCCAAAGCCTCATGTGTCAGAATACCACAATGAATGTAGGAAGAAGAAGGATTATTCAGGCCATCAAACATGCCGTTTACCTGTGGCTGGGATTTTCCAGCCTTGCCCGTCACCGGGATCGTACAGTCCCGCTGAAAGTCAGTGGACATTTTCCTAGGCCGTTGCATTCTCCATAGTGGGTCCTCCCAAAATCCTGGCCTATAATCTATTCCAGGACCATGAATAATTATTTACAACTCTCTCCTCACTTTCAAATTTCTCTATGCCTTGATCAATTCAAAACGTTTTTCTAATGCTACTCCTAGGTTAACATTTACTGTTCTAAGTTATTTCAAAAGTTAATACCTCTAAGTAGGAATAAGTCAAGCTCAAGTTATGTTTTATGTGTGCCTTCCTCAGCATGTGTAGATATTCATATGCATGTCTGGCTGTATCCAAAAGTGGTCCCAACATCCATCATATTGAATCAATGTATTATTTCAAAGCTTGGGCCATATCTCCTTCCTTCATGCATTTTTTTAATTAATGAGAGCAGGTATTCATGCCTCTTTTCATAGCTCAACAACCTGAAGATTGAAGAATCGGCATGCTTCTGTTTGAATCTTTTCCACTGGAAGTATCTTTTCTCTTTTAAACATCAGTGTTGTTTTCCAGAGGTCTGTGGATCTGGTTTTACATTCCAACATTTTATTTTCTATCCTGGCTGCCATGAGAGATAAACAGAAACAGAGTTCACAAATTTGATAAAAGGGAATTTGACAATTGCCTGAAAGAAAAGAGTTATGTTGAAGAACACAGCTCATTAGCAAGAGAGGGCAGTTAGATTTGGTAGCTTCACTGGAACGGAGCACCAGTGTATATTTGATGAGCCAAATTGTCTGTCTCTGTGCTGCAACATTCTACAATTCTATAAAGAGCCACAATTTATTGCAAATTGTATCAGAGTCAGAAGTTCTAATTATGGGATAACAAGGTTTACCTGAATCAGTTATTTTCCTCGATTCGTACCATCATCTTGCGATCAATCAGGCTATGTCCTGCTGGTTGTAAGGAGCAGCCAGATGTTAACAAATCTCAGTATTTTCAAATAAATGAGAAGGATAGTGCTCTCAATTTACAAATACATTCCTGCTGAATGGCAAAGATTCAAGCTGCAATGTTGGGTTTCTCTGTGGCTTCATGTGATTTAGCGTAAAGTTGAGGTAAAATTGCTTGCTGTAATTGACAATATCCTGCACATCACTTAGTTTATCCACGAGCTGAAATCAGGCCAATTCTTTCTGAATTAAGTTATAATATATTCAGAAGGCCAGATGTCTTAGTATAATGAGGATAGTCACAAATTTAAAAATCTCATCCTGATGTCCTCACCAACTGTTCCCAGCCCACTGAGATTTTCCATTTGAAGGAGAGAGACTGTATCCTAACAGATGATTCTTGTGCTCTTGTGTTATGGACTGGGAATCTGGTCAACTTCAGATATATTGTGGACTGAGGGGGGGGGGGGGATGACTGAAGCATCTCAGTTTTGTAGCCTGGGCCTAACATAAATGAAGATGCAAGTTTTAAATCATCTGAAGTATGCTCTTGTAATGGCATCTTCTATGTAAATACATTTCCTCCTTTTTTAACATTTTGTTTTCAGAGATAGAACAGGGAACCTGCAGTGATCCTGGAACACCAGCTTATGGAATGCGAGAGGGCAAAAGATTCCTTCATGGTGACATTTTGAGATTTGAATGCTTGCCTGCTTTTGAACTTGTTGGCCAAAAATCTATTACTTGCCAGAAGAATAACCAATGGTCAGCCAAGAAACCAAGCTGTGTCTGTAAGTAGCCTGAAACAATCATTATCTTTATCTTCTAGTTGTTAAAGTAGATACAGGATGGTTTGTGTGTATATAATAATTGTCACCGCTTTGACCGCTATGTGTGTTTAATATATACATTTCAACTTAAATTTGTGTCGTGACTTCTGCTAACCTTGACTTGGATTGTCAGAGGGGAGAGTGGAATCTGTATGTACTATTAAAGAACGAACTACTGACTGAAGTCATTTGGAATGACATTTTGTGAAAGGCTTCCTTCGTTTTCTGAGTATAATATGCACTTTTTCAGCTAAAAGTTTATCTGGAAGATGGGTGCATATTGTACATGGGAGCTAATCCAGGTGAGGTTTTTTTTCCTGTAGCCGGTGAGTAATGCACTGCAACCTGTTTGGGGTTGACTATCTTTCCCGCGCAAAGATCTTGGTCTTTTTATACGGCTCACAGAGGAACTCAGACCAAATCTCAGTTTCTCTGCCAGAGACCACATGAGGGCAGGTTGGTGGAAAGTCTGACAAGGAAACTGGGAGACGACAAAAGGAAACTGCTACTTTAAAGAGGGTTGAACAGTGCATCCTGTCGTGTTTCTCACAGGATCAACTTGGAGACAGTTCTCCTCCGAAGCAAGGCTTTAATGTACCAAAGGGCAATTTAGATAATGAGTACAAAAGCAGGGAATTTATGCTGAGCCTTTATAAAGCTTCAGTTGAACCACAACTCTTCAGTATTGTGTTTAGTTCACCCCTTGGGAAGTATATCAGAGTCCTGGAGAGGGTGCAATAGAGATTTAGCAGAATGGTTCCAGGGATAAATGACTTTGGGCTACAAGATTTGGTTAGAGATGCTGTGGTTGTTCTTCATGGAGCAAAGGATGTTTAGGGGAGATTTGATAGATATGTACAAGATTATGAGAGATTTAGACAAGGTAGATAAAGTAAAGCTGTTCCCATTTACTGATTGTACAAAATGGAGGGGAGACAGATTTAAGGTTTTGGGCAAGGGATGCAGGGGGAAATGTAAGGAAGAACTTTTTCATGCAGCTAATGTTAATGACTTGGGACTCCTTGCCACCTAGGCATTGGAAGCAGTGACTAATGATTGCAAAAGGAAATTGGATGGACACTTGAGTGAAATGAAGTTGCAGGGCTTGGTGTTAGAGCAGGGGAATGGGACTTGCTGGATTGCTCTCTGGCGAGTCAGCATAAATGCAATGGGTTAATGGTTTCCTTCTTGTGCCTTCATGACTCATGGTTCTACAGCATCATAAGCAGTAGGAGTCATCGAAAGCCACTTATGCAATGACTACTTTGATACTAACGATCTAGGTTGATACATTATATAATAAAACATGTAAGAAGCAGGCAATGCAGGAATTCTCCAGGAGTGTAATGGACAGCCCCTCCCCCCCACATCATTCCACTGCCCATCAACCTGCCACACATGATGACCATCACTGGCCTGTCAGTCCCCAGGAATAATGGCACATTGACCTTCACATCACAAAAGTCCAGATCCATATTGTAATTGTGATAAGGCAATTTGTTCATGAAAACCTAAGTGCATATTATATTTGGGAACATATTGTATTTGGAAAATTAGGGTAGTTGCATTGTACCACTCAGTCCCTGCATACTGATATTGCCAGCACGTGTCACTTGAAGTAGCTTGATATGAATTACTAAATAATCTCAATGCTATGTACTTTAAAGGACTACTGTGCCATTTCAGTACAGTTTTTAAAAGGATTTGAGTTTCTGTGTAATTTAATTGTTTTTCAGAAGCATTAAGGCTAATGAAGTTGGAGCCAGAAAAATATTGGAAGCAACTCAACAAAATTGCTGCAGTGTTGTTGATGCTGATCAATATTGTGTCATCTGGAAATTGATGTCAGACAGGAAGAATGATAATATAGTGCAACCTATATTAGGTTGACTCAGTGGCAGAGACATAGAGCTGGATGGTGTACAAGGAGCAGCTCTCCATGCTTGTGAATGATGCTGACGCAGATTAGCTAAGAGGCATAGTTATGGTATATGCCAGATCTATCTTAGAATGGGGCTAATGAAACTTCGTAATGAAGGAAATGGTCAGGGTAGAAAGCTCTGGAAGAGTATAGAATTAGGTGGGAGGAGGGCATTGAAAGTTGATGGCAAAATAACCATTGAGAAAATAAATCAATTGCAGTGGTGGTTTGTAACTGAGCAGAAAAGAAGCAGTTCAAGGTTTCAATGAAGAAGCAGGAGCGACGATGGGGGCGGGTGTCTTTATTTTTCCAAGAATGGAAAGAAAAAGGGAAAGATTTTGAGGTGGACAGTGGGATGTATCTGTAACAGAAATGAAAAAAATATTTGGGATTAAGCCTGATGGCAATCACGACCTGGGAGATGGCAAGGTCTTGTGTGATTCCAAGCGGTCTTGGTAAATGGATCTGATTAACTTTGAAGCTGTTTACCCTGCACAGAAGCCTCTGAAATGTAACTACTTTACATGAAGTAGAAAATTGCCATGACACATTTATTTTTAGTGGGTTTTTTTCTGTTCAGACATCACTGGCTGCCAGCTGTCACCTCATTTCAGCTGACTGAATGTTTCAGTGTACATGACAATAACAATTTTAATCCAATCAATTCTTGGCTTAGCAGTTTGCTATTTAGCAAATGGCAGCTAAGATCCTCAATTGTTGTGTGAAAATGCACATGTATTCTCCAAAGTCTCATTATGCATTCATTTAAGTGCCCTTTGTCGTTCAGTATTAAATTACCGTAATATTTTATTCTATTTTCAGTCTCTTGCTTCTTCAATTTTACAACTCCATCTGGTGTTCTGCTATCCCCCAACTACCCAGAGGATTATGGCAACCATATGCATTGTGTATGGCTGATTATTGCGAAGCCAGAAAGCAGGATTCACCTGGCCTTCAATGATTTTGATGTCGAGCCACAGTTTGACTTTGTGTCTGTGAAGGATGGGTTAAATCCCGAATCACCTGTCTTGGGAACTTTTTCTGGAAACAAAATCCCTTCTCCTTTGACAAGCAGTGACCATGTATCGCGTTTAGAATTCCTGACGGATCACTCCACAGCTGCTCGAGGATTTAACATCACTTTCACAAGTAAGTAGGAGTGATCCATTTTTAAATTTCTCATCAAGGCACCACCTTTGAGCATGTTACATAAGAATCTATTTGAGAAAATCACACCAGTTGTGTAAGAATAACCATGTTCATCAAAACAAAGCAATAAAACCTTTGCACCTTCGATGTTGACAAATGGAGTCACTAGTTTAAAAAACAAGCATGCAGAACATGCCAGTGCTGCAATTGAAGTATTGAGACTGATGGGAAGGTGGCAAGGGGACAGAGAAGGCCGAAAGTGACCAAGGTACCTGACAAGCCCAAAGCCAGGAAGCTCCTGTTGAATTTAAAGACAAGACTCATTCTAATTTTTTAGTTTGATTTCCTCATGGTGCCCACCCAAACTGACAGGTTAATTGGAACTCCCATGTTTTGATCGTTATTTTGCTTTCAGTAAAGTGATATTAAAAAGTGAAACATAATCAACGCATTTTATCTCCTGGTTTTCTATCCGTCAGACTACTTTAATGTGATTGGCTATTTACTCTGCTTCATTGCTCTTGCTTGCTTGGAGATTTCCAGCTTGACACCAAATTCAAAATTATGTACAAGCCCACTCCTGGGCTAGAGCACACAAATCAAGGCTAATACTCTTGTAAGGGAGTAGGGGACTGTCTTAGGTGTTGTATTTTAGATGAGACAATAGACCAAGGCCTTATTTGCCTCCTCAGGTAAATGCAATAGATCCAAGGACATTCATTTGAAAAAGAACATTGGTGCTATTCCCCGGTGTCCTTGCCAATATTTTTCCCTCAATCAATACAACAAAAAACAAGAGCTGTTTGCAAGGGCTTTCTGTGTGCAAATTGGCTGCTGTCTTTCCTACACTACAATGTGGAGATGCCGGCGGCCCCACCTGAGGAAGGAGCAGTGCTCCAAAAGCTAGTGTTTGAAACAAACATGTTGGAGTTTAACCTGGTGTTGTAAGACTTCTTACTGTTTCCTACACTACAATATTGACTGCACTTCTGCATTGCTCCAGTGACTATAAAGTGCTTTGATTCATACAGTGGTTGCAAAAGGTGCTTTATGAATGCAACTATTTCTTTTAATACCTAACTTGAGTGTGGAAAATTCAAGTGATCAAACCTCAGTAGAAAAAACATCACAGCCTCCAGTGATGAAGGGGCGCGATTCTCCGTAAATGCGGCGAATCGTAAAGGCTGCCGTGAAACTGGCCGTGTTTCATGGCAGCCTCTGCGCCCCCTCCCGGGACCGATTCTCCCCCCGGGCGGGGCTAGCAGCGGTCCGCGCGCCAAGCGTCACGCCGGCTGACGTGCACGATGACGTCAGCCGCGCATGCGCGGGTTGGACGGCTCCAACCCACGCATGCGCGGGGCCATCATCTCCCTCGGCCGCCCCGCAGACTGATCCTGCGGGGCGACGGAGGGAGAAAGAGTGCGTCCGTTACGGACGCACTGCCCGCAATCGGTGCCCACCGATCGCGGGGCCATGCCCCCCTTGGCACAGCCGTGGTACTGCCGTGCCAATCGGAGCCCTGGATGCCCAGAACGGGCATGTTGCGGCCATTTTTATGACGGCAGCAAGCAGGTGTGTTTGCTGCCGTAAAAACGGCCGTAAAGGCCTGGGAACTCGGCCCATCGGCCTGGGGAGAATCGCTGTTTGCCGTAAAAAACGGCGAGCAGCGATTCGTGTCGTGGGGCGGCCGTGGGGGGGGAGAATAGCGGGAGGGCTTGAAAAATGTCGGGGACGCTCTCCCGCTATTCTCCAACTTGTCGTGGGCAGCGGAGAATCGCGCCCCATATCAATGAGGCAGGCTTGTTGTTCAGTGCTCAGCAGTCTGCTGGGCAATGAAGAGTCTACATGTGAGAGCAAGGCAAGCAGTGCTTGCTCCCTGTGTACATGTCAAAGTGAAGTGGATTTCTCCTTCAAGACCTGAAAGAAGCAAGCCTCCCTTTTTGTGAAACAGCTACAATTTCATGAGAATTATGCGTCATGTCATTTAAAATGTTTGCGTGAGGTAATGAATGAAATGTCAAACGTCATAGAAAGAGCACATCATCAGAAAAGTACATGCAACAATGCCAGATCTGTGAGGAAGGTGTCTTCTTTAAATACTGTGGTAATTTGAATTTAAAAATTGCATTAAAAAAACGTACATTAAAACTATTTATTTTCATATATGGAGGCTTTCCAAAGTCTTGGTGAATCACAGTTGATCAACTTTGTGATCGCTTCAATTCCTCCTCGCTATGTGTCAGGCTAGATATGGTGGCAGATTGCCTTGGTTGCTATGAGGAAAATTCGTTCTGACAGTCACTCAAAGCTGTAGTCACAGTATGTGGTGTGCGCTTCTTAATTGGGCGGCGATTAAGCCACGGAGTGCAATGCCCTTTTGCTTTTACTTATTTGCTGTTGGTGCTAACAGCTGATCTTGCAGATCCAGAGCGCCCCTTCCAAAAGGAAAATCACTCATAATGTCAAAACCAAAGCAAACAGTGGGATAGCTTTATGCCAGTGAGGTTTCGTCAGTGGTTTAATGGATAAATGCAGTATTAGATGTGGTGCTGAGCCAAACAGTCTGAGGTTTGGGCTCAGTTAACTGATCTCAGTGAGGATCATACTACTGGTCTGTGCAAGAGGAAAGGAATAATAACCATACAGTTCCAATTCTAATTGCTGGAAATTGGAACATTCACTGAGCACAGGAATGTGATCAGTTGTGGATCCCTCCAGGGTTAAATAAGCTGCCAGCACTCAACTCAATAGGCTCACAAGTGAAAAGTAACAAAGTTACTGGTGAGCTTCTTGAAGCCCTAGAACCAAACCTGAGCAAAATAACCCTGACTCTCAGAGAGGCGGTGAACAACAGTGACAGAGGCGTAAAGAAGTAGCAATACAAACACAGAAAACAGAAAAACTCAGCTAATTTGGCAGCATCTGTGGAGAGGGAAAAACAGAATTGGTGTTTCAGGTTTGTTAACTTTCATCAAAATGATATAATGGCATTGTGAGAGTTGTCAATAAACAGAACTGTATGGTTGAGGATGCGGAGCGAGGCCAGCAGCACGGATTGAATTCCCCTCCCGGCTGAGGTTATTTGTGAAGGCCCCGCATTCTCAACCTTGCCCCTTGCCTGAGGTGTGGTGATCCGAAGGTTAAATCACCACCTGTCAGCTCTCCTCCTCAAAGGGGAAAGCAGCATGTGGTCATCTGGGACTATGGCGACTTTATAGAAAATAAGTGTAGAGAAATGATTTAATGGTTTGAATCTGCAGACTGATTAAAATGGAAGTAAAGTTCTGAATGGATCATACTGAATCTCCCCTGATACTAATGAAAGATCAGAAATAGATACTAATAGATCTTGTGTAATACACACAGAGAAAGTGTCATCTTCAGGTGAAGGAAGGTTTGAGGGCAGAAATATTTGGACTGAGTCTGCAGGTGCAATCCCCCATTTTAAAGTCATATATTACATCCTTATTTTGATATCTCCAATCTTCCATCCATGCTAACATATTACATCCAACTCATAAACTCTTATCTTGCACATTAACATTTTAGGTGACGTCTTATTAAATGCCTTTTAGAATCACAAGTATACTACACCTATTGGTTCCCCTGTATCTACCCTCCTAGATACATCTCAAGAAACACCAATAAATTTGTCAAACCGGATTTTCTTTTCATAAAACTATGTTAACGTTGTCCAAACATACTTTGGTCTTTTGGATTGTTAGGATGTCCCGAATAATAGGTTCCGGAATTTTCTTAATGACTGATATCAGGCTTACAGGTCTGCAGTTTCTTGTTTTCTCCCTCCCTCCCTCCCTCCTTTCTTGAATAGCAGTGTTTACATTTGCTGGGACTGTTTTAGAATCTGTTGGGTTAAGGAAAACAATAACCAGTACATGAACTATCTCTGGAGATACCTCTTTTAGAAACCCTAGGAGGTAGGCCATCAGGTGCTGGAGATTTCCAGTTATTAGCCCTCCAAAGGTTTCTCCAAAACTTTTTCTCTGCTGATGTCAGTTAAGTTTCTCACTTTTATTCGCCCCTTGGTCACCTTCTACTTAAGGTACTTGTGTAAAAGTAGATGTTTGGACACCAAACCTTGAAACAAAATGTAGGGGGTCAACTTAAACACAAGTAATGTTTTGGAGGGGTTAAACTCCATTGCCAGGTTTTGTGAACACCCAGTAATTACAAGATCTCAGTGGGCAGCACAGTAGCATAGTGATTAGCACAAATGCTTCACAGCTCCAGGGTCCCAGGTTCGAATCCCGGCTTGGGTCACTGTCTGTGTGGAGTCTGCATGTTCTCCCCGTGTGCGTGAGTTTCCTCTGGGTGCTCCGGTTTCCTCCCACAGTCCAAAGATGTGCAGGTTAGGTGAATTGGCCAGGCTAAATTGCCCTCAGTGTCCAAATTGCCCTTAGTGTTAGGTGGGGTTACTGGGTTATGGGGATAGGGTGGAGGTATGGGCTTGGGTAGGGTGCTCTTTCCAAGAGCCGGTGCAGACTCGATGGGCCGAATGGCCTCCTTCTGCACTGTAAATTCTATGAAAAAATTCTATGTTACTGGTCATGACGCTGAATTCAGCAGGAAATTGCTATCACAGGCTAACTGCAGCTGAGATGAGAAAATTACAATTGTGAAAAAGACTAATTGGACTGTAGCCACCAAGTTTGCTCTCAAACTAGCAAGAGGTATCTGAAAAAGTAAGGATTTGAGGATCAACTATTCCTCGAATGTAGATAGCTTGTGTTTTGTACTGAGAAAATAGGCACACGTATCTGTTCATTGTTTCTGCTCTATCCTTGTCCTCCATGATAATTTCTCTTGTTGCTGCCTCTAATGGACCAACATTTTATTTAACTATTTTCCTTTTCATGTACTTGTAAAAATATCTTACAAATCTGTGTTTATAATCCTGATTAGTTGACACTGATCCTATTTTTCCCATTTTTATCAACTTTTTGGTCATCCTTCCTACTTTTTAAGACATGCCCAATCGCCAGGGTTACTATTATTCCTTACAATATTGTAAATCTTTTCTTTTAATCTAATATCTTTTTTAGCAAGCCATAGGTGGATCTTTTACGGTGGCACAGTGGTTGGCACTGCTGCCTCACCACTCCAGAGAGTTTAATTCCGGCCTCGGGTGACTGTCTGTATGGAGTTTGCACTTCCTCTGTCTGCATGGGCTTCCTCCGGGTGCTTTGGTTTCCTACCACAGTCTAAAGATGTGCAGGCTAGGTGGACTGGCCATGCTAAATTGCCCCTCAGTGTCTAAAAGGTTAGGTGGGGATACTGATTTAGAGGGATAGGGTGGAGGCATGGGCTTAAGTAGGATGCTCTTTCAGTGGGTTGGTGCATACCCAATGGACTGAATAGCCTCCTTCTGCACTGTAAATTCTATGATTCTGACATAGTTTTGTTTTTTAATAGAATATGTTTTTGCTGAACATAGTTTCTTTAAAATATCCCACTGCTTACCCAATTAACTTTAGCCAACTGTCCCTTCATACCTATGTCGTTATCTTAGTTTATGTGTAAAATCCTTATGTGGAACTGGTGTATGCTCCTTTCAAACTTAATATGGAATTGAATTGTATTATGATCACCTTTACTCAGTGGAACTTTTACCATCAGATTGATAATTAACACTGTCTCACTGCACAATATTTAATCTAAAATAGTGTTATACCTCATTGGTTCCACAACATGTTGTTCCAGGAAACTGGTCACAAAAGTGTTGCACAAACCCATCATCCAGACTTGGTCCATTTGATTTGTCCAATCTATGTGAAGATTGATATTCTTATGATTATTGCTTTACAATTGTTACAGGCTCTAATTATTTATTGCTGAATGCTTTGCCCAATGGTATAACTACTGTCCTGCCAATGTGTTCTCGTTATCTTTGAAAATCCAACCAATAATGATTCAACATGATACTAATTCAAACACTGATGATTCAGATCACTATGTAAACCAGAGACCCAGAGTAATTCTCTGGGGACCCAGGTTCATATCTCGCAGATGATGAAATTTGAATTCAATAAAAATCTGGACTTAAAATTCTAATGATGGCTATGAAGCCATTGTCAATTGTTGTAAAAACCCATTTGGTTCACAGATATCTGCTGTACTTACTTGGTCTGGCCTACAAGTGACTCCAGACTCACAGCATCGTGGTTGACTTAACTGCCCCTCAAGGGCAATTAGGGATGGTAATAAATGCTGGCACAGCCTGCAATACCAAGGTCCCATGAACGAAAAAAAACAGCTTTCTCCCAACTGCTTCCAGATAAGCCAATTTCAAAATAGGTTGTGTTTTCTTCATTAGATAAGCAGCAAGAACACCAATTGTCTTCCTTACCTTTCCTTGCTATCTCTTCTTTCTCTCTTTATTCATTTTATTTTCCATCTCTTTGTTTTGAAATTTTGTACCTCATTTCATTCTAACTCACCATCTACTCATCTTTCTTCCGTTTCTTTCTCGAAACCTTGATTCTCCTTGATTAAAGAGATATGCAATGTATCTCATTATTCACTTGTTGCCCTTGCAAAGTCATTACTAACTTGCACTTCCAGCATGTATTTAAGCTGAAGGATGCAGGAAAACTCCAAGAAATGGCTCATACCACGATGGCTCTGGCATGGCCCAGTGTTATTGAATAGAAAATGTGCCGTACAACAGCTATGTGTATCCTGTAACCATGGGCACCCACAGAATGGACCTCAGAAGCAATCTGTGTTATTCTCATTCCCTTCATGGCATTGAATTACAACAACAGGACCTCCATTAACTCAAATTCATAATGTCATCCAGTCACTGAAAGCAGAAAAATAATTACCCTGCTCATTTTTGCTGGTGATTGGAGTGAATCAAGCACCGTGGCACTGTAACAAATAACAGTTGGTGAAATCTAATTGAGATCGAGAAAAGGTGTGGAACTACAAACAAAGGAGAAAGGCAAATGAGACGAAAGAAAGGAAGATAATCATGAATGCAAATGGTCAAAGTCACTAAAAGTATTTAGCTGAGCTTTCCATAGAAATATCATCATGAACATCTACACCACGGGTCCTTCCAGGCACTGAGTGGGGACCTGTCCGGGATCTCACAGAGCTTGGTATAGTGGTGCAAACGTCACCGAGGTCCTATATGCCCAGTCGGCACAGTACATCCATTTCAATGATTAAGATATAGTTGTGACCATTCGTGTGGAATAGGTCAATGCCAACCTTGTTCCACGCAGAGGTCTCTAGGTCATATGGTTGAAGCGTCTCCTTGCTCTGCGCTGGTTGGAACCTCTGACAGGTTTCGCAGTTCAGGACCATGTCCGTGATATCCTGGTTGATGCCAGGACATATCTGTCTCTGGGCGCACACCGTGTTGCGAAATCTGATCGCCCAGGAACTTCAGCGTGGATGTCCCAAAACAGCACTTGGACCTGTTTAGCTTGAGGCCATGTTCATGTATGCGTCGGAATACTTTCTTGAGTCGCGACACATGTTCCTCTGGGGGTGTGGACCAGATTATGATATCGTCAATGTAGACACAAACCACTTCTATTCCTTCCATGATGCAATGAAAAATCTCTGATGCCGAGATGATGTCAAATGGCATTCGGTTGTCGGAGAATCTGCCAAAAGGCGTATTAAAGGTGCAGAGCCTTCTGCTGGATTCTTCAAGTTGGATTTACCAAAGTCCTTGGGATGCATCCAATTTTATGAAGAAGCGCGCGTGTGCTATCTCACTCGTGATTTCTTCCCTCTTAGGATGGGGTAATGTTCCCGCATAATGTTTTTGTTTAGATCCTTGGGGTCAATGCAGATGCATAGGTCCCCCGAAGGCTTCTTTACTCACACCATCGAGCTGACCCAGTCAGTTGATTCAGTGACCTTGCAGATGATGCCTTTTTGTTGTAGACTCGTGAGCTCTGCCTTCAAGCGCTCTCTCAGTGGAGCAGGGATACGTGGTGGTGCATGGACCACTGGCTTGGCATCAGGCCACAGTAGAATCTTGTACTTGTACGGCAGCGTGCCCATCCCGCTAAATACACCTGGATACTGGGTTAGGATGTCGTCGATGCTGGCCTGAAGATCCGAATGGGACGGCGTTGTGGCGCAGACCCTTTAAATGAGGTTCAGTTGCTTGCAGGCATGAGCACCCAGCAGGGACGCCCTGTCTGGTTTAACAATCTCGAAGCATAAGTTTGCTTGTGTGTGTCGGCTGGACACCTGCAGATGGCAGGACCCCATGTCTTGATTGTGTTTCCATTGTACTCCAGGAGTTTGCAGGCAGCTGGAAGGATTGTGGGGGGCTTCTTGATTCTCTAGAAGTGCACCTGCGAAATCAGGTTGGCGGAGGCACCTGTGTCCAGTTTGAACTGGATGGGGCAGTGGTTGACCTTCATCACTGCATGCCTTTCGTCCTCGGAATCCACGGCCAGGATTGATTGTAGTTGCGATGTGTCCGGTGTGGCGTATTCGTACTTCATAATAATGCCCACTCGGTAAGTGTTGTCCAGGTATTCATCATCCGGATCTGTCACACTGCATGGATCAGAGTCATGCATTTGGTGTTGCACACTTCTGATGCGCCGCTGTCAGAATTCGGAGCGCTGGCTCCTGACTGGTGAAGTGATGGCTAGTGTAGGCTTGAGAGATGAACAGACACTTCCAACACTGATGAAGGTTCAACTCAATTTTATTAACTAACTTCTAACTAACACACAATGACTGTGGGTCTAAATGATGCTAACTTAAACTAGAGACCGAAACCTTGTCCGAACCAGTTGATTCTCTCAGCACGTGGTGTGAGTCTGTGCTGGGCTGGATGAGTTCTTGTTACACTCAGAGGCAGCACCCAGAATGAGCGGGAACCGTGGTGCCCTCTGCCTTTATAGTGCGTGTATTCTAACTGGTGATTGGCTGCGGTGTTTGTACATGTTGATTGGTCCCTGTGTGTGTCCATCAGTGTGTGTCTGCACCATGATATACTGGTGTATATTATGACAACTGGTGCTGCAGATCTGCACAGGCTGCATAGTGGTTTGGTTTCCCCTCGGTTTAAACAGCATTTGCCTCTTGAAGGGCAGTTTTTAAAAAAATGGGCAGTGCCGCAGTTCGCACACTTCATGACGCTCAGTGCGTCGTTGCGCATGCGTGGTGCGGTTCTCGGACGTCTGCACCTGCACAGTGTGGTTTTCGGCCGCTACGTGTTCCCGATCGCATTGCGCATACTTCGGGCCCCGGAAAGAGCACGCAAAATGGCTGCTTTAGTCAATGTAGAGGCGCTGCAGCCGGGAGATGGCCTGAACACTCTCCACCTTGTGGGAGGCTTGTTTTTCACTTTCTGCCGTTTTGTACTGTGAATAACAATGTTTAGAGTGCTCATGCACAGTACACGTTTCAATCGCGACTGGCAGGGTCATGTGCTTGATTTTCAACACTTGCTCTCGCAGACGATCAGAGTGACCTCCAAAAACGATTTGGTTTCTGATCATGGAGTCAGTGATATCACCGAAGTTGCAGGATTGCGCTAGCAGTCTAAGGTTAGTTAGATAGGAGTTGAAGGATTCGTCTTTACCTTGCATCCTCTGCTTGAAAATGTAGTGCTCGAAGATTTTGTTGGTGTCCACCTCGCAGTTGCTGTCGAATTTGTCCAGGATGGTTTGGTACTTCGTTTTGTCCTGCCGTTTGGAAAAGTGAAAGGAGTTGAAGATCTCTATCGCATGGTCACCCGCAGTGGTTAGTAGAAGAGCTATCTTCCGAGCATCGGTTACACCATTGAGGTCAGATGCTTCCACGTATAGTTGAAATTTCTGCGGGAACGATCGCCAGTTGGCACTAAGATTGCCGGTGGTCCTGAGCTGATGAGGAACCTGAATCTTGTCCATTGTGCCTGTATTCAGTAGCTGGTTGTCACGGACCTTGCTGAGTTGAACTAAGTAGATTGAACAGTCACTCTGGGTCTCACGTTGTGTTATGCTGCTTCGGATAACACAGGCTGCTACTTGATGAAATCTTAACTAAAGGATGCTCCAGACTCTGAAATGAGTTCAACGTGTTTATTGAACTATTAACACAGTTCTCAAATGAGTTCGACTCTCTGCTAATCTAACTGTAGTAACTCAGTCTAACTGTACCAGCTTGCTCTAAACCACGTGCTGGGGTGTGATGCTGCTGATCAACCCTGTCTAACTCTCTAGATGTCTGTTGTGGGAAGAGGCAGGGTGTGAGGGCCCCATCCCTTTTATAGTGTTTATGTCATGCCCCCTTGTGGTGATGCCACCTCTGAATTTCCTGACTGCCCATTGGTTGTGGCCTATTCTGAGTGTTCATTGGTTGCATGTTTGCATATCATGACAGAGCGGAAGAAAAATTTCTCCTTAATGGAGGGATCAATGATCAGGTGGCATAGATTTAAGGTAAGGGGCACGAGGTTGGGAGGGGATGTGAGGAAAAGCTCCACAGGGTGTTGGGAGTTTGAAACCCGCTGACTGAAAGGGTGGTGGAGGCAGAGACCCTCACAACATTTAAGAAGTATTTTGATGTGTATTTGCAATGCCAAGGCATACAAGGTTATGGGTGAAGTGCTGGAAAATGGGATTAGAATAGTTAGGTGCTTGTTTTTCACCACCCCTGAAGGGTTGAAGGACATTTTCTGTGCTGTAGACCTTATGACTCTATGCATTGTGAAAAAGTATGAATTTTGAAAGAAATCTGGGGAATGAGAATTTCGATGATTTCCAGGCATATGTTGGAGAATGCATTGGAAGGATATCTGGATGCAGTTAGGTAGAAATGAGGGAGGAGGATCTTATGGAACATAAATATCAGCATGGATCTGTTGAGCTAAATGGCCTGTTTCTATGTCATAAATAATTAAAATATATCAGGCGGCGTGGGGTACAGTGATTAGCACTGCTGCCTACGGCGTTGAGGACTGGGGTTTGAATCCCGGCCCTGGGTTACTGTCCGTGTGGAGTTTCCACATTCTCCTCATGTTTGCGTGGGTTTCACCCCCACAACCCAAAGATGCGCGAGTTTGGTGGATTGGTCATGTTAAATTGTCCCTTAATTGGAAAAAACAATAATTGGGAACTCTAAATTTATATAAAAATAATAATTTTAATACATCATAATGTAGTGTAGACCCTTGTCAATTATCCCCCCCCCCCCCCCAACCCCCCCTCCTCCCTCCCCCCCCCCCCCCCCCCCCCCCCCCCCCCCCCCCCCCCCCCCCCCCCCCCCCCCCCCCCCCCACATACACACACATTCGGATTTTAAAGCTTTCTCTCCACCAGCTACTGAATGTGCCTTTTCCCAATACACTCCACACTCCCCTAGCGCTCCCCCAAAATAACATATTGTTGTGTCCACCCACTCCCCTGCTTCACCATTGTGCGTGGCTTGTATAATTCCCCATTACTCCTGTACCAATTCCTCCCTACTTTCCCCTCTGTCTTTCTCTTTCTGTTCTACTTCCCTTCTTCATTTCACTTTTCTCTCTCTCTACCCATCCCTATCGTCTCACTCTTCATTGTTTTTCCTACCCTCTTTCCCTCCTTTTTACGTGTTTTCTCTTTCCTACCTTCCTCTTCTCTCTCTTGCTTCTCATTTTTATCCCTCCTTCCCCACCTCACATTTTTATTTCCACCTTCCCCTATCCTTACCTTCTCTCTGTCTCCTCTTCCTTACCCCCCCCCCCCCCCCCCCCCCCCACCACCACCTTCCAGGCATGACATCCTTCTTGACCTTGAGACTGCAGTCATCATTGACCTCTTGTACCAATTAAGTTTGCTTTTTCAAACATAATGTACAAGCCTGTGTGGAGTACTATGGAATGATTCTGAGGAAAAATGAATGATGCCCCACAACTGAAATAATAATGGAGATGACTTCCCTATCAGCATCGTGGGTTAGGCCTCTATTATTCATATGGTTGGTAAGAAGAAGAACTTAATAATGGGAAAAAATGAATCATAATGAAAGGCCATTAAATTTAAATCAGAATAAAAGAAAATTATAATGAAGGAAACAAAGAATTGGTGACGCAAGATAATTAGAGAGGAGTTGAGTGAATATGGTTTTAGCAGTCCTCCAGAGACACAAGAACATAACATTAAACATGAAATTAAATTAAATTAAGCATTAATCAAATACATTTGTGTTCCTGTTCAATTTTGGCAATTTGCATTCCATTAAAATAGAAGTGTACAAGAGCGAATGCATCAGAGCATATAAATATATAGAACAACTGGCAATCGGGGATGGGTTATACGCATATACAGCATATAAGATTTCAGCAAAGGATGATCAAAAAATTGAGAGAGAAAATAAAATATGAAAGTAAACTAGGAAGAGACATACAAGATTTTCTCTGGGTAAACAAAAATGAAGAGATTCTCAAACACACGAGAAGGTTTTAATGGAGAATAATGAAATGTCTGAGGCATTCAATAAGTTCCTTCTGTCTTAATCGTAGAAGACACTAGCAAAGAAATCCAGATATATCGGGGAACTAAAACGCTCATGAGAATGAGGAACTTAGAGAAATTAGCATCGGTAAAGAAACAATATTGGCTAAATTAATCAGACCAATAGCTGAAAAAATCCCTGAACCTGATGGCCCACACCCTAGGATTTTTAAAAAAGTTGTCGATAGAAGTGGTGGAAGCATTGGTTTTGATCTCACAGAATTCCCTGGATCCTGATACAGTCACCATGGACTAAAAGGTGGCAAATATAACCCAACCGCTCAAGAAAAGGAGGGTGAGGGAGAACAAGCATTAGGAGTAGGGAAAATATTATAATCTATTTTTAGAGACAATGTAGTAGGGCATTTAGCAAATCTTGATATGATTGGGCAGATTCAGCAGAGCTTTATAAAAGGGCAATAATGTTCGGGTTTTTTGAGGATATAACTAACAGGGTAGATAAAGGGGAATCAGTGGATGTGGTGCATTTGGATTTCAAAATGCATTCCATAAAGTGCTGTACGAGATTATAACAGAAAATTAGGGCCCATGCGATGGGGATAATATATTAGCATGAATTAAGGATTGGTTAACAAACAGAATGAATGGAAAGTTGTACAAGGGTAATTACTTGGGTTTCGACCTTTTGCAATCCAAATCAATGATTGACGAGGGGGCTGATTGCAATGTATCCAGGTTTGTCAATGATTCCAAGTATGTGAAAGTAAGACAAGAGGAGGATGCAAAGTGGATGGATAGTGGTTGGAAATGGGCTAAATTTGCATGCAAGAATGTGGCAGATGAAATGCAATGTGGCAAAGTCATCACTTTGTAGTGAAAGTAGAAAAACAGAATACTTTTAAAATATTGAGAGACTGGGACATGCTCGTATCCAGAATGATACGGTTCTTGTACATGAATGACAGAAGGTTAACATTTACCACAAGCCATTCAGTAAACAAACAGTATGCTTGCTTTTGTTATAGTTTGAAGTATAAGAATGAGGAAGACCTACTGCAATTACGTAAGGTCTTGATGAGTCCTGTGTACATGTTTTACCTCCTTATCTAAGGAAGAATGTATATGTCCACAGAATGTATTTGTCCACAGAGTTTAACAAAGTTTCAAGGACTGATTCCTGGGATAAGGGAATTGTCCCCTGAGGAGAGATTAAATAGATAAAGTCCATATTCCCTTGACCTGGAAGAATCAGAGGTGATCTCATTGCATCAGATACATCTTTTAAGGTAATTGACATGGTAGATTCTAAGGAGGATATTTCCCCTGGCTGTGGAGTTCAGGACTAGGGGTCAAAGTCTCAGAATAAGGGGACCATTATTTAGGTCTGAAATGACTCACAGATTTGGGAATCTTTGAATTTTGCACTGGAAATACTGGCCTGATGTGGGGATTTCTACAGGCTTTGCAATAGGTGTAATTTTGCCTGTTCCTTCAGAGGGTAGCAATGGGGTAGGAGATTCCCAACTGGGAGTTTCTGTATCCCAGAATAAGACAGATGCCGCAGACACCGAGCAGGATTTTCCCCTCCCCTGCGGCGTGTTTTATGGTGGAGGCGGCGGCACACCATTGGCTGGCAGCGGGATCGTCTAGTCTAGCTGCTGACAATGGGGTTTCTCACTGTCCACACCCTCCACCACTGGCGAACCAGAAGATTGCACCTGGGGGAATGTTTGGAAAATCCTGCCCACCAAGTCTACTGACCCTCTACCTAGCTCAAGTTGCAATCATTCCCTGTGTCTCAGAAGAAATAGTGAGCAAGTTATTTCCTTCTTTGGAATTCTCTCCCCAGTGAGAGGTCAAGACTGGGTCATTGACTAAATTCAAGACTGAAGATACATTTTTGATTGACAAAGGAGTAAAGGGTTATGTGGGGACAAGCAGGAAATTGCTGTTAAGGCCGGATCAGATCAATCATGATCTTATTGACTGCCACCGGGCCTTATGACCTATTCCTGCTCCTAGTTTTTATGTTTCTATATTTTTACTTTCATTTGCTGAGTGATTTCTTCCCCTGCTCACTCCACTCATGCCACACTTCTAGTTCAATTTGTGGGTTTATTGGTGAGTGGGCATCTGAGATATGCCCCCAGTGGCTCTGCAAGATAACCTATACATCGGATCAGGATTTGATTCAAGATCATAATGTCAAAGTTTTTGATTTCTTTGACTAAATTAAGTGGTTAAAAGTTGCTCAAACCAAAGATACTGCAAGGTTTGATTTAAACTAGGTGCGCAAGAACATATATACATTTCTCGGTCTATCTATTGCTAAAAAAACGTGTGTAATTGGCCATGTTTTCATAGAAGTTGTGGAAAGTTTTGTAGTCCGTGATCAGGTGACGGGAATTGAACTTGTTACAATGCAGGGACTTACCGCTGAGGTCATGCTTCAGCACAATCTTGCACAAACTTAGTACTTAAGCTGGATTTCTGGTTCCCTGATTTTGTTGGCTATTGTGCAAATATATAAAACATCTTGCGCAATGCCCCTCCCACAATACACAACGACAGTCTACATTTGTCAGATACCTTCCGAACCATTGGAGTGAGGTGGAAAATGTGCCCAGTCTCACAGCTGGACCAACAATTCCAGTTGTTCCTCTCCTAACCAGTGTTTGGCTGCCAGAAAATCATATGCTCTACCTCATGACAGCAAGCTAATCATGACAAAATTTACCTGAAACCTAAAGATACATATTTTCCTGTAAAGTAATAAAGAATCTGCCTTGCTCTAACCAGATGGCTTTGATGTGTAGTGTTGATCAGAGAACGAGTTTTGAAATGAAATGAAATGAAAATCGCTTATTGTCACAAGTAGGCTTCAAATGAAGTTACTGTGAAAAGCCCCTCGTCATCACATTCCGGTGCCTGGTCGGGGAGGCTGGTCCGGGAATTGAACCCGCGCTGCTGACCTTGTTCTTTACAAGCCAGCTGTTTATCCCACTTTGCTAAACCAACCCCTTGTGAACTAACAAACCTATTTATTATACGCTACAATTGGATTCCTAAAAACTAATAGTTGATTAAACACACATTAAACTATACTTATCTAACATCTAACTCACTAACTCATTAACTACTCTCATGCTCTCCCAGTATCTTCAATACTCCAAGCCAGCTCCTACCAATTAGTCCAACCTTCTGTCCTACAAGGGCTTGTAAAGAACAAGGTCAGCAGTGCGGGTTCAATTCCCGTACCAGCCTCCCCGACCAGGCACCGGAATGTGACGATGAGGGGCTTTTCACAGTAACTTAATTTGAAGCCTACATGTGACAATAAGCAATTTTCATTTCATTTCATTTCAAGACTCGTTCTCTGATAAACACTACACATCAAAGCCATCTGGTTAGAGCAAGTAGTACAAATGGCGAGCACTGTGGCTTCACAGCGCCAGGGTCCCAGGTTCGATTTCCTGCTGGGCCACCGTCTGTGCAGAGCCTGCACATTCCCCCCGTGTCTTCGTGGGTTCTCTCCAGGTTCACCGGTTTCCTCCCACAGTCCAAAGATGTGCAGGTTTGGTGGATTAGCCATGATGAATTGCCCTTGGTGACCAAAAATGGGAGGAGGGGTTATTGCGTTATGGGGATAGGATGGAAGTGAGGGCTTAAGTGGGTCGGTGCAGACTCGATGTGCCGAATGGGCTCCTTCTGCACCCATCCCTTATATATCTTTAGGATTAGCTCCCCTTAGTGGCTATCTAATAATAATAATAATAATAATAATTGCGTATTGTCACAAGTAGGCTTCAATGAAGTTACTGTGAAAAGCCCCTCGTTGCCCTATACCGGCGTCTGTTCGGGGAGGCCGTTTCGGGAATTGAACCCGGGAATTGAAATGTTTGTATATATTTAATTAGCCTTTACATTACCTTCATGTATGATAATACCACAGAATTCAAAAGTAGTGAGACTTGGAGTTCTGCCAAACTCAATTGAGTGCAGCTTCTGAGCATCAGAAGTGATTAAAGGACATTCAGAAGTTAGACTCCTGGCAGAAAGAAAGATCAAAAGACACATCTGAGTATTGTAAAATATATTTGATGTTGAAGACCAATTAACTTTTTGCATCTTCCACAGACAACACCTGGAAACAGATTCTAGACCCAGGAAAACAGGGTCAGAAAGATGTAGGGTGGAATTCTATGTTTGAGAGACTAAGTGTGACGCCGAATCACGAGTGTTCTATGGCCCCAAAAGTGCCACCGGACCAAGAGGAATTCAGGGCATGTTATTGGGCAAGCATCAACACCAGGTGGAACTAGTGCAATTCCAATACATGCTGCCGTGTGATATGATAGGGTCAGGTTCGGCACTTGAGACCTTGACAAGCAGGAGCTGGATATCGGCACACTACCCTCTCACACACCCTTATCCCAGCCAAGAAGATGGCATTGGTTGTGCTGGAGCACATCCATCCGATTGATGGGTCAGCTGGGGCCAGAGTGTTCCGGGGGGTGGGGTTGGGGGGTGGGGAGGTGGCGGTGGCCTGGGGAGGCACCCATGCAATCACTGACGCTAAGTTCACAGCGGGCAGTCATCGGTGTGCGCAGCTGCATGGCTGCCTTTCAGGTTGCGGCAATGGTGGTTTGTGCCCAGCCATCCCCGCCCCATGGCCACCTCCTGGCCATACTCGCTACTCCCACCTGGCTCTGGCAGAATATCTAGCCAGCGGAACAACTGTCAGTGCACTACAGCGAAGATGGACACTTTTCTACCCCCTCTCTCTCCCTCAGCAATACTGGCACCTTCTTCCCTATTTTCAATGTCACAAGTGAACCTCGCCTTCGGTAATTCCTCCGAGCAGACACAGAGCATCCGGAGAATGCCAGGTCAGGCCCGTTAATGATAAGTCAATGGCCTTTACTGTACAATTTGCATGCCTCTGCTGGTGTGCGGCGTGGAACGCATTCATGCCGCTGTTGAGGCACCTGAGCATGGCATTCTGTTGGTTGCCTAGCACTGGCCTTGATTCTCGGCCGATGTGCTATTCTCCGCGCGATCCTATTTCATGGTTCCGGCGTCGCTGGACGAGAGAATCCCGCCTGTAATGTCTGCAGTTGCCAGTGAAGTTACAAAGAACACCTGGATCAGTTGGGAAGGCATCTGCAATGATGCAGATGATTTCCTGCTTGGTATGTTAGGACCTCTATAAATACAAAGATTGATGCCTCAAAATAGTTAATGGAAGTCTATTCAAAAAGAGAATGAGATATGAAGCAAGGAATTATAGTTCCATTACTCTAATACTGGAAGTCAGACAAACACTCAGGAGTATTTTATGGGATACGATCAATTTTCATCTAAACAGCATAGAAGCAAGGAGTAATCACCGTGATGTTTAGAAGCAATAGGCTAAGTCCAGCTTATTCATTGGAATTCTTTGAAGAGGTAATTAAATTACTAAGGGCTATCCAGCAGATATAATTTATCTGAGTTTTCAGAACGGTCCTGAGGCTTCAGGAGAAGGTGTAAACGATAGAATTGATAGCACATTACTGAATTGAAGTGGATACTGGGGTGTCTGTAGAAAGCACTAGTTGATAAATGGAGAAATCTTACAGATAAATGTGATGGACTAAGTATTGGAGCTGACTGTTCAAGTCTCTTTCCATTTGCACTTTTCATGAATCTATGATCAATGATAATTTGAGTGTTGTTTTATAATTTGCTGTTCAAACAAAGGTACGGGTCCACATGTTGAGTGTAAGGTAGATTGAAAACATACATTAGATGAATGAAATAAGGAACAGCAGATGGAATTTCATGAAACTAAATGTCAGGTAAAACATGTGGCACTTCAAATGTGGATTCAATTTAACAATATTGTCAAAAGATCTGGCAGTGATTATGAGTATTGGTGACTAGGGGCTTTTCCCAGTAACTTCATTTGAAGCCAATAAGCCAACAAACTTGTGACAATAAGCGATTTTCATTTCATTTCATTTTATGGGTGGGATTCTCTCAGCCCGGGGTCGGGCCGGAGAATCCCCACAACCAGCCCACGGCGCCCCGACTCTCCGCAGAGTGGAGAATCGGCGCCATTGTCGCCGGCGTGTTTGGCACGGCGCCGGTCAGGGCCGCTCTGCAAGGCCAGCCCCCGATTCTCGGGCCGGGATGGGCCAAACGGCCGTCATGGAAATGCTGAGTTCCTGCCTGCTGAGAGCAGGTGTGGACGGCGCCGGTGGGAACTCAGTGTGGAAGGGTCAAATGGCGACTGTGGGAGGGGAGGGGGGCGCCGACGCCAGGGATGGGGCCTCTGATGCGGCCCGGACCACAGTTGGGGCCCACCGATCGGAGGGCCGTCCTTTCTGGCTGGGGGCCCCCTTTCCTAGGCGCCGGCCCCTGTTGTCCTGCATCATGTTGCATCGGCGCCAGCGGGTTGAAGGAGACCACTGCGCATGCGCACGTTGGTGCCGGTGCCACTGCGCATGCGCGGATCCCGCGACGGCCAATTCGCACCGGGATCGACAGCTGGAGCAGCGTGCACCGCTCTAGCGCTCGCGATGCCCAATTCGCACCGGGATCGGCAGCTGGAGCAGCATGCACCGCTCTAGCGCCGTGCTGACCCCTGTCGGGACTTGAATTAGTCCTGGCAACGGTCCGTTCACACCATCGTAAAACACAACACCGTTTACGTTGGCGTGGGCACTCTGCCACGGGATGAGAGAATCCTGGCCCCAATGTTGGACTAGCATTTGATCAAGTTCTGTCTATTTATTGGGTGTTATGAGTGTGCTCCAACAGCTCCAAAATGGCTTCTGTGGCACTTGTGGACACTGTGGGGTGAATCATATTGGATGTCAATTATGCAGGCATTAGCGCACATGAAGTGAATGTTTGCTTCAGAATTATCCCCCATCCCCAGTGATACATACATTTAACATACATAGAAACAAAGAGTGACAGGAGACCATTCAGCCCCTTGAGCCTGCTTTGTCATTTAAAAAGATCATGGCTCATCTGATAATAACTGCAAACTGCATCCTGCCACACCTAATAACCCACCACTCCCTTGTTTCCCAAGAATCTATCCATCTCAACCTTAAAAATACTCAAAGACTCTGCTTCCACCTTCTTTTCAGGAAGAAAGTCTCAAAACTCATGACCTTTAAAGTGAACAAGTATAAGTACACTGTTATAACTTCTTTAACAATAGCTTCAAACTTTTTCCCTACAACGTGAAGATAATTGGTTAATTTTCCCGCCTGCTTTCTGTCTCCTTTTCTTTCTACATAAAGGGCTTACATTTGCTATCTTCCAATTTAATCTTCCCTTCCCCAAATCTAGGGAATTTTGGAAAATTAAAACCAATGCATCAACTATCTCATTACCCACTTGTTTTAAAACCCTGTGATGAAGTGCATCAGGGCACGAGCTTTTGACAGCCCGCAGCTCTGAAATTGTACTCCGTACCACGTTGTGATTGTAGCTTTCCTGGGAAGGATTCTCCCGTACCCGGCTGGGTGGGGGGTCGGGTGGGACGGATTGGCGTGAACCACTCCAGCGTCGGCCCGCCCCAAGGGTGCGGAATCCTCCGCATCTTCAGGGGCTAGGCCGATGCTGGAGTGGTTTGCGCCCTGCTGGCTGGCATGGAAGGCCTTTGGCGCCACGCCAGCCGGGGCCGAAGGGACTCCGCCAGCCGGAACGAGTCCGCGCATGCACGGGAGCGTCTGCGGCTGCTGACTTCATCCCCGTGCATGCGCGGGGGGGGTGTTCACCTACGCATCGGCCATCGCGGATGCTGACATGGCTGTGTGTAGGAAAAGAGTGCCCCCACGGCACAGGCCCGCCCGTGGGGGAGACCCCCCGGGGCCAGATCGTCCCGCACCCCCCCAGGACCCCGGAGCCCGCCCGCGCCGCCAGGTCCCACCGGTAAGGGACCTAGTCCAATTTACGCCGGCAGGACTGGCAAAGAGCCAGCGGGACTTCGGCCCATCACGCTGCGACTGGCCGCTGACCGGTGCATTGCAAACCCCGCCCCCGCCGTATCTCCAGTGCCGGCGAATTCAGCAGTTGACGGGGGCGGGATTCCGTCGTCTCCCCGGCGATTCTCCGACCCAGCAGGGGGGGCGTCAGAGAATCCCGCTACCTGAGTTCTTCCTTCACTTCTCTCCCTGGTTTATAGGGGGAGCCCAGCACTTCAGTGCAAAAGATATGGGTTGAAGTATTTGCCACAACCTTCATTCAGAAGTGCTGAGTGGCAGCAGGGTAGCATGGTGGTTAGCATAAATGCTTCACAGCTCCAGGGTCCCAGGTTCGATTCCCGGCTGGGTCACTGTCTGTGTGGAGTCTGCACGTCCTCCCCCTGTGTGCGTGGGTTTCCTCCGGGTGCTCCGGTTTCCTCCCACAGTCCAAAGATGTGCGGGTTAGGTGGATTGGCCATGTTAAATTGCCCATAGTGTCCTAATAAAAATGTAAGGTTAAGGGGGGGGGGTTGTTGGGTTACGGGTATAGGGTGGATATGTGGGTTTGAGTAGGGTGATCATGGCTCGGCACAACATTGAGGGCCGAAGGGCCTGTTCTGTGCTGTACTGTTCTATGTTCTATGACCAATCTCGGCCTCTTCCTGAGGTCTCCAGCATCACAGATGTCAGTCTTCAGCCAACATGATTCACTTTGTGTGATATCTGGAAAGGGCAAGTACACTAAATGCAGAAATGCTGTCCATGTGTCTGACCAAGAGTCACTTAAATGTCCCTGACTCCACCATCTCTGCAGGCAGTGCACTCCAGGCACCCACCACTCTCTGTGCAAAGAACCTACCGCTGACATCTCCCCTGTACCTTCCTCCAATCATCTTAAAATTATGTCCCCTCGTGACAGCTATTTCCACCCCGGGGAAAAGTTTCTGGCTATCCACTCTGTCCATGCCTCTCATCACCTTGTATGCCTCTATGAAGTCACCTCTCTTCCTTCTTTGCTCCAGTGAGAAAAGCCCTAGGTCCTTCAACCATTCTTCATAAGACATGCCCTCCATCCAGGCAGCATCCTGGTAAATCTCCTCTGCACCCTCTCCAAAGCATCCACATCCTTCCTGTAATGAGGTGACCAGAACTGGACACAATATTCCAAGTGTGGTCCAGCCAGGTCTTTATAAAGCTGCAGCAAAAACTCTTGAACTCAATTGCCCTGTTAATGGAAGCCAAAACACCATACACCTTATCAACAACGCTATCAACCTTGGTGGCAACTTTGAGGGGCCTCTGTACATGGACCCCAAGGTCTCTCTGTTCCTCCAAGCATCCTGCTTTAACCCTGTATTCAGCATTCAAATTTGACCTTCCAAAATGAATAATTTCACATTTATCTAGGTTGAACTCCATCTGCCACTTCTCAGCCCAGCTCTGCACCTGTCAATGTAATGTTGTAACCTACAACAACCTTCAACACTAACTACAACTCCACCAACCTTTGTGTCAAACTTACTAACACACCCTTCCACTTCCTCATCTAAGTCATTTATAAAAACCACAAAGAGCAGAGGTCCCAGAACAGACCCCTGCGGGACACCACTGGTCACTGAACTCCAGGCAGAATACTTTCCATCCACTACCATTCGCTGTCTTCTTTCAGCCAGCCAATTCTGGATCCAGTCAGCCAAATTTCCCTGTATCCCATGCCCTCTAACTTTCTGAATGAGCCTACCATGGGGAACCTTATCAAATGCCTTACTGAAATCCATATACACTACATCCACTGCTCGAACTTCATCAATGTGTCTCGTCACATCCTCAAATAATTCAATGAGGTTTGTGAGGCATGACCTGCCACTCACAAAGCCATGCTGATTATGTTTAATCAAACTATGTTTTTCTAAATAATCATAAATCATGGGCGGGATTCTCTGACCCTCCGTGCCGAAATTATGCTCGGCGTGGGAGCGGAAAATTACCCAAAGGTGGTTGCTCGCGCTGAGGTGGGCAACTGTGCGCATGCGCGGACCCACTTGCAGTCACCGTGCGCATGCGTGGCGGCGCAGTCTGTACAGCAGGGCCCTGCCGGCAGCCAGAGCCGTGGGGCACACGCTGGGACCCTGCTAGCCTCCTGGAAAACGGGAATCACCCTGGACTTTCGAGGAAAAAGTCCGGAGTGATTCTCGCCTGTTTTCCAGCGGGCGTGGAGACTTAGACCCCCAAAGGAGAATACCGCCCCCTATCTCTCGGAATCCTTTCCAATATTGTGCTCACCACAGATGTACGACTGACTGGTCTGTAATTCCCAGGGATTTCCCTATTCCATTTGTTGAACAGGGGAACAACATTCGCCTCCCTCCAATCATCCAGTACTACTCCAGTGGAGAGTGAGGATGCAAAGATCATTGCCAACGGCATAGTAATCTTGTCCCTGGCTTCCTTGTAGTAACCTTGGGTATATCTTGTCAGACCCAGGGGACTTATCTATCCTGATGCTTTTCAAAATTTCCAGCACATCCTCATTCCACATCCTGTGACTGCTGAAGCCAATCTGGCATGACTGTTTGAAAACCAGCTGTCCCTACCAGCAAAATAGCTTAATAGTAACATCCTCCTTCTTAATATCAACCTGTTTGACTCTATTAACCTGGTTCATGCTGTTCTCATGAGCAACAAGGTCCCTCTCTCTAGTGAATACTGAAACAAAGTATTCATTTAGCCCCCCCCCCCCCCCCCCCCATCTCCTCAGACTCTAGGCACATGTTCCCTCCACTAACCCTGATGGGCCCTACTCTCATACTGATCATCCTCTTATTTTCTCACATAAATGTAGAATGCCTTGGGGTTGTCCCTAATCCTTCCCACCAGTGCTTTTTCATGGCCCCTTCTAGCTCTCGTAAGTCCATTTTTGAGTTCCTTCCTGGCTACCTTGGAACTTTCAAGAGCCATGCCAGATCCTTGCTTCCTCAACCTTATGTAAGCTTACTTCTTCTTCTTGACTAGAAGCACCACTTCTCTTGTAATCCAAGGCTCCTTCACGTTACAATTCCTTCCTCGTTTCAGTGGCACTCGTAGCAAGTGCTCCTTAAACAACTCCCACATTACTGGTGCATTTCCCCAAGAACAATTGTTCCCATTTTATGCTCCTCATCTCCTGTCTAATAGCAGGATAATTTCTCCTCCCCCAATTAAATACCTTCTCATACTGTTGTTTCCGATCCCACCTTCCCATACTGTTTGTTCCTGTCCCCCTCCATGACTATGGTAAAGGTTAAGGAGTTGTGGTCACTGTCACCAAAATGCTCTCCCATCAAGACACCTGACACGTGGCCTGGTTCGTTGCCAAGCACCAAATCCAATGGCCTCCCCCTAGTCGGCCTATCTACATATTGAGTCAGGAATCCTTCCTGTCCACACCTGACAAAATCTGCTCCATCCAAACCATTTGCACTAAGGAGGTTCCAGTCAATATTAGGGAAGTTGAAGTCATCCATGACAACAACCCAGCTACTTCTGCACCTTTCCGAGATCTGCCGCCCAATCTGTTCCTCCATCTCTCTGCTGCTATTGGGGATCTATAGAAAACTCCCAATAAAGTGACTGCTCCCTTCTTGTTTCTGACTTCCATCCATACTGACTCAGCAGACAAACCCTCCTTGACTACCTTTCTGCAGCTGTGATGCACTCCCTAATTAACAGTGCTACTCCCCCTCCTCTTTTAACTCCCTCTCTATTCTTAAAACATCTAAACCCTAGAACATCTAACAACGATGGCACAACAAGTAATAATTGACCTATTTACACTCCAAGATCCCTTTGTCCCTCTACCCCGCTAAACTTGTATGCTCCAAGTACTAAGTAGTATCCCTATGTTTCCTGTCAAAATGCGGCACCTCTTATTTATCTGTGTTGAACTTCATTTGTCAATTATTTTTCCATTGTGTAGGTTCATTAATGTCCTGGAGTTTTATTGCAATCCTTCTCAGTATTGACTATCCACATCAATTTGGTGACATCTGCAAATTGAGAAATTGTGTCTTTGATTCCAAAGTCCAAGTTGTTAATGTAAATTGTGAGCAGCAGTGATCCCAGCATTCATCCGCTTGGAACGCCACAGCCCAATTTCTGCCACTCTTAAAAACTACCCTTTACTCTTGCCATCTGCTTTCTGACTTTTCTGCCACTTGTCCCTTAGCTCCATATCCTTTGACATCATTCGATAGTTTACCATGGAGCACCTTATTCAATCCATTTGAAAATACAGATAAATTACATCTGCTACATTATTATTGTCTATTCTCTATGTTACCTCCTGAAAATTTTCAATAAGGTTGATCAAGCAAGACATTCCTTCCTGAAGTCCATGCTGACTGTTCATTATTAAATTTTTCTTTCTTCTGTTGTCTCTTTTAGTTCCTTTAGATTTGAAAAACTTTTCACAAAGCACATGCTTACGTCTGTTTTGCTGGAATAGATAACTGGCATGAAGCCAGAGGCTAAATGTAGTAATCCACGGGAGGCAGGAGTTCCGTCACCACACCAATATTTATTTACAATAACGATATTACAGGAGCAGCTACAAACAGTGCTGCTAGCAGTCCAGTCAACTTAAGACAGGCTCACAAAGCCTACGCAGGTGATTATTTGGGCCCCCTCAATGAGCTATCATTGAGGGAGCTCATACTCCAATTGGCCAACCAATAAAGCCAATTGGAGTTCATTACACCCCTCCCCCCCCCCCCCCAAGGTCCGAGGAATTCCTGCCAGCTGTCATTCCTCTGAGCTTCTTCCTGCCCCTCATGTCTGGGTCTGTCACCTCTGTGTCGTCCGCCGGGTCGTTCTCTGAAGTGGGCGGGGTGTACCTTATAGGTGCCCGTCTTTTCCTTGACGACCTCCTTGGAAGTTGTTCTTCCTCCTCCTCGGGGAGAGGTGTCGTGGCGGCCTCGTCGAGTGTGTCCATCTCCAACTCTGATGACTGGATGACGGTGTCTGGAGAAATTGCTTGGGGCTGGGGTGTGGGTATCCTTTCCGTCTGGGCTATCCCAGCTTGAGGCGGTCCTGCTTCGCCTGCCTCCGGGTGTGGTTCCGCTGCCCTTATTTGGTCTAGGTGTTTCTTCAGCACCTTACATCCTATTGAAACCTCATAAGATATGGGCCCTGTTTGGGACTCTACCGTGCCTTTGACTCACGTTGGTCCATTCCCATAATTCTTGACCCAAACCGGTGCCCCCACCTGGAAATGTCTCTGCTGCCGACTATTATCATGCCCCCTGCGTTGGGCCTCCTGTTGTTTCTCCACTTTCCCCATTAAATTTGGGAAAAGGAGACTCAGCCTTGTTCGCAGCCGCCTTCCCATTAAGAGTTCAGCTGGTGGTATGCCCGTTGTGGAATGCGGTGTGGTCCTGTAAGCAAACAGCCAGCGGGTGAGCTTTGTGTCTATTGATGCTGCCAGCTTCTTCTTGAGTCCCGCTTTAAGTGTCTGGACCACTCTCTCTGCCAGGCCATTGGTCGCTGGATGGTAAGGGGCCGTTTTGATGTGACGGACTCCGTTTTCCTTCAGGAATTTTCCAAATTCCCCACTTGTGAATGCCGTTCCGTTGTCCGACACCAATACCTCCGGAAGTCCATGTGTTGCAAACGAGGCCCTGAGCTTTTCAATTGTCGATGCTGTGCTTGCCGTGTTTACCCGGTGCACCCATTTGGAGTGGGCGTCCACTATCACCAAAACATTGAGCCCATGAAAGGGCCGGCGTGGTCAATATGCAGGCGGGTCCACAGTCTGCCTGGCCATTCCCAAGGGTGCAATGGCGCCGCTGGTGGCACTCTTTGCCCCTGTTGGCACTCCTGGCACCGACATACCAAGGCTGCTATGTCTGTCTCCAAACCTGGCCACCAAACATAGCTTCGAGCTAGCATCTTCATTTTAGACACCCATGGGTGTCCAAGATTGCCTGACTGCCCTGAGCTGGGACGATTACCCGGTCTCCCCATAATAGGATACCATCTTCTACAGTTATTTGGTCCCTTCTGCTCCAGTATGGGTGCATCTGGGGCTCCACAGTGGTCTTTCCAGTTCCCCTGTTAGCAGTAAATGCTTCATCTTGGCTAAAACTGGGTCTTTTTGCGTCCACAACCGAGTATGTTGTGCGTCTACTGGTAGGGTGTCCAAAAAATTTAGAGTCATTACTGTCTCCTTTACTTTTGGTATTTGCGGCGGAGTGTCCGGGAGGGGAAGTCTGCTCAAAGCATCTGCATGTGCAACTCGCGTTCCCGGTCTGTGCTCCAGAACGTATCTATATGCCGCCAGTAGCAACGCCCAGCATTGGATTCTAGCTGATGCAATCGGGGGTATTGACTTGTCTTCTTTTAATAACCCTAATAACAGCTTATGGTCCGTCACTATGGTGAATTTCCACCCGTACAGATACTGGTGAAATTTTTTTACTGCGAGTATCACCGCCAGTCCTTCCTTCTCGATTTGGGCGTACTTCCTCTCAGCCATCGTCAAGGTCCTCGAAGCATATGCTATTGGCCGTTCTTCCCCATTCCTTCCTCTAAGGGCTAAGACGGCTCCTACCCCGTAGGGGGATGCATCACAAGTGACCACCAACTCCTTCCTTGCGTCATAATGCTCTAGGACATTTTCGGATGACAGCTGTTCCTTAATGTCCCTAAATGCTCGGTTTTGGCGGGTGGACCATTTCCATTCTTGCCCCTTTTTTAGTAGCTGGTGGAGGGGTTCTAGGATGGACGCCCTATTTTCAATAAATTTTCCATAATAGGTTACCAACCCTAGAAATGATCGTAACTCCTGGACTGTGGTGGGAGCTGGGGCTTCTTTTATTGCCCTTACTCTGTCTTCTAATGGATGTAAGCCTGACTCGTCTGCTTTATATCCCAGGTACGTGACTTGTGGGGCCAGAAAAACACATTTTTCCCTTTTTAGCCGTACGCCTGCCTTTGCGAAACGCCTGAGCACTTCCTCCAGGTTCCTTAAGTGTTCCCTGTTTGTCCTACCCGTGATTAAGACATCGTCCAAATAAATCGCCACCTGCGGTAGTCCCTGCAGAATATTTTCCATCGTACGCTGGAATATAGTGCTGGCTGCTGACACTCCAAAAGGTAGCCTAGTATAACGAAAAAGGCCCTTCAGGGCGTTGATCATAGCGAACTTCTGGGAGCCCTTGTCCAGTTTTAACTGCAGGTAGGCGTGGCTCATGTCCAGTTTCGTGAACAAAAGCCCACCTGCCAATTTGGCATATAGGTCGTCTATTATCGGGATTGGGTATTGTCCAGCAGTGCGTATTTGTTTACTGTCTGTTTGAAATCTCCACAGAGACGTATCGAGCCGTCTGGCTTCAAAATTGGTACCACCGGCGCTGCCCATTCCGAGAATTGTACTGGTCTGATAATACCGTCGCGCCGTAATCTTTCTATTTCATCATCCACTTTCTTCCTTAATGCAAAAGGTACGGGTCTGGCCTTACAAAATTTCGGAAGGGCTTCTGGGTCCACGTGCAAAGTTTCTTTGGCGCCTATGATTTCCCCAAACCTTCCTGGAAGACCTCCGGGTATTTTTGGAGTACTCCATTCAACTGCCCGCTTCCACTCTGGAAAATTTTCATCCAATCTAATTTTAGGTCTTTCAGCCAGTTCCGTCCAATTAAGCTTGGTACGGAGCCCTCTACTATCGTCAACGGTAATCTGAGCAATTTTTTCTCATATTCCACAGGTACATGAGTCGTGCCTAGAACTTCCAGGGGTTACGCCGTGTAGGTTTTAAGTTTCGTCGATGTTTTTGTTAGGGTTAGTGGCTGAAGTCCATCTTTGATTTTTCTAAATGCTGCCACTCCCATTACTGATACGGCTGCACCCGTGTCTATTTCCATTATTGTCGGCCGCCCGTTCACCCGTGGGGTAATCCTAATGGGTTCTGCTTTCTCCGTTGTAATATTATATAATTGTTCCCCTTCGGAGGACGATGGGGAGTCTAGGTTGTGTACTTCCCTGCGTCCCCACCTGCTATTCCTCTTTTGCCACCTCCTTCTAGGGTTTCTGTCGTTGTTACCCCACTCTGTCTGGTGCCAGAAATGGTCCTTCTCTGTTTGGGGAGCCTCAGCCGGTACTTCCCCCGTCTCCAGTTAGTCCTGGCAGACTTGGGAGCAGTTCTGGGGTTTTCCTTTTTCCCTCTATTCCTCAGGTCTTTCCTGAGAGCGGCTATCTGGTAGCAGGACCCGTTGTGGTAGTCCCTCTCACAGGTATCTACCTCCATTGGCGTGCCCTGTAGTTCCTGCGCCCCACTTGTTGCCTTTTCTAGGGAGAGTGCGAGCTGTAATGCCTGCCTGCAGTCTAGCACCGTTTCCGCCAACAGGCGTTTCTGTATTATGAGGTCGTTTATACCACACACTAACCGGTCCCGAAGCATTTCATTTAGTGTCGGGCCGAACTCACATTTTTCCACCAGCCTTCTCAGGCGGGTCAAGAAATTCGTGACTGACTCCCTGTCTTCTCGCTTCGCTGTGTAGAATCTGTACCTACGCAAAATGTGGGGTGGTTTTGGGTCATAGTGCTCTTTCACCAATTCCGTTACTTCTTGGAAAGTTTTCATGTCCGGCGCATCGGGATAAGTCAGACTACGTATAATGGCGAAAGCGGAGGGTCCGCACGCCGACAGCAGGATAAGCCGTCTCCTTCCGTCCGTCAGTATATCATTTGCCCGGAAGAAGTAACACATTCTCTCCACATACTGGGACCAGTCCTCAATAGCCGGGTCGAATGCCTCTAACCTCCCAAAAAACGGCATTTTTAAAATGGCAAGGCTTACCCTCCGAGTGCGGCAGTTGGTCTCCGCAAAATTCATAGTTTACCTCGTCGCCACTGTAGTAATCCACGGGAGGCAGGAGTTCCATCACCACACCAATATTTATTTACAATAACGATATTACAGGAGCAGCTACAAACAGTGCTGCTAGCAGTCCAGTCAACTTAAGACAAGCTCACAAAGCCTACACAGGTGATTATATGGGCCCCCTCAATGAGCTATCATTGAGGGAGCTCATACTCCAATTGGCCATCCAATAAAACCAATTGGAGTTCATTACACTAAAGCTTGAAGGGCACCACTCTGCATCAAGTATGGAGACCAGGAGTCTTTCTTGTTTTTATACTCCCTGCCATTGAAAGGTTTTGAGGTTGATAGTCAACCTGTTTGGCCATGTCATGAACACTTCACATCAAGTCCTGGAGTGGGACTCAAACCTGAAGCGTTTGGCTTCGAGGCAGGAGCACGATCTGATGCGCCACAAGACTGCTTTCTCCTTTGGAAAGGATTCCATTATTTTTCCTACCACCAATTGATTAATCGAAAATTTCCTGGACATGTCTGTCACCCTTTTTAAAGATAGCTATTCCATTTGCTATCTACCAGTCTTCTGAAATCTTTTTTCCTAAAGGTTATTGGCCAGTATTCTCCAATCCCATGGCCAAGTTTTGGTGCCGGCATGAAAAGCGGTGTGAACCATTCCGGTGTCAATGGTCCTCAATTGTCCAGTTTGCTCCCCTTCCTAGGCAGGCTACGTCCCCGCAGCTCCAGTGGCCGGTGCGAGTTCGCGCATGTGCGGAATGGCCACCAGGATTCCACGCATGCGCAGAACGGCCTGCAGGATTCCGCACATGCGTGTGGGTTCACATCTCTGCGCTGGCTTCCGGGCAATATGGCGGAGCCCTACAGGGGCCTGGCACGGAGGAACATAGGCTCCTACAGAACCAGCCCGTCCACCGTTTGGTAGGCCCTGATTGCATGCCAGACTACTGTGGAGGCCCACCCCCCCGGGGTCGGATCCCCCGCCCCCTCCTCCAAGACTGCCCCCCCCCAGACGCACCTTCCAAGTCCCGCCGTGTGGGACCTGAGTAACGCACGCCGCCGGGACTCGGCTGAACCCGGTGGCCACACGGCCTGTCGGGGCCTGGAGAATCGGTGGGGGGGGGGGGGGCACTTTCAACGGCCCTCGACCGGCGTGGCAGCGATCCCGCGGGCCTCCGAGAATCGGCACCGTAGAATCAGTAAGCCGGTGTCGGGATGGCGGGTCGGCGTTCTCGCGACCCGGCATGGGGTTGGAGAATCCTGGCCATTAAATTTGAGTAGCAATGCCTCTGCTATCTCTTGTCCAAGATTCTTTTAAAATACATGAATGCAATCCCTCCAGACCAGGATGTTTTTATCCTCTTTGAGTTTTATTAGTTTATTCAGTACATGTGTTTTCTTCATTTTAAATGCACTTATCTCTTTGCTCATCTCATCATTCAATGTTATACCTACCTGTTCCATTTCTCTGGTAAGTACCAAAGGGAAATAATTATTGAATATTTCTGTCATCTCACAATTGTCACCTGTGGTATTACCCTGCCAATCTCTGATGGTTCCATTCTCATTGCAGCCCTACTTTTTTATTGATAATTTAATTGTTTTATTTCAACTTTTTCCAATCTTTTCATATTCTCACTTATCGTCTGCCATCTATGCACTTAATTTATGCCTCTTTCTCAATCCACAATTTTCCCCTTCAATCATGAATCATCTATGGAATCTCACTGGTGTTCAGTTTGTTTCTTTTCCATTTAGTGGAATGTATTTTTCCAGACACTCTGTTGAACACCATTTGAAAGTTTCCATTGTTGTCTTCCTTGTTGGTTTTCGATGTTGTTGCTCATTTTCTTTTCCCAAGTGTAAGTTGGTCAGTTATGGCATTTGTAGATGCATTTGTAGTTCGAGTCAATGTTTGGAACCTGTAATTCTGTTTGGTAACTGACCAGTCTGGGTACAAGGCATTTGGTGTAAGCCATAATATGCTTATTAAGCAGAAGCAAAAGGATAGTAAAATGGGGCTTAGCAAGGCGGTAGTCACAATCTGTTCTTCCAAATATCGGCTCCAGACTCTCCAGTTGACCGAGGTGCTTGCCTGCTTTGTTCTTGTTGCTGCTGCATTCTTGTCAACCATAGTCTATCTCCTCTTCTCTTGGTTCTGTGTTGAGGATCACAAGGGACGCTTGTACCCTTTTTGAGTCTGGCTTTGTGCCGTATTGGGTGACTGATTAGTTACCATTGGTTCATTATCATTCATTACTGTATTGTAAACTTAAATATGTCCTTCGTGCATGATGTTTTTGTTTTATCTAACGGAATCTCGTGAGATGTTGCGATCTGAATCTGGCCATTGTGGGCCGGATCAGTATTTGGCAAATCTGCATATTCGAGTAAGACAGCTTTTCTCACTTTTATATGCCTTCAGATGATCTACTCAGGCCCTGGAATCCAACCCCTTCCCTCTCCTTCGAGACCTCAGGTGATTACTGGTCTCCACAAATAGGGACCAGACGGAACAGCACTTGGGGGTCTCCCAGGGGATTGGAGGCCCCCATGTGGTTGCTCTCTTGGCAGGGTGCCACCCTGGCACTTCTGGTGCCACCTGAGCTTCTTGGCACTGCCAGCCTGGCACCCTGACCGTGCCACCCAGGTGTCAGCCTGACACTTCCCAGGTGGTACTGCCAGACTGCCATTTTTCCCATGCCATGGATCGGGCTGTGGGGGTGCCCTGCCCATGTGAGATGGGGTGCTGGAGGGCCCGCAGACCTCCTTACAGGTGATCTGGAGCTTTTTTTTGGGGGGGGGGAGTTGGGGGTCGCATTTCAAAATGGATTCCTCCTCCTGCACTGAGAAGTCGGCTGAGCCGAGCTCCTCAGTGCAGAAAACAAGACTAAGTGTGGCCTCCGCGGGGCATTCACCGCGGAGACCCCGGTTTGCAACAAAATCCCGTTAGATAGCAGGGTGTTTCCCGATGCAGCGAGCACCGGAAAACACTCAGCTAAACAAGTTCATCATGGGACTCTGTTGCAAATTGTTTTGATGACGCCCATGGATAACATAAAATTCAGCAAACAAAAATGCTCATCCAAACTTCCAATCAGCAAAAGGTCAGACTACTTCCTCATTTAAGCTTTAATAACAGTTTGACATTTGTTTCCACCGTCCACCATACATCAATCTTACATTGACTAAATAAAATAAAAATTATGCCTCATTTCACGGCAGTTCCCAAATTCAGAGTTCCATACTAACCTATATATTCACTGATCTTAATCACTTCTGTGCGGTCATTGAAATTCTTACGGCATTTATTCCAGGTTATCAAAGGTGACCCCTGGCATCGATCATCATGGGTGACAGCATCAAGTTCAGCAAACCGTGTTTTAGTAAAGTTCTGATGGGTCTCCACTTGCTGCTTGTCCACTTCCAACTCTTTCTGAGTGGAAAGTCACTGGAAAGCAGTTTCTAGCTGTGCAGCCATTGGGTTGTCCTTTGTTTCTCATCAGCATGCAGGTGAATATGGGAAGGGGGTTCTAGAAGGGTCTCACTTGAGGGAAATAGGAAAGACAGGATCACGTAGCAGCAAAGACCAAAATTTCCTTCTCGGGCCTTGAGGCGGAATCTTGCTTCTCCTACTTCTACAAACAAACATAAAATATTTGCCTGTTCATGACCTCTTCATGCTCGACTCTCTTCAGACCCGCTTCAGGCTGGGGGTTAATCCACAATGACCCCATGCGCAAGCCTTGCAGTCTGATGACCTAATTGGATCTGATCTACATTTGTTAACAGAAAATAGAGTCCCATTTGTGTACACAGAATGGGGCCTTTCTCGATGCCTGCAAGAACGACCCAACTACCAAATGGGACACTGCTGTTTTGGCCTTGGCGAGGAACGCCCCACCAAGTAAGGCCCCACTTATGCCACTTCCTTCACTGGCGAGCTCAGCTGACCAGGGCAAAAAGAGTTTGGGCGCCATTTACAAATGCCACCCTGATCTCTTGAACCCCCTCGGATCTATGTGGCCTATCATCGTGGCCTATGGACTGCCCCTCCACACGTCCCCAACTTACCTCTTATGGAGTCCTCGAGCCCCACCCTCGCCCCACCTCTTAATGGCAGGGCACCTGAGGGCCTGATTCCTGCATTGGCAGCCTGGCATCCACACCTTGGCACTGCCAGGGTGCCTGTGTGGCAGTGCCAGAACACCGAGGTATCAGCAGGAATGCCAGGGTACAACCTTACCCAGAGCCCCACCACTGAGGGGTTTCTGATGGCCTGGGAGTTTCCCCCATGTGCTATTATCCCTGGTCCACATTTGTGTGGACAAATGCTAAACAGCACCATGGGAAGGTCTCCCAGGTGCGGGCTTTCATTACGGTACCTCAGAGGAACCGGTGCTGAATGGCTAATTTAAATATGTTAATCTGGATTTCACGCAGTGAGGGAAAGATCGGGCGAGATTCTCCCAGCCCCGCGCCGGGCCGGAGAATCGGCGCAACCGCACCACGCCGCCCCGATGCCGGCGCGCGATTCTCTGAGGTGCAGAGAAAATTATGCTGGCGTGTTTGGCGCAGCGTCGGTCGTGGGCCGCTGTACAAGGCCAGGCCGCCGATTCTCCGACCCGGATGGGCTGTGCGGCCACGCAGAAAAAGCAGAGTTCCGCTGGCGCCGTCTACGCCTGGTCGCTGCCGGCGGGAACTCTGCGTGAAGGGTCGGGGGCAGCCTGTGGGAGGGGGGGAGGGGACTCTGTCCCTAGGGGGGGGCCTCTGATGGGGTCTGGCCCGCGATCGGGGCCCACCGATCGGCGAGCCGGCCTATCCACCCCCAGGCCTATTTTGTTGCGCGTCCGGCCCCAGAACCCCCGCGCCATGTTGCGTCGGAGCCCACGTTTCCTGCAAAGCCACCGCGCATGCGCGAGTTGGCGCATTGCCACTGCGCATGTGCGGTTTGGCGCCACCCCCCGTGCGTGCCAGGAAGTGAGGCTGGAATGGCGTGTACCACTCCCGCGCCATGCTGGCCCCCTGTTCATGACAGCACGGACACTCTGTCCCGCGATCGGAGAATTGCGTCCATCGTGTCTCCGAATCAGGGGCAGGGAGGCCGTTGGATTGCGCACATCATCTTTGGGTGGGCAGTTGTCCATCCAGAAACCTGATGAAACATTGGAAACATTCAAAAGCTAGGCAGTTTTTCAGTCCTGTTGGCTGATTTTAACTGCCAGTCTGGTTTGATTTTTGCTGGGTGCATAGGATTAAATACATCCCCAATGTTTGCCTTGGCAATATAAAATACTATTAAAACTCAATGTCATGTGAGAGTACCTTTAAGAAATTTTGTTTAAGAAATGTACCTTTAAGGAATGAAGCAGCTCATATTACTGAAGTGATGTCAGAGTGTGGGCGGACATGGGTTTTTAGCTCAGCCATTTTGCTGTGTTTTGGTTTCATTTTGAGAAAGCAGCTTAAAAGTGCCTGGCTGGTTTGCTGTGAGCTGTTTTGAAAGGAGAAAGCCAGTTTTGAGAAAAGAGCTTTGGTGTGTCTGTGTTTTGCAGGGAGCTGGATTTGCTGTGAGCTCTGCCATGAAAGACTATCTCTGAATCATTTGGGTGATATAAACTCATAATAGTAATGTCTTTAACCTGATGTGTTTCTGTTTAAAGGTGTTAAGTCTTTTGGAGGTTTGAAGGAACATTTTGAGGGATTATTTAGTGCTGTATTATTTTTGGGGTTATCTTTGAAGTAAGGGGTGTTAAGAGCTCCAATGTTCATTTAAAAAGTTTAAGTTGAATTCATGAAAAAAACATTGTTTTGTGTTTAAAAACCCACGTGTCCATATTGTAATACCACACCTGGAGACCAAGCCGTGTGCTTCAAAAGCAACAATCCATTAAAGGGAGAGGTTGGTTGAACTCCATGGTACATTTTGGGGTTCTGAAACCGCCGCTCCCATAACACTGAGCAATAAGTTCAATAGGTGTGAGGATTTTAAGAACTTAAAATATGGTTTTGAGGAGAGCAAATTGAATTTATTCTCACAAATCCATTTGTGAGATAAGCAACATGCTTTAAAATGCCAACTTTGGACAATGTTGACTGCCACAAATTGTGAAGATGGTACAAGCACAAAATTGGTAAATGTGAAACAAGGTTAATGATGAGGAGAAGACATTTTCCCACAGAACAGTGGAAGTGTGGAATATACTCCTTATCAAAGCATTGAAAAATATATTGGGCGCGATTCTCCCTGCCCCGCGCCGGGCCGGAGAACTACCGCAATCGCACCATGCCGCCCCGGCGCGTGGTTCTCCGAGGTGCGGAGAATGGGCGGCATTTGCGCTGGCGCATTTTGCGCAGTGCCGGTCGCGGGCCGCTGTACGCGACGAGGCCGCCGATTCTCTGGCCAGATGGGCCGAGCGGTTGCGCGGAAAAAGCAGAGTCCCGCTGGCGCCATCCACACCTGGTCGCTGCCGGCGGGAACTCTGCGAGAAGGATCGGGGGGCGGGCTTTGGGGGGGGTGTTCCCATCCCCGGGGGGGGCCTCCGACGGGGTCTGGCCCGCGATCGGGGCCCACCGACTGGCGGGCGGTCTCCCCCCCCCCCCCAACAGGCCTACTTTGTTGCGCGTCCGTCCCCTGAACCCCCGCATCATGTTGAGTCGGGGCCGGAGCGTTCAGTAAGGCAACCACGCATGCGCGGGTTGGCGCATCGCCACTGCGCATGCGCGGGTTGTCGTCCTGTGGAGGCCAGAATCGCTCCTGCCCTCACCCGTTTCACGCCATCGTGAAACGCGACGGCATTCACAACGGCGCGGACACTTGCCCCGTGATCGGAGAATCGCACCCATTGTTTTTTTTAAAGTAACTGATGAATATCTTGTTGGAAATTGGAGTGACCTTTGTAAGTCTCGTCCCCCAAATGTGTGGAAGTTTTTGGTTACATTACCCTGTGATCATGGAGGTAATCATTTCAGAATTAAGATAATAAGTGTTGCATTCTGTAAATTGCTGGGCTGACATATTGAATTGTACATGGGATGACTCCAAGAGATGAAGAAGAAGTTTTATAAAGCTTTCCTTTTTTGGAACTTTTCCCTGCGGTTCCGTTCACAGGGATGACAGATTATGGATCAAATTTATGTCCAATGGATATGTGTATTGGGGGGAATGCCTTTGATGAGTTGAATGTCCATTTCTACATACATCTTTATCTATTCTGCCCAGTACTGTGGATTGTTTAGGAAACGATTCGTGGAAGACTTCAAGGAACTCTCACTTTTTAAAAATGTTCAAAACGTGGCTGAAGTTTTCTTAGTATCATTCAGTCATACCTGGATATTTATTTAGTTTGTTTTGTAACTCAAAAGCATAAACTTGTGCTGGAGAAGTGTGTGTACTGTACGAAACACTGACCACTCTTTGTGTTCCTTCAGCATTCAGACACAATGAATGTCCTGACCCTGGGGTACCAGTGAATGGGAGGCGATTTGGGGAAAGTCTGCAGCTGGGAAGCACAGTATCCTTTCTGTGTGAGGAAGGCTTCCTGAAGACACATGGATCAGAAACGATCTCCTGTATCCTGAAAGATGGAAATGTGGTCTGGGACAGTGCTGTGCCAAGATGTGAAGGTGATCATTTTAACAGTTATGTTGATGTAACAGCCCATTGCAAGTTTACAAGAGTGGTAATTTTGGTGGGATCCATTTTGACTTGTTGATTGCTGCAAGGGTCTGATGTTCGCAACTAAAAAACATCTTTCCTGGACATCATGCGATGCTCATTTCAACAAAAGAAACATTCACCACAACTTTTAAGGGTTGAGACTGTGTAACCTGCTAAAAAAAAATTGAAATTTAAACCTTTGATCCAATACAGTTAAAACTCCACTGGAGACAAGAAAAGTGCTGGAGATTCAGATTTTACATTTGTTCTCACTGGAAGCAATAAAAAAAATTGCACCATTGTTCACATCAGCTGCTCTGTGCATTCCTCAGAAAACATCCATACAGTTTGGGAAGCATCATGTTGGAAGCAAGGATCTGTGCCCCTCCAACGTCACCCATGAATTATGTTTTTGTACCTACAATATCGTAATAGCTGCCAGTTCATATAAATTACCTGTTCAGCTGCGCAGTCGAGCTCTGCCTGATAAACCAATGATTATTTTTAATAGCTGAGGGAAGGAAGAAAAAATAATAGGTGCATTCAATGGAACCCTTCTGATAGTGAAATCTTTTTTTTTACAACAAAAAGGCTGCCAGTGGACCAGGACAAACTGGCTAATCGAGCTTTGCTAACTGAGAGTTTGATGAAGTGCAGGATACAGCGATGTTTAAATTTACTGTGAATTGGTGTGCATGCTTTGACAAAAAGATTGAGATCTCAGAATAGTTTTCTGAAATATGTTGAGATGTAATGTTACTTAATCAATTGGGTAGGTGACTCGAGATTGCACACATAAGACATTGCTGCATGTGTTCCTCACCGCAGTGCCCAGGTCCAAATATCTTCAGCTGCTTCATCATGACTATCCTCCCATCATAAAGTCAGAGTGGAGATGTTCACTGATGATTGGACATTGCTCAGTATCAATCACAGTACCTCATATGATGGATCAGACGGTGTTGCATGCAGCAAGGCTTGGGCTGATAAGTGACAAATAACATTTGTGTTGTTTCAGCACTGGGCAAAGACCATTTTCAACAGGAGAGCGGTTAATCACTTTCCCTTGACATTGAACTGCATTACCAATTTCAAATCCCCACCATCAGACTCCTGGAGTTACCAGTGACCAGAAATGTAACTGGATCAGCCACAAGAATACAGTGACTAAAAGAGCAGGTCAGAAGCTGGGTATATGTGGGGTGGCACAGTGGTTAGCACTGCTGCCTTACAGCACCAGGGACCCGGATTCAGTTCCAATCTTGGATGACTGTCTGTGTGGAGTTTACACTTTCTCCCCTTGTCTACGTGGGGGTGCTCCGGTTTCCTCCCACAGTCCAAAGATGTACAGTATGGTGGATTAGCCAGGCTAAGTTGCCCCAGTGAGCTGACTTCCCGACAGCGTGGATCACTTGTGGTTTGAGGTTTTGGCAACCTCGCGTGGCGGCTGCGGACTGTGTCCAGCGCCGCCACAGTCAGGGGGGAGCTGGTCCGCTGGCTGGGGATGCTTCGGCGAGGGCTGGCCGGACTGGTGGGGGGTGTTCAGGGGAGTGGTGAGGGGCGTTACAGGGGGCACTATCTGGCAGGCTGGCTCCGCGTATGTTATGTTGTACAGCACGACCGCTGCAAGTCGGCGCTGTTGAGCATGTGTGGCCACGGACCCGGCAATTCTCCGGCTGTTTCTGTCGGTACGCCATTAGAGTATGGGAACATCCTGCTACACGTCCAAGTCACACAATATCTTGGAAATATATTAACATTCCCTCCTTGTCATCAGGTCCAAATCCTCGTTGGGCAGGATCTAGATTTAAGTGGGCAGTTAAGCTGAAGTAAATATTTTTCCGCCGGATTCTCCCAAGGCCCAGGAATGAATGCCTGCACCTGGGTGACCACACAAATGTGGAGCAGGCATAATGACACGTGGGTGGGTCTCCCAGGACATCAGAGGCCCCCAGGTGTTCAGAAGCTGAGCAGAATGATACCCTATCTGTCCTGCTACCACCTGGGCAGTTTGGCACAGCCAGCCTGGCACCTTGACAGGGGCACTGCCAGGATACCAGGCTGGCAGTGCAAAGGTGCCTGGGTCTCAGTTTGACACTGCCAGTGATCGGGCCCGAGGGTGCTCTGCCCTTATGTTGTGGGTGAGCAGGGCTCAAGGCCGCACTTACAGTTAAGTTGGGGCATTGGGGGGTGTCCGGAGATTGGGGAGATCACGGAGATCGAGGTGGCATTTTAAAATGGCACCCGATCTCTTTCTACATTGACAAGCTGAGCTTGTCAGTGTAGGAAATGAAGGTAAGTGTGGCCTGGGCGGGCCCTACCTCGCCAAGGCCAAAAAAAAAACGGAGTCCCGTTTGGAATCAGAGTTGCCCTGTTAAATGCACTCCAAATGGGACTCTGTTTTTTCAACATTAAATCATGCCCTAGAACTCACATTTTCATTTATTTTGTTCATTTACAAGATGTAACCGTCACTGGTTCAGCCAACATTTATTGCCCATCCCTAGTTGTGGTTAGTAACTAAAGCTCGATGATTTATCCATTCCAAAACATTCACAAACACATGGACTGCTGAGGTTTAAGATGGTGGCTCACCACCACCTCCTCAAGGGCAATTGAGACTCTTGCTCCCTGTATGGATGAGGAAAAGGGCTCTGGACAGGATGAGCCAGCTGACCACGGTACCATGGTGCAGAAGGCCATTCAAGAGGGGGGAGTAAAAAGACAAGTAGTTGTTATAGGGGATTCTATAATTAGGGGGACAGATAGTATCCTATGCAAGCCGGATCGGGAGTCTCGCATGGTGTGTTGCCTGCCCGGTGCCAAGGTGCGGGACATCTCTGACCGGCTTGAAAGGATATTGGAGCGGGAGGGGGAGGATCCAGTTCTTGTGGTCCACGTTGGGACTAACAACATAGGTAAAGCTAGGGTGGAGGACCTGTTCGGGGACTATCAAGCACTAGGAAGAAAATTGAAATACAGGTCCTCAAGGGTCATAATCTCCGGATTACTGCCCGAGCCACGTGCCAATTGGCATAGGGACAAAAAAATTAGGGAAGTAAACACGTGGCTAAGGGATTGGTGTAGGAAAGAGGGATTCCACTTCATGGGACATTGGCATCAGTTTTGGAACCGGGGGGATCTGTACCGTTGGGACGGTCTCCATCTGAACCGATCTGGAACCAGTGTTCTAGCAAAAAGGATAAATAGGGTGGTCAGTAGGACTTTAAACTTCTGAGTTGGGGGGAAGGGAAAGTGAAAGCGACAGGGAGCATGGAGTTAAATGGCAAGATACGCAGGAGGATAACATGTAGGCAGGTGGATTTAAGCTTGATGCAGACTAGGAATTCAACAAAAAGGAAGGATAACTTTGGACATCTTAGGACTTCCAATATCTGTAATGATAAGAAAGTTAGCATTAAGGTACTTTACCTGAATGCTCGTAGCATTTGTAACAAAGTAGACGAACTAATGGCACAGATCATCGTGAATGATTATGATGTGGTAGGCATCACAGAGACATGGCTGCAGGGGGTTCAGGACTGGCAGTTAAACATCCAAGGATATACAACCTATCGAAAAGACAGGGAGGTGAGCTGAGGGGGTGGGGTTGCCTTGTTAGTTAAGAACAAAATTAAATCTATGGCACTAAACGACATAGGGTCGGATGATGTGGAGTCTGTGTGGGTAGAATTGAGGAACCACAAAGGCAAAAAAACCATAATGGGAGTTATGTACAGACCTCCTAACAGTGGTCAGGACCAGGGGCGCAACATGTACCGGGAAATAGAAAAGGCATGTCAGAAAGGCAAGGTCACGGTGATCATGGGGGACTTCAATATGCAGGTGGATTGGGTAAATAACGTAGCCAGTGGATCCAAAGAAAAGGAATTCATGGAATGCTTACAAGATGGCTTTTTGGAACAGCTTGTCATGGAGCCCACAAGGGAGCAGGCTATTCTGGACCTAGTGCTATGTAATGAACCAGACTTTATAAAAGATCTTAAAGTAAGGGAACACTTAGGAAGCAGCGATCATAATATGGTTGAGTTCAGTCTGCAGTTGGAAAGAGAGAAGGCAAAATCGGATGTAATGGTGTTACAGTTAAATAAAGGTAATTATGAAGGCATGAGAGAGGAACTGGCGAAAATCGACTGGAAGCAGACCCTAGTAGGGAAGGCAGCAGAGCAAAAATGGCAGGAGTTTGTATGCATAATTGAGGACACTGTACAGAGGTTCATCCCCAAGAAAAGAAAGATTATCCGGGGAGGGATTAGACAGCCATGGCTGACAAAGGAGGTCAGGAAATGTATCAAAGAAAAAGAGAGATCCTATAAAGTGGCCAAAAGCACTGGGAAATCAGAAGATTGGGAAGGCTACAAAAACAAACAGAGGTTAACAAAGAGACAAATAAGGAAGGAGAGGATCAAATATGAAGGCAGGCTAGCCAGTAATATAAGAAATGATAGTAAAAGTTTCTTTCAATGCATAAGAAACAAACGACAGGCCAAAGTAGACATTGGGCCAATTCAAACTGATTCCGGAAGGCTAATGATGGGAGACGAGGAAACGGCTGGAGAACTTAATAAGTACTTTGCGTCTGTCTTCACAGTGGAAGACATGAGTAATATCCCAAAAATTATAGAGGGTCAGGGGGCTGAGTTGAGTATGGTTGCCATTACAAAAGAGATGGTGCTAAAAAAGCTAAAAGGTCTTAAAATTGACAAATCTCCTGGCCCCGATGGGCTACACCCTAGAGTTCTGAGAGAGGTGGCTGAAGAAATAGCGGAAGCATTGGTTGAGATCTTTCAAAAATCACTGGAGTCAGGGAAAGTCCCGGACGATTGGAAGATCACTGTTGTAACCCCCTTGTTCAAGAAAGGATCAAGACAAAAGATGGAAAATTATAGGCCAATTAGCCTAACCTCGGTTGTTGGTAAAATTCTAGAATCGATCGTTAAGGATGAGATTTCTAAATTCTTGGAAGAGCAGGGTCAGATTAGAACAAGTCAACATGGATTTAGTAAGGGGAGGTCGTGCCTGACGAACCTGTTAGAATTCTTTGAGGAGGTGACAAGTAGGTTAGACCAGGGAAACCCAGTGGATGTGGTATATCTGGATTTCCAAAAGGCCTTTGATAAGGTGCCACACAGGAGGCTGCTGAGTAAGGTGAGGGCCCATGGTGTTCGAGGTGAGCTACTGGCATGGGTTGAGGATTGGCTGTCTGACAGAAGGCAGAGAGTAGGGATAAAAGGTTCTTTTTCGGAATGGCAGCCAGTGACCAGCGGTGTCCCACAGGGTTCGGTGTTGGGGCCACAGCTGTTCACCATATATATTAATGATCTGGATGAAGGGACTGGGGGCATTCTAGCAAAGTTTGCCGATGATACGAAGTTAGGTGGTCAGGCAGGTAGTGCTGAGGAAGTGGGGAGGCTGCAGAAGGATCTAGACAGTTTGGGAGAGTGGTGCAGGAAATGGCTGATGCAATTCAACGTGAGAAAATGTGAGGTCTTGCACTTTGGAAAAAAGAATCCAAGCATAGACTACTTTCTAAACGGTGAGAAAATTCATAATGCCAAAGTACAAAGGGATCTGGGAGTGCTAGTCGAGGATTCCCTAAAGGTAAACATGCAGGTTGAATTTGTGATTAAGAAAGCGAATGCAATGTTGTCATTTATCTCAAGAGGGTTGGAATATAAAAGCAGCGATGTGCTACTGAGCCTTTATAAGGCTCTGGTTAGGCCCCATTTGGAGTACTGTGTCCAGTTTTGGGCCCCACATCTCAGGAAGGACATACTGGCACTGGAGCGTGTCCAGCGGAGATTCACACGGATGATCCCTGGAATGGCGGGTCTAACATATGATGAACGGCTGAGGATCCTGGGATTGTATTCATTGGAGTTTAGAAGGTTAAGGGGAGATCTAATAGAAACTTACAAGATAATACATGGCTTAGAAAGGGTGGACGCAAATAAACTGTTTCCGTTAGGCGAGGAGACGAGGACCCGTGGGCACAGCCTTAGAATTAGAGGGGGTAAATTCAGAACAGAAATGCGGAGACATTTCTTCAGCCAGAGAGTGGTGGGCCTGTGGAATTCATTGCCGCGGAGTGCAGTGGAGGCCGGGACGCTAAATGGCTTCAAGGCAGAGATAGATAAATTCTTGATGTCGCGAGGAATTAAGGGCTACGGGGAGAATGCTGGTAGGTGGAGTTGAAATGCCCATCAGCCATGATTGAATGGCGGAGTGGACTCGATGGGCCGAATGGCCTTACTTCCACTCCTATGTCTTATGGTCTTAATTAACGATGGGACAGTGACACCCACATCCCATAGACTCAAAAATAAAACAAAACAGAGTAAGTTTCAGATACTGAGGGCTTTGGCTTAACCAGAGACACTGATGGCAATTCATGCACAAAACCAATTCCTTGTAAAATAACTCAGGGCCACTGTGTGCAAAGCTATTCAGTTAACTCAGAGCCAAAGTGCCAATAGTTTAGAGAGGAGAATGTGTTTTTCAGGCATCCTGAAAGGAATGATTTTGACCTCAAAAGTGCAAATCTGTATTGCGAGAGCGAGATTTGACGAACTTGGGTCCAGAAATTAGATGGAAGATGTAGTCATCACTTTAGGGGTTAACAGACTGAGGGAGAAACTGCTCACACAGAGTTAGAGATATATGCCCACACATAGCCAGAATTATATTGTCTCATTCAGACTTAAACTCGTTCATGGGAATACACTGGATGTTCCTGTGCAGCCAGGGTGATTCACTCGAGATCCATTGCCTTCGGGACACTCTTGTTTGATGAGCCATTAGCCCATTACAGAGTCTGATGGCAACGTTTGTCCATACATGGGAGGTTAGTTGCCTATCAATAGCATGACTCTGTTCTTTTGTTTAAATGGGAGTGGGAAATCAATCAAACAGAATCACAGAATCACAGAATTGACAGTGCAGAAGGAGGCCATTTGACCCATCGTGTCTGTACCGGCCCTTGGAAAGAGTACCCTACCTAAGCCCACACCTCCACCCTATCCCCACACTTCCACCCTATCCCCGTAACCCCACCTTACCTTTTTTGGACACTAAGGGCAATTTAGCATAGCCAATCCATCTACTCCTGCACATCTTTGGACTGTGAAAAATGAATGAAAATTGCTTATTGTCACGAGTAGGCTTCAATTAAGTTACTGTGAAAAGCCCCTAGTCACCACATTCTGGCGCCTGTTCGGGGAGGCTGGTACGGGAATCGAACCGTGCTGCTGGCCTGCTTGGTCTGCTTTAAAAGCCAGCGATTTAGCCCAGTGAGCTAAACCAGCCCCAGGTATGGGGCCAACCCTCCCTGTGGGAGGAAATTGGAGCACCCGGAGGAAACCCACACAGACACGGGGAGAACGTGCACAGAATTTGACCCAAGCCAGGAATCGAACCTGGGACCCTGGTGCTGTGAAGTCATTGTGCTAACCACTGTGCTACTGTGCTGCCCAAGGTAGCATGGTAGCCTAAACAACCAAGATAATGATAATTGATTCAAGTCTAGGCATCCCAGGAGAGAATCTTTGTTTGAGGGGCTGGGTTGAGCACATACAGAGAGAAAAAGAATCCTGTTTAAACAGGTGGGGAGAAGGATTGGAAAAGCCACCGAAAGAGATCATGGAAAGCTGCCCCCAAGACAGGCTTTCAAAAAGGGTTCTGACAGCAGAAAGTGCAAGCACCACCTTTGCCTGCCGATGTAAGGGAATGAGAGTTGGATGTTCATTTGAAGTGTTGTTGAATGGGAAATTGTGTGTTAGGGTTAAAACACTACACTTAATCTGTTATTGTTAGGGTTGAAAGTTAAAAGTTCAAACATTGTTTTTTCTTTTGTTTTAATAAAGTTTATTCATAAAATAAACTATTTTTTATGTTTTCGCTCCTGGAACAAATCAATCTTTCCGCCCTGCCTTGTTGTTCTGGTCCAGTACCTTACTTAGCCACTGTTGAGAGCTGGCCAGGCATCCGTAACACCTGACCAGAGTGCGGATCTGGTAACCTGCTGCATCATTGATGTATTTTAATAAGCTACCAGGCCTGAGGTATTTGATAACTTGCTTTCAAGCAGCAATCTGCTGGACGACATGGATCAATAGCATTTATACATATCTACTGTCGCATTATCAGCATTTGACTTGTAGCCCAATGGTAGATATGATCTTGTTGAGCTCCTGGAATTTAACAATGCTCCTTTGGAGTTTGAGCATTTTCACAGTACCGCCTGGCTTGTTCTTTGATGAACAACTCAACTTCATAAAGCAAAGGTGATTGGACAACACATTGGACCACCAGGAATTTGTGGCAAAAATGTACATAATTAGGAACTCATTCAAATGTTATTGGTATAGGTGCAACTGTCAGATATCATAAACTGGCAGTATATAAGAAAGATAATGGGAACGTGTGCACTTATTTGGCTCTGTTCTGTATTACCAACTGCTTCACTGTCTTCACATTCATCTTATCTTAAATGTATGCAGTCATTCTTAATGATTGCCTGAATCAATGAATGAAGGTGAAATGTAAATTTGAGTAAGTTTGAGATACTGAAGGTTTTGGCTTTTTCAAAGTCACTGGAAGTGGCCTCTGTTAAATTCTTAGCAGGAAATAATTGCAATTCAAGGAATAACATATGAAATCGGCATGCACAAAACCAGTTCCTTGTGAAACAACGCAGGATCATTCCATGCAAAACTGTGGCCACACAGCAACCCCAAACTAAATCTCCTGTCCACTCAATATAAAAATTAAGAGGGAACATCACTTGTATCCACCTGTATCTTTGCTATTGATAAACATAGAGAATGGCTTTCTCCTGCTCCTGTGTTCTATATGCAACTTACTTTGTATTATTATTTAAGCTGTACAGAAAGAGAATAAAATCCAGAACTTTTACTGAGTTCTGTGTATTATTCTGTGTACTATGCCAAGCTGTGCTTCATTCTGAGTTTGTTTCCCTACAGCACCGTGTGGAGGTCACCTAACTGCTCCAACTGGAATGATATTATCTCCAGGCTGGCCAGGATTTTACAAGGATTCACTGAACTGTGTGTGGGTGATTGAAGCTCAACCAGGATATCCCATCAAAATAACCTTCGACAGGTACTTTTGCACATTTTCCAATGATTAGCAAGAATCCCTGTTGGAATGCATTCAGCCAATGCCGGGTACGCTCGTGTAGTCAACTGAACTAATAATCGAGAGGCCTGGGCCTCTCTCCCAGACAACGTGATCTCAAATCCAGTAATGGCACCTTGTAGAATTTAAATTCAACTTTTAAAAACCCGGAAATTAAAAAGCTGACATCAGCAAAAGTGACCATGAAGCTACTTCACTGATGCCCTTTAGTGATAAAAGCTGTTTTCTTTACCTAATCTGACCTGTATGTAACTCCAATTGTACAATAATATGGGAGATTTCTAATTATAGTGGCCTAGCACACCAGTGTGATCCTTACATTGAGAAGTGAACAGTTACACCGACATCCTGAGAATTATTTAACAGAGTGTTATCAGCAAACTTCATCAGTCATTTATGGACACAGCTTTAGTTGTCACAATCATGTGCATAAAAGCTAACATACTGTCTCAGCACAAGCAATGGTTTCCCCGTGAAATGTGAAGCTTGGCAATGAAGAATTTGCAGGGAAATCAGACTCTCTTTATTTAGTCATTGAGCTTCAGTGATTATTGCTGAAAGGAAAATCAAAGAGTTTGCAGTCATTTTTAATCTTTAAGACTCTGCGATTGTCATCTTGATCATATTCATGCTTATGTTCTAGGCTTGCCAAGCTTGGTAAGTGCGTGAGAGGCATTGAGGTTGGGTGTTCTCTCTGATTTGCCACTAGTGCGTAAAGAGTAAGGGGTGCGGGAAGCCTTGAGTGCTGCAATTTTCAATGGGTCTCATTCACTCAGGCTTTTTGAGGTGGACCATCAGAGAGGGAGAGGGCCGTCACCACCTGGACACAAGGATCAAGAGGCTGAAATGGGACATAGACCTCTGAAGAGCACAAAGGGGCATAAAACCATCCTCCGATTTGCAGATGACCGCACCCACCAGAGAGTGGCCACCTTCAGAGGCTTAGTTTCCAACAAATGTCAGAGAAGCTATTTTGCTGAAGGCTGTGCTTCTCCAGTGAGGGAGTCACTGATCTCCACACTATGACTAAGGAGGAAGTTAGCCCATTGCATGTGGCTCAGGATCATTCAGAGATCTCCTGACAACATTTATGGGACTCAGCTACCATGCTAAATACTCTAGCATCACTGCATCAAGAAGGTCGTCAATGCCATATTCAAGAGGCTTGGCCAGTCTGCACGTTTGTGCCAATATGGATCGGGGCTGGTTTAGCACAGTGGACTAAATAGCTGGCTTGTAATGCAGAACAAGGCCAGCAGCGCGGGTTCAATTCCCGTACCAGCCTCTCCGAACACGGGTCGGAATGTGGCGACTAGGGGCTTTCCACAGTAACTTCACTGAAGCCTACTTGTGACAATAAGCGATTATTATTATTAGAATCAGGCTGAGAAGGCTGTAGAATTTGAGGCCATCGCTGGGTTACCCCAAGTGCAGAGTGTGATCAACTGCATACACGTGGTCATCGAGGCTCCCACAGACCAGATAACAGGAAGGACTTCCCTTCACTCAATGTGCAACTGGCCTGCAATCATTACAAACAGACCCTTCAAGGTTTCTCGAAACTTGTCACTCGACCTTCATACCAGGCAAGTCCCAGAAGCTCCACCCCACACACCTTCAAGGAAGGGCACTGAGCAACAAGGACTAAACACTGAAGATAATATGGCTCTTTATGCCTGTATGGAATCCTAGCACAGATACAGAGTGGAGATATAACAACTGTCACATGACAACTCAAGTGACTATTGAGAAGGCCATAGGGCTTCTGAAGGTGTCTTGATAAATGGATAGTTCAAAATGCCTTCAATATCCTTCGATATGCCTCAGCACGGGTATCGTGTGGCATAATGGTGTACTGTGCTTTGCAAAATCTCCACATGATATAAAAAAAGGCTGAAGGCACTGGATACTGCAAAGGCTATGGGCCCTGACAATATTCCGGCAATTGCACTGCAGACTTGGCTCCAGAACTTGCCGTGCTCCTAGCCAAGCGGTTCCAGGACATCTAAAACATTGGTATCTACCCAGTAATGTGGGAAATTGACCTGGTATGTCCTGCACACAAAAAGCAGGACAAATCCAACCCAGCCAATTATACCCTATCAGTCTATTCTCAATCATTAGTAAAGTGTGTCTGCGCGAGTCTCACCCCCACAACCCAAAGATGTGCAGGGTAGGTAATTGGCCATGCTAAATTGTCCCTTAATTGGAAAAAAATCATAAGTGAAGTGATGGAAGAGGTCATATATGGTGCTATCAAGTGGGACTGACTTTGGAAAAACCTGCTGATGGATGCTTAGTTTGGGTTCTGCCAGTGTCACTCGGCTCCTGAACACTTTACAGCCTTGGTTCAAACATGGACAAAATAGCTGAACTCCAGAGGTGAGGTGAGAGTGACTGCCCTTGATATCAAGGCAGCATTTGACCAAGTAAGGCATCAAAGAACTCAAGAAAAACGGGTCAATGAAAATCGGGGTAAACTCTCCAATGGTTTGAGTTATACCTAGCGCAAGGAAGGATGGCAGTGGTTGTTGAAAGTCAGTCATCTCAGTCCAGGGGTATCACTGCAGGAGTTCCTCAAAGTAATGTCCTAGGCCCAACCGTCTTCAGCTGCTTCATCAATGATCTTCCTTCCATCCGAAGTGGGGGATGTTCGCTGATGATTGCACAATGTTCAGCAACATTTGTGACTCCTCAGTAACTGAAGTAGTCCAGGTGCAGATGCATCAAGACCTGGACAATATCCAAGCTTGGTCTGACAAGTGGCAAGTAAAATTCATGCCACACAAGTGCCAGGCAATGACCATCACCAATCAGAGAGAATCAAACCACCACCCATTGACATTCAATGGCATTACCATCACTGAATCCCCCACTATTAACATCTGGAGGTTACCATTGACCAGATACTGAACTGGACGAGCCGTATAAATAGTGTGGCTACACAAGCACATCAGAGGCTAGGTAACTCACTTCCTGACTTCCCAAAACCAGTCTACCACGTACAAGGCACGAGTCAGGAGTGTAATGGAATACTCCCCATGAGCCTGGATGAGTGCAGCTCCAACAACTCTCAAGAGGTTCGACACTATCCAGCATAAATCAGCCTGCCAGATTGGCACCCATTCTGCAAACATGCACTCCCTCCACCATTGAAGCACAGTAGCAGCCGTGTGTATCATATGCAAATTGCACTGCAGGAACTTCGCAAGACTTCTTAGGCAGCACCTTGCAAATCCACAGCCACTACTATCTAGAAGGACAAGGGCAGCAGTTACATGGGACACTACCACCTGGAAGTTTCCTTCCAAGTCACTCACCACCCTGACTTGGAAATATATCGCTGTTTCTTCACTGTAGCTGAGTCAAAATACTGGGACTCCCTCCCTTATAGAACTGTGGGTGCAACTTAACCACATGGATTGCAGGGGTTCAGGAAGGCAGCTCACCACCACCTTCTTGAGGGAAATTAAGGATGGGCAACAAATGTTGGTCTCACCACCGAAGCCCACACCCCATAGAAATGATTTATTTTTTAAAGTTTGCCAGTTCTTCTTTTACCTCCTGCATTGTGAGACCTTTTTACTGCAAGCATTTAAATTAAATTGGTCACTCACCCATCATAGATGCACACCACACCTATTTTGGTGGCAGCCTAACTGTCCAATATGATGACACCGTGATGCTTCCTGCATGTGGCTACTCAATGCTGGCAGAGCAGAGGTCAACTCTGACTCACCAGGTGCTTCACAGAGAGTGCAAAGGCCATCTGAGTATTGGCATTGACTGCATGGTACACTTTTCTCCAAATTCATGATTATCTTTTGTGACATTTAAGACAGTAAGTCGAATGTTGCGCTTTCCATTCACTTTGCCAGAACACGTCAGGTCATAGATACTCTTTCAACAATGCAGCCGCGTATGTGGGCTGTTCATCTCCTCCTCTATCTCCGACCTTGCCATTTTCCTCCAGCAAACCTGATTCTTCCTTCAGTCTGGAGAGAAAAGGCTTTCCCTCCTGGCCCATGTTGCTTAGAGGAGCACCTTCAGGAAGGGATCAGAAAATCTAGACATTGCCCTTGCTCTGCCTTCTACCATTTCCCAACCCCTTGAGTTGCAAGACCTCCCTTTCAGTTTCTTCCAGGGTCACAGGCAATAGAAATGCTAAGTGCTGCCTTTTAAAGCTGGTGCCAGCCTCGCCTGATACATGCCTGAGTTACCTGACTGGCTAGTTCCCAAGTCTTTCATTAGACCAACCCCAGTGATATTGCTGTTCCACTTCCTTCACCCGCTCAGGGTCCTCACGTTACCATGGACGATAAAATCCTGGTCATAATATCAAAGAGGCTTTCCTCTCACTTTGACCTTTTCCCTATTTCCTGATTATGAGGCAAAGCAAAAGACCTGCCTCAATACCAATGCTGGCAGAGCTCTCTTCTGATTCCCATTCTCTATATTTATCAAGGTGGGAATATTTCATGAGTAATGTTATACTCTTACCATCATTCGACAAGTGACCAAATTTAATTTAATAATCTTTAATGTTATTAGTAGGCTTACATTAACACTGCTAAGAAGTTACTGTGAAAAGCCCCTTGTTGCCACATTCCGGCACCTGTTCGGGTTCACACAGGGAGAATTCAGAATATCCAATTTACCTAACAGCATGTCTTTCGGGACTTGTGGGAGGAAACCGGAGCACCCGGAGGAAACCCACGCAGACACAGGGGGACTGTGCAGACTCCGCACAGACTGAGACACAATCTGGGAATCAAACCTGGGACCCTGGCGCTGTGAAGCAACAGTGCTACCCACAGTGCTACCATGCGGCCCTCAAGCATGCTACCATTGCAACACTATCCTGAAAGCAAACACGTATTGGTATGTGCATCATTATTCACTTTGCAAAATATATACGAAGGGCTGAGAATTAATGAATATAGTTTGAAGTGTTGTGAATATTCTTCCCAGCAGCAAGAAGATGTACTTTTTACCTATAAAAACAATTTCTAAACAGCGATACAATAAAAGGTTCAATATTTTTACTGTGTATAACAGGCAAGTTATGACTTGAATGTTAACATCATGGGAAAACGGGAGCCAATCAGTCCTGCATTGTCTTTTAAAAGCTGTTAAGTTGTTTCCCACCTTCAGTCCATTCTTACTCGGTAGTTAGTCTCCACAAACAGATTCAACGCTGCCATGTTATCAACAAATTACATTAAGTTACACTCTTGCAAGCATTTGCCTAAAATCTAGAATATATAATCCTTACATAGGTCATGGGCTCATTGAAGCTGACTTTGCCAGAATTCTCTATGTGAAGTCGCATGTCTAATTTCTGTGATAGCCCATTGCCATTTACTTTCAAATGTTATGGCGTCAAAACGTTAAATACCAAAACCTTAAGGATCGATTGCCTAAAATGTCAGTCAGTGATGATGTATTATCTTTTCTCCACAATCTCTTAGACTGTTTCCTGAGATAATAATGTAGTTTTTCTCAATAACTGAAATTTCTGGTATCAAAAATAATATTTTGAACAAACTAAAAATGGCATCTATAACTGATTTCACAATAACATGATTGCATTTGTCCATTGAATTACATTTAGTGCCTACTAATGATTTTATTGATTTGAATTTGAAACTCTTCAAAGAGCTGGACATGAAACTTTTATTTCTGCTCAGAGATGTGTCTTTGTTCGTTAAATGCAGATTGTACAGCCTGAGGATTTGTAGCGTATCCATTTTCCAATAATGCATCGGTATTTTTTCACCAATTTAACAACTTGAATATTTTTCTTTTCACATTTTGTTTCTCATTTGGTTCTCAAAATTAATTGAAGAATAGCTAGAGGACAAATTTCAAAACCTTTGTTCAGGTGGAGTTTATTAAACTGTTTCTTCGAGGCACATGTATGTGTGAGAGCTGAAAGAGGGGCTGATTGAAAGGATATGGAAGACTTTGCGGATTGCGCTAATTTTTTGCATACTAACGTGAAGGTGAGAAAGTGTTATCCTCATCCTAATTTGAGTATTTTAGATTTTCACCTTGAAGCAATCAGAAAGACTCTATCCTCTATTGTTGATGGAAACTCTTGGACCCTCTCCATTTTAAACCATCAGATCATAAGACGTAGAAGCAGATTTAGGCCACTTGGCGCATTGAGTCTGCTCCGCCATTCAATCATGGCTGATATTTTTCTCATCCCCATTCTCCTGCCTCCTCCCCATAATCCCTGACCCCCTTATTAATCAAGAACCTATCTATCTCTGTCTTAAAGACACTCAATGATTTGGCCTCCACAGCCTTCTGCGGCAAAGATTTCCACAGATTTACCACCCTCTGGCTGAAGACATTCCTCCTCATCTCTGTTTTGAAGGATCATCCCTTTAGTCTGAGATTGTGTCCTCTGGTTCAAGTTTTTCCTACAAGTGGAAACATCCTCTCCACGTCCACTCTATCCAGGCCTCGCAGTATCCTGTAAGTTTCAATAACATCTCCCCTCATGCTTCTAAACTCTGAGTACAGGCCCAGAGTCCTCAACCGTTCCTCATACAACAGGCTGTTCATTCAAGGGATCATTCTTGTGAACCTCCTCTGGACTCTTTCTAAGCCCAACGCATCCTTCCTTAGATACGGGGCCCAAAACTGCTCACAATACTCCAAATGGGGTCTGACCAGAACCTTGTAAAGCCTCAGAAGTACATCCCTGGTCTTGTACTCTAGCTCTCTTGACATGAATGCTAACATTGCATTTGTCTTCCTAACTGCCGACTGAACCTGCACGTTAACCTTAAGAGAATCGCGACCAAGGACTCCCTTTATGTTTCCGATTTCCTCAGCATTTCCCCATTTAGAAAATAATCTATGTCTAAATTCCTCCTTCCAAAGTGCATAACGTCACATTTTTCCACATTGTATTTCATCTGCCAATTCATTGCCCACTCTCCTAGCCTGTCAAAATCCTTCTGCAGTCCCCTTGCTTCTCAGCACTACCTGTCCTTCTGCAGATCTTTTATCATCTACAAACTTAGCAACAGTGCCTTCAGTTCCTTTTTTCATGTATATTGTGAAAAGTTGTCGCCCTAGCACATACCCCTGAGGCACACCACTAGTCACCGGCTGCCACCCTGAAAAAGACCCCTTTATCCCCACCCCCTGCATTCTGCCAGTCAGCCAATCCTCTATCCATACCAGGATCTTACCCTTAACACCATGGGCTCTTAAATTATTTAACGGCACATTATGCGGCACCTTGTCAAAGGCCTTCTGGAAATCTAAATAAATCATGTTTACTGGTTCCCCTTTGTCTAACTTCCTTGTTACTTCCTCAAATAACTCTTTTTTTAAAAAATTATTTTTATTCTCCTCATTTTTCCCATTTTCTCCCAAATTTACACCCACCAACAATAAACAATAATCGGCAGCAAATATGTCAATCCCCATAACAATAACAACGATCCCATCCTCCCACCAACCCCCAAACATTAGCCCGCATGTTTACATAAACAAATGACAAAAAGGAATCAGGGATTACCCATAGTCATCCTTAATATGCACAGCCCCCCTCCCACCCATCCCCCCCCAACTAATGTTCGATGTTATCCAGTTCTTGAAAGTGCATAATGAATAATGCTCATGACTTGTAGAACCCCTCCGTCCTTCCCCTTAGTTCAAACTTAACCTTCTCAAGAGTCAAGAATTCCAACAGGTCCCCCTGCCACGCCAGGGCAAAGGATGGAGAGGCTGCTCTCCATCCCAACAGGATCCGTCTTCGGGCGATCAACGAGGCAAAGACTATGATATCTGCCTCCGCAGATTCCAACCCGTTTCCAACCCTGGCTTGTCCGACACCACGAATATGGCCTCCTGTGGACCCGGGTCCAGTTTCACATGCATCACCTTGAAAATTACCCAAAAAACCTCCTTCCAGTAATTTCATAGCATTTACAGTGCAGAAGGAGGCCATTCGGCCCATCGAGTCTGCACCGGCTCTTGGAAAGAGCACGCTACCCAAGCCCACGCCTCCACCCTATCCCCATAACCCAGTAACCCCACCCAACACTAAGGGCAATTTTGGACACAGGGCAATTTAGCCTGGCCAATCCACTTAACCTGCACATCTTTGGACTCTAGCTTTGGACCAAAACATATGAACGTGATTAGCCACCCCCCCCCCCCCCCCCCCCCCCCCCCCCCACAACGCTCACACACATATTCCACTCCTTCAAAGAATCGGCTCATCCTCGCCCTCATGAGGTGTGCTCTGTATACCACCGTCAGCTGTATCAGCCCCAACCTCGCACATGAGGTGGAGGCATTCACTCTCCAGAGCACCTCATACCAGAACCCCTCCTCTATGACCTCTCCCAACTCTTCCTCTCACTTTGCTTTGATCCTTTCCAGTGGTGCCTTATCCTCTTCCAAAATAGCTCCGTATACCGCTCACACTACCCCCTTCTCCTGTCTCCTTGTCGTCAGCACCTCCTCCAGCAATGTGGAGGCCGGTTCCTCCGGGAAGCTCTGTATCTCCTTTCTGGCAAAATCTCAAACCTGGCATGTATCTAAATATTTCTCCCTGCTCCAGCCCATACTTTGCTCCCTGCTCCTTCAATCCTGCAAACCGACCCCTAAGAAACAAGTCTTTTAGCGTCTTAATCCCCTTCTCTTCCCATTTCCGGAAATTTCCATCCAACCTCCCTGGCTCAAATCTGTGGTTCCCCTGAATCGGCATTTCCCTTGACCCTGCCCCCAACCCGAAGTGTTGGCGAAACTGCCTCCAGATTTTCAATGAAGCTATTATTACCGGACTCCCTGAATATTTCCCCGGAGCTATCGGGAGCGGCGCTGTTGCTAGTGCTTTCAATCCCGACCCCCTGCACAAACTCTCCTCCATTCTGACCCATTGGGAATCAACCCCTCTGACCCAGCACCGCACCTTCTCCACATTCGCCGCCCAGTAGTAATACATCAGGTTCGGAAGACCGAAACCCCCTGCCTGTCTTCCTCTCTGTAGCAGCATCTTTCTCACTCTGACCACCTTCCCTCTCCATAAGAATGAGGTAATCCTTCCCTCAATCTCCCTGAAAAAAGCCTTTGGCAGGAAAATCGGTAGGCATTTGAAGATAAACAGAAATTGCGGCAACACGTTCATTTTAACCTCCTGTACCCAACCCGCCAGTGACAGAGGGAGACCATCCCACCTTGCCATATCGGCTTTCACTCTTTCCACCAAACTAATGTTGTATCTGCGAAGCCTCCCCCACTCCTGGGCAACCTGCAGCCCCAGATACCTAAAGTGAGTCCCTGCCCTACAGAATGGCAGCCCCCCCCCCCCCACCCCCCGGCCAAGATACCACAAAATACTCACTCTTGTCTCGGTTCAGCTTGTACCCCGAGAAAGACCCAAATACCCGCAGTAGCTCCAATATTCCCCCTATCACCACACTCGGTTCCGACACATATAACAGCAAGTCATCGGCATATAAGGACACCCTATGCTCTATCCCCCAACCCCCTCGCACTATTCCTTTCCATGCTCCTGAACTTCTTAATGCAATGGCCAATGGCTCAATCGCAAGTGCAAACAGCAGAGGGGACATAGGACATCCCTGCCTCGTCCCTCAGTGGAGAGAAAAGTATCTCAAGCTGATGTTGTTTGTGCGGACATTCGCCTTTGGCTCCTTATATAGTAGCTTTACCCAGTTCACAAATATTGGTCCAATCCCAAACTGCTCCAGAACTGCCATCAAGTACCCCCATTCTACCGGGTCAAACGCCTTCTCGCCGTCCAATGCCAGAACCGCTTCTGTTTCATTCCCTTCCGCCGGTGCCATAACGACGTTCAAAACCCTCCTAATGTTCTCAAAAAGCTGCCTCGCTCTCACAAACCCCATCTGATCCTCACCTATCACCTTCGGGAGGCACTCCTCCAGCCTACCCGCCAGTACCTTCGCCAATACTTTTGCGTCCACATTCAGAAGTGATATGGGCCTATACAACCCACACTCCGTCGGATCCTTATCTTTTTTTAGCAACAGTGAAATTGATGCCTGCCCCAAAGTTTGTGGCAACACCCCCTTCCCTATCGCCTCTTCAAACATCCCCACCATCAGGGGTGCCAGCTTATACTTGAATTTTTTATAATATTCCACCAGAAACCCATCCGGCCCTGCCACCTTCCCCGACTGCATTCTCCCAATCGCATCCTTTATCTCCTGCCCCACTATTGCTCCTTCTAATGTAGCCCTGTCCCCCTCCCCTAGCCTCGGGTGCTCCAACCCATCTCAAAATTCCTGCATTTCACGGTCTCCCCCGGGTAGCTCTGACGTGTACAACCTCTCATAAAACTCCTCAAAAACCTTGCTAATCAGCTCTGGAGCCACCACCAACTTCCCTGCCCTATCCCTCACCTGAAGAATTTCCCTTGCTGCTGCTTCCCTCCAGAGCTGACCTGCTAACATACTTATCTCCATGTTTATAAACTGCACCCCTAGCTCGTCTCAGTTGGCGCACCGCCTTCCTGGTAGACAGTCGGTCGAAGCTCGCCTGTAGTTCCTTTCTCTTCCCCAGCTGGGGCTGGTTTAGCTCACTGGCTCTTAAAGCAGACTAAGCAGGCCAGCAGCACGGATCGATTCCCGTACCAGCCTCCCCAGACAGGTGCCGGAATGTGGCGACTAGGGGCTTTTCACAGTAACTTCATTGAAGCCTACTCGTGACAATAAGCGGTTTTCATTTCATTTCATTTTTCATTTCTTTTCCAGCTTCGCTGGGTCTCCATCTTCCGCATAACTCCTATCTACCTCCAACATCTCATCTGTTACCCTCTCCCACTCCAACCTCTCCTCTTTGTCCACCCTGGCCTTAAACGAAATTACCTCACCCCTCACCACCGCATTTTGAGCCTCCCAGACAACTGCCTTCGACATCTCACCCATACAGTTGAAAACTACATATTCCTTAATTACCTTTTCAATTTTCTCACAGAACACTTGGTTCCCCAAAAGCCCCACATCCAGTTTCCACCCCGGCCTCTGCGCTAGTTTTTTTGAAGAATAAAGGGATTAAGGTTATGGTGTTCCGGCAGGAAAGTGGAGCTGAGTCGACAAAAGATCAGCCATGATCTCATTGAATGGCGGAGCAGGCTCGAGGGGCCAGATGGCCTACTCCTGCTCCTAGTTCTTATGTTCTTATGCTGTCCTTGACTTCCCTCATCAACCAGAGATGCCTTATCCTCCCCATAGCATTTTTCCTCCTCCTTGGGATGAATTTATGCTGTGCCTCCTGAATAACCCCCCAAAATACCTGCTATTGCTGTTCCACTGTCTTCCCTGCTCGGCTCCTTTTTAATCAACTCTGGCCAGCTCCACCCTCGTGTCTTTGTAGTTACCCTCGTCCAATTGTAATACCGTTACATTGGATTCTAGCTTCTCCCTCTCAAACTGCAGGGTGAATTCTATCATATTGTGGTCACTGCTCCCGAAGGGTTACTTCACCTTCAGATCCCTAATCAAGTTTGCTTCATTACACATCACCAAATCCAGAATTGCCTGTTCCCTCGTGGGCTCTACCACAATCTCTCCAAAAACCCATCTCTTAAACATTCCACAAATTCCCTTTCTTGGGATCCACTACCAATCTGATTTTCCCTGTCCACCTGCATATTGATTATTGTGATCGTGCCTTTTTTACATGCTTTCTCTATCTCCTGATTTTCTTCACTGTCTGCTTTGCTTTGCTGCCTCTCAAACCTATCGCTCCTATTTTTGGCTTGCAACAAATAAAAATCCTTTGCTATCATGAACGTCCCATCCTCTCCAATGTCCTTGTAGCCATCTGTGACCATTTCTGGCCATCTGTGTTTATTTTATTGGATCACTGCTATTATGTCTAATTTTAAATTAGAGTCTTCAACTCTTTGCTACGTATTATCAGCTGGATCTAACAGGAAAATGCATGGAATTCACAAAATGTATTGTCCAACACTTCTTCATGAGGAAAGGTTCGACTGACCGTGCTTGTTTCCACTGGAGTTTAGTAGGGTGAGGGGTGACATTATTGAAGTATATAAGATCCTGAATAGTCTTGATAAGGTGGACGTTTCCTCTTGTGGGTGACTCCAAAACCAAGGGGCACTGTTTTAAAATTAGGGGTTTCCCTTTTAGGACAGAGGATATTCCTTTTAAAAGCATGGACATTTAATCTTCTAATAAATTATGCAAATGTCCCATTGCCTGTTCTGATCCCACAACCGTACAGTACACTGGGCTGGATTCTCCAATTTGAAGACCAAGTGCTGACGCCAGCGTGGGACAGTGCTGTTTTACACCAAAAACAACGGCGCAAAAGCTGCACCGATCCTCTGTCTGGTGGGGGGGGGGGGGGGGGGGGGGGGGGGGGGGGGGGCAAGCAGCCACGCAGCGTAAAGCTCCCGGCTTTAGCTACGGATACGGCCCGAGAATTTCCGAGTCTGTGGCCGAGCATGCGCACGGCGGCAGCCTGCAGCGGCCGCGCCGTGCAACATGACGCCGGCCGCACGCGAACCCAGTCTGCCAAAGACTTCCCCTCTTTGACCAGGCTCGCCACCCCGGACCACCCCCCACCAATGCCCCAGCCCCCATCAAAGCCCCCCCTGCCCGCGGAACGGCTCCCACCTGACTGGCGGTGCTGGACTCCGTCCGCAGCCGCCACGCCGGTTCACGAAAATAAATAGCATGAGTGACCCACGCCTTTGGGAACTCAGCCCAACGGGGGCAGAGCAACGGGGCATCCTGAGGCCGTCCTGACGGCATGCGGCGTACTCTGTTTTTTTAGGGGTGGGGCATCGCAAAAGCGGTGCCGTCACCGATTTCGGTGAAAACGGGGATTCTCCAGCCAATTGCCAAACGCGATTTCACGGTCGGAGAGCGGAGAATCCCAGCCACTAGATTTGAAAACAGAAATAAACTGCAAATACTTTCACTCCATCTAAATTATAATAACTGTCACATAAACATGCCATTAAATTATATATGCTGTACCTGTTATAAATTGTCATCTAGTTCTCATTACATGGAAAGGTTTACTCCCCACCAGCGCATGACAAAAAAAGTTGCATACGGTGTTAAATTATGGCCAATTGAGAGTTTTCCTAACTACATCATGCCCAATATTCTGAAAAGATAGACATCCCTGGTCTTAATGCTCCTTGCTCTGATTGCATGATATGAAATATTTAATGTTTCATGCTGTTGGAGTGTTGAGGAAGGATAAAAGTGAAGTTGTAGGACCACCATTTGGCCATGCACTCAATGTACAAAGCAAATATTTCTGAGCTCTTTTGTATCAACCGCTGATTGGGATTTTTGCTTCTTGAGATGTACTGTTTCAAACACAGAATTAGCTTTGAGGGGCATATCAGTGCTTAGTACCAGCACAACTGTGAAGAATTGTTAGGACCTTAGTTTGCAGCAATAGTTGCCTTGTATTTGGTTTCTGACCATGGCTGAGCAGAGAAGATAATAACATATGGGGTGGTACAGTGGTTAGCACGGCTGCCTCACAGCGCCAGTGGCCCGGGTTTGATTCAGGCCTCAGGTGTCTGTGTGGAGTCTGTACGTTCTCCCCGTGTCTGCGTGGGTTTCCGTCGGTTACTCCTGTTCCTCCCACAGTCCAAAGATATGTAGGTTAGGTGGATTGGTCATGTCAAATTGCCTCTTAGTATCCACTGTTGTGACTTCTGTGTGAGTGTGCTGAACGCTCAATTTGGCTCTGTTTCTTGTCTAAGCTCTGGAGTCGCCAGGTGTCGTTAAGACACTGCCACAAGCTTCAAGGAGAAGTTCAAAGCAATAAAACCGTACACCAATTAGTAAGTCCAAACAACTAGAGTTTATTATAATACAATTATAATAACTACCCATGCACACGCTAAAAGGATTAAACTTATTCCTACCACTAAATAACTAATACTTACCTCGAAGGAACTGCTGGGTCAGGGAACAAGGCCTCTTGCTCTGCTCTGGTCTGCAGACTTCAGATTGGTATCAATTGAAAAGGGGGTCGGGAGTGCCTATCTCTGGTAGCGGTCGTTGGGAGGCACTTACTTGTTGGTGGCTGCTGTCCGAAGGCTGGAATAGGAGCCAGGAGACAGGAGACAGGAGACTGAACCATGTGTGGGACCTTTCTTTTATAGGTCCCAGGGGATCCGCACCCCTTTGGGCGGACTCCCTTACCTGCTTGGAATCGATTGGGTCTCTTCCCAATCGATTATGTTTGAACCCCTCAATCATGCGGCAGTTCCTCGGTCACTGGGGCGGTTCTTGGGACTTATTGTTTTGGGCTTCTCTGGCGTCACAGGGTCTGGCCTTCCATAGAATGTATCGATCTGTGTTTAACTTGTTTCCATTGTATCTGGGGATCGCCCGGTATCACCTCATTAGTATGTTAACTGGTTTCTTTTCACAGTGCTGTCTGGTTTCTACAACAGTCAAAACTGGTTTCTGCAGTCGTCCCAATATACAATCGCTTTGCAAGCTGCTTGCTTTACAACATGCCCATTTTCCCTGCATTCCTTGCAATCTTCCATTTTGTGTTGGGCAGTGGCCACCCCAGGTGGCTACACCACAAAAAGGTTATGAGGAGTTACAGGAATAGGGCGGCAGTGGGCCTGAGTCAGGTGCTCTTTCGGAGATGGTCGGTGGAGACGCAATTGGCCAAATGGCCTCCTTCTGCGTTGTGGTGACTCTATGATAAAAAATGATCTTCCGGTCCTGCCACTGTCAACAGAGTTTCCAATTGTTTGCACCCTGGGGAACCCGCTGCACCGGCGGGGGCGCGGAGGGGTGACATCGATCGGACTGGAAGTTCCCACCGGCAGGGATGGCCAGAAAATCCTGCCCAAATGTGTGTATCTGTTCATCACAGCAAATTATATTTCAAACTCTGATAATAACTTTTAACTCTCTTTTCAGGTTTAAAACCGAAGTGAACTATGACACCTTGGAAGTCCGAGATGGAAAATCTTACTCCTCACCATTGATAGGCCTCTACCATGGTACTCAAGTACCTCAGTTTCTGATCAGCACTAGCAACTATATTTACCTCCTGTTCTCTACTGACAAAAGCCACTCAGATGTTGGGTTCCAAATTCGGTTTGAAAGTAAGTCATTTGGAAATTCAATACACATCTGCAAATCCTGGATGGCTGATTGACTGCAGCCAGCAGATTCTCGTCTATTTTCTTCAAAGTTCCAGTTATCACAGGGGTGGATGTCAAAGATAATACCTCAAGGACCGATCAATGCTTTATATTTTACCCGTGGGAACATTGCTGTGCCTGTATTTCAGAATAAAATCATGGAATGCTTTTTATAGCACAGACAGAAGGAGGTCATTCAGTCCATCATGTTGTGCTGGCCCCCAGAATGAGCAATTCACCTCTCTCAACTCTCCCTTGCCTTTTCCCCATAGCCCTGCAGTTATTTCCTTTTCAGGTGAATATCCAATTTCCTTTTCAAAGCATCAATTAACTCTGCGTCCAGCAGAAACTTAGACAGTGCATTCCAGATACTAATCACTCTTTGCCTGAATATTCTTTTCCTTATTTCATCATTTCTTCTTTTGGCAAGTACCTTGGGCGGGATTCTCCAATCCCGCAGCAGAGTGTCCATACCGTCGTAAACACCGTCGCGTGGACACTCTGCCACGTCAAATTCTGGCCCCTCCAGGGGCCAGTACAGCGCTGGAGCGGTTCGCGCCGCTCCAGCTGCAGATCCCGGCGTGAACTGTGCGCCGCGGGATCCACGCATGCGCAGTTGTGCCGGCGGCAACGAGGACATGCGCAGTGGTGCCGGCACCAACACGCCCATGCGCCGTGGCCTCCTTCAACGTGCCGGCCCCGACGCAACATGGCACAGGGCTACAGGGGCCGGCGTGTAGGAAAGGAGGACCCTAGCCACAGAGGCCGGCCTGCCGATCAGTGGGTCCCGATTGCGGGTCAGGTCACATCGGAGGCCCCACCGGGGTCGGGCCCCCCCTCCACCCCCACGGCCGCCACCCGACCCTTACACGCCGAGGTCCCACCGGCGCAGATCAGGTTAGAACGGCGCCAGTGGGACTCAGGTCTTTTCCTACGGCCCTTCCGGCCGGAGAATCGGCGGGCCAGCACTGCGGAGAATTGTGTGACAGTGTTGGGGTGGCATAGCCCGTTCGCGGGGATTCTCCGGCCCGGCGGAGGGCTGGGAGAATCCCACACCTTAAATCTGTGCCCTCTGCTTCTCAACCCATCCACTAATTGGAATAGTCTCTCCCTGTCTATTCTGACTAGACCCCTCATGATTTTAAATATCTCGATCAAACCTTCTCTCACCTTCGTGGAGAACAGTGCCAACTTCTCCAGTCTTTGCATGCAACTGAAGCTCTTGATCACTAGAACCATTCTAGTGGGTTATTTTCTACATCCTCTCTCATGCCTTCTCATTCTTTGTGATGTGTAGTGCCTAGACTGGATGCAATGCTCGAGTTAGGGCCAAGCCAGGATTTTATACAGAACTAACGTAACTTCCTTGCTTTTGTACTCTATGCCTTTATTGATAAAGCCCAGGATGGCATATGCTTTATTAACAGTTTTCTCAACCTGTCCTGCCGCCTTCAATATTTTATGCAGAGACACACCCAGATCGCTCTGCTCCTGCCACCTTCTTTTCAGTTGTACCCTTCTGTATATTGTCTCTCCACATTCTTCCTACCAACATGAATCGTGTCATGCTACTTGTCTGCCCATTTTACCAATGTGTCTATGTCCTTCTGAAGTTTTACACAATCTTCCTCTTGGTTTAACACAGTTCAGAAGTGTTGCATCAGCTGCAAATCTTGAAATTGTGTCCTGTACACCAAAGTCTAGGACAGTAATATATATATATATCAGGAAGAGCAAATTCCTTGTTCCTTTCTATAACCAACCTAAGCATTATGATGCAATGATCACTGTCTCCTAAAAATTCTCCATCTGACATTTGATCCACTTGGTCTACCTCATTCCCAAGAACCAGGTCAGCAATGCCTCCTTTCTCATTGGACTGGAAACATACTGCTGTAGAAAGTTCTCCTGAACACACTCTCGGAACATTTGCCCCACTCTGCCCTTTTTGCTACTCCTGTACCAGTCTATATTTGAATAAATAAAGACCCTCTTATAACCGCTTCTTGCAATTCTCTGTAATGTCCTTGCACATTTGTTACTCAACATCTTTCCCATTATTTGTTGGCCTACAGATTACACTGAGCAATGTAAATTGCACCATTTTTGTTCCTCAGTTACACAAAGAATCCCTGCAATGCAGAAGGAGGCAATTCGGCCCATCAGGTCTGCACCGACCCTTCGAAAGACCACTCTCCCCTGTCCACTCACCCATCCACTCCGCCTTAACCCAGTAACCCCATCAGCTAACCTGCACATTCCTGGACACAAAGGGACAATTTAATATGATCAATCAGCCTAACCTGTACAGCTTTGGGCTGGGAAGGTAATTGGAGCACCCGGAGGAAACCCACACAGACAAGGGGAGAATGTGCAAACTCCACACGACAGTGATCCAAGGCCGAAATTGAACCCGGGTCCCTGGTGCTGTGATGCAGCAGTGCTAACCACTGTGCCAGCTGCCCAAGCCACATAGATTCTATTCGTGCCCCTCGTGGGATATCCTCTCACTCTCCAGCATTGCAATGTCCTCCTTTCTCGATACTACCTCCCTCCTCCTTTCTTTCCTTTCCTATCTTTCTTGAACAACTTGTAGCCAGGAATATTTGCCCTTCTTTGAGCCAGATCTCTGTTCTTGCCACAACACCATCTTTCCATGTGGAACTCACATTCAAGCACTGCAACCCTAATAACTTTATTACTTTCCGAACTTAGACTGAACCTACCAAGTTACCTTCCTATTTCCTAATCTCATATTATTTGTCTCACCTAATATTCTTTACAACTTGGTGTCATTCTCTGATATTACCGCCAGGCTCCCACATCCTTGCCAAGTTACTTTAATATCCATGAATAGCCATCCTGAGCTGACCATACCACAATATATCTGTGTTTTTTCTCTCTGTATGGAATAGATAGAAAATGTTCAACTCTTTCTCTGTCGACTTGTCACACATGCGAGCTTGTGAGGACTGATGCTGTGATCCTTGTTAAATTCATTCATATGCAGTTCAGGTAAAAGAAAAATAGCTGATGAAAGGCAGTTGCCAATTTTGACATGTTTATGATCCCGTTAATGGTTAGGCTTCCCAAGATTTTTAATGTACTCAGTGTACAGAGACAGTTTATAGATGAAACTCAGCAACTTGCACACTGGAAGTCACATTAATTGAGAAGCTGGATAATATGCTTAAATTACATGAGACACTCAAGTTATCAATGGTACAATACAAATAAACTCAGTACAAGAGTCAGTCAATATATCCTTTCTCAAAATGCTGCTTGCACGGTATCATTAGCTGCAAGACTGACTGGGCAAAAAGAGACTTCTTTCGACTTTTGAATCTAATGATATATGTGAGCAGTTTATTTTGTTATTTGAGCTGAGAATGTGAACAACATTGGTAAAGGCACAATTGGACATCCCCAATGTCCTGAGAAGATGGTTTGACTTCTGTTCGCAATTGTTTCAACAGTAAAGAGGGCATCACAAATCAAGAGTTCTGGTATGATGCTGCATGCAGCTTGCTCAGTTGTATAGGTGGGTAGTCTCTCTTTTCTGAAGGACATTGGTAAGCCAATTAGTTTCCCACAACAATTCATCAGCTTTCGGGCCATTTATTGCTGGTCCTTCTGACAAATTACTATATTTTATGTGTGCAATTTTGCAATTTAAAGTTTATGACCCCTAGGTTTCTCATCTAATGGTATTGGCAACATAACGTGCCCTGTACGTCAAATTGCAGAATCATGGAACTCAACTTCACCAATGACCTTCACTAAAAGAAGCCTTTTAGGCTGCAGCAGTGAATATGAGGCAACAGCCATTCTCTATTTTAACCTGGGTGAGCCATATAGGTGATAGATTCATCTGCTGCTCTTTGGCTGTAGATTCTCCTTCATTCGCATTTCATAGAATCCCTACAGTGCAGAAGGATGCAATACGGCCCATCGAGCCTGCACCGCCTCTCTAAAAGAGCACCCTATCCCCATAACCCCACCTGGGGGCAATGTAGCATGGCTAATTCACCGAACCTGCACATCTTTGGACTTTGGGAGGAAACCGGAGCACTCAGAGTAAACCTGTGCAGACACAGGAAGAATGTGCAAACTCCACATGGACAGTCACCCAAGATCGGAATCGAACTTGGGTCTCTGGCGCTGTGAGGAAGCAGTGATCACCACCGTGCTGCCCAACGAGAGCTGCCCCAGCCATAAGGCAAATTCTGACTTAATTAGATTATGTGCATAGGCCATGACCACATCAAAGTTCAAACCAAGTAATTGACACTGTAGATGAATCAGTTTCACTTTTTGTGTACTCTGCAGGCCAAGAGATGCTCTTAAATGTTTAACTGGCGGAAGACAATTTTTAAATCACAGTTGTCCTATCAAAATTCCATTTTTTTAAAATATTTTTATTGAGCTTTTAACATTTTATATCACAAATTCACAGGGCCAAATAAGACCAACAAATATATCAACAAAAGAAGTAGTTCAAACTGACAGCTGCAGCAATAACCCTTCTTAATAAAAATATTTCTCTTGCAGACTTTGCATTGCCAGACTTCACCAGAATATGTATTTACAGTTGTTCATGTACATTATGGTTCAGGCATTAATTTGCCTGCCAACTGATCTCTTATAGTTTCCCTCCCTTTGGTCTGTCTCCCGTGTTTCTCTTGGGTGCATTCGTCCCCCCTTTCTTTCTCTTATTTTTTCCGGGACTTGCTCTGTGTCTCCCCGCACTCCCCTCCCCCCACTCCTCCCCCTCCCTACTTTATTGGTTGCTGGCCACAAACAGGTCTTGGAACAAGTTGGTGGATGGCTTCCACATCCTGTGAAAGCCTTCATCTGACCGGAGGGTGGCGAACTTTATCTTCTCCAGCCTGAGAAGTTCCGCCAGGTCGGACAGCCAGCCTGCAACTTTGGTTGGCGCTGCTGATGGCCAGTGAGGAGGCGGGTAATCAGGAAGGCGAAGGCTAGGTGTTCAGCACCCCTCCTTCCTCTTTCATAATAAGAATCTTGTTAAACTGATATCTTTCTCCAATGCACAAGTTGATGGAACAAACTCGAGAATAGTGGAACCATTTTTCCCTTCTTTCCAACTCTGAGCTGATTTAGTGACCAACCCCCCTACAGCTTTACAGATATCAGAGTCTAATGAAATATCTGTTTTAAGTGTCAATTTTGTTTGCCAGAACTGCATTTCAAAGAAAAAGTATAATCTTGACATACAGCAATAATGTCATCTCCCCTCATGTTATTCTATAATTAAATATGGTCTTACAAGAATCTGAAAGACTGTCATGAGGAGTTTTAAATATTGTAACTGAAAGTACTCCCTGTGGAATGTCGATGCAGCATTTATTTTGATTCTTTCATTGCTGCCTCCCATTCTTTCAATATGTTCACACTTTATATCATCTTGTTAATTGAACCAAATCAGTAGCCAGATTGATGGGAACTGCTTCAAAGACCGGAACACTGCCTATTTTAATTTTGGTTACATTGAACATTTTTTAATCGCAAACATAATGGGACAAGATTTTAATCTTCATCTCAAGTGTTTACCGAACAAAAGATTTTCTGCAAATGATGATATTGACCTGTTCAAAAGCACAAATCTAAAGCATTAATTCATGATGATATTCTGTTGGCACTGAATTAATTTCAATCAGAATTGTTCATCAGCAACTAGGTATGAATAAAATTTTTCAGGTTTAACAAAACCTTACTTTTGCCCCTTTGTCCATTTTCAACTTAGACTGTAAAGAGATGGCAGCATTTTGTTCACAATTATCTGTGTGTCCTGTTCAATATATTGGTACCTGTTTAATTCCAGGTAATTTCCAATTAATTAGAGTGTGGTACCTTATCAGCACACTGCTTCTAATTCAGGTTCACTGATTACATTTTCAGCTGTGAAACTACAATCTGATTCGTGCTTGGATCCTGGAATTCCTGTAAATGGTCAGCGCAATGGAAATCTTTTATACATTGGATCTTCTGTGACCTTTAGTTGTGACCCAGGATACACCCTAAGTGATGACAAAGCTCTTGTCTGTGAACCCAATTACCAATGGAGTCGTGCTTTGCCCAGCTGTGAAGGTATGCCTCGCATTTTCATGGACATGCTACTGGAGTGGATCAAAATCTCAGAGTGAATGTCCATGAAAGTCCTCATTTGCCCCTTGTCATTCTTAACCTGGTTGCGAGGAAAGAGGGAAGGAAAATGAACTGAGAAGGAAAGGTCCCTTGTCACTTCAATTCATCACCTGCGAAGCAGACAACACAGTGATGTTGACAACAGGCAGACAGTCAGTCAGTTACAGACAGGACTGTACACTCCCTCATTCTCCTTCCACCCGCTTGGCTCTGTGAAATAATTTGCTGGGGTTGGGAGCAGAGGAGAGAATAAGGGCGACATGGCTATTAATAATCTGGAATTATAATGATTTTTAACAATTCTTTGTGCATTACTGATCTAAAATTATATCTTGTGGTGCAATAAGAAGCAGAGTTAAAACTGTGTTGTGTGTGAGTTTATAAATTTCCATATTTTCGAGCCGAAATAGGAACATACAAACTTGCCAACCAACTTTTTGACTGAGGACATTTTCCACAGTCCTGAAGCGCACCTTTAAACAGTTGTTTATGGCTTTGCAATTATCAGGGGCACAGGTTTGCATATAATTCCTTTCTGCTAATGGTGAAACAGTTGTGATGATGCGGAGGGAGGTGCTGAGTAATGTTGATTTTTGCATTGGGTTAAAATTTGTATCTTTAAATTTGGTTCTATTCAGCTTTCATTTGCTCTCCCTAATTTGCTCATTGGTGAGGGTGTTCTGTACCTTTAAATAGTTTTACCACTGATGATTGGCCACATTTTGATGAACACCGTTTGGGGAGATGATGGCGTAATAGTAATATCACTGGACTGGTAATCCAGAGGCCCAGACTAAGGCTCTGGGAATATGGGTTCAAATCCCACCATGGCACCTGTTTGAACTTTAATTCAATTAATTAATCTGGAATATGAAGGTAGTCTTAGTGCTATCACAAATATCATTGATTGTTGGAAAAGCTTATCTGGTTCACTACGGGAAGGAAATCTGCCGTCCTTACCTCAACTGGCCTACATGTGACTCCAGACCCATGTTAATGTGGCTGTTTCTTAACATGCCCTACGGCCTTTAAGCCACTTGTTAAAGAGCAATTAAGGATGGCCAACAAATAGTTGGTTTGGCAGCAATGCCCACATCCCATGAAAGAATATAAACATTGTTGCCCAAGGGTTTAGCTAAAAAGAAAGGTGCTGATGTGCTTGTCATGTCAAAAATATAAAGATTTGAACAAATATTGGTGCTGAATGCATCATTTGGGTTTGATTACTCTGTAATTTTTTTTCTATTACCTGTTTGAATTTGATTTATTGTCACTTTGGGTACAATCTGTGATACGTCTTTGCAGGAATGCCTTTTTCAGAGAATGTGCTGGTTTGCAAGTTTGAATGACAACTTGAATTGACACATTGAGTAAATGCAGTTAAAGTATACACTTTAAGTTAACATTATCACCAGTGCAGAACATTTCTGTAGTTTCTCAGCTCTTAATTATGGAATGCTGTGAACTCAACTTTCTTCATTTTTAGCTTTGTGTGGAGGTTACATACATGGATCAAGTGGAACCATCCTCTCTCCTGGGTTTCCTGATTTTTATCGGAATTCTCTGAATTGCACCTGGACAGTGGAGACATCACATGGCAAAGGTAACATTAATAATATATTTGAGGTACCTGGTGTAAAATATTAGGAAATCTATATAAATAAAGAAGGCTGGACTCAATTTTCTAAGCCAACATCCTGCAGGATATTGAGGCTACAAATGACAAGATGCTTTGCTGAGCATCTTCGGTCTGTTCCCATTCAGGACCCTGATCTTCCTGTTGCTTGCCATTTTAACAAAGGACCCTGCTCCCATGCCCACATGTCTGTTCTTGGCCTGCTGCAATGTTCCAGTGAAGTGCAACGCAAACTGGAGGAACATCTCATCTTCAGGTTAGGCACGCTACCGCCTTCCGGTCTCAACATCGAATTCAACAACTTCAGATGATTAACTCTACCCCACCTCGACCCATTTGTTTTCATCTCATTTCATTTGAACTGTCTTTTACCATTTCTTTCTTTCTTGTCTTTGTTAATATATATTTAAACCCCTCCCCTCCAATCTTATCCAACTTCCCTTACCCTTTCTCCTCTTTGCTTCCCCTTCCCCTCCCCCCCCCCCCCCCCCCCCCCCCATCCACAGTTCATCCTCTGATGTTAGTTTCTCTGCTGTTTGGCCTTTCACATCTTTTGTTCTCTCTGGGGACTGCCATTAGCATTCTTTACCCTTGGTTTCAGTGACCATTAGCACCCGGTTTCCCTGGGTTTCTGTGGCTATGACTCATCTTTTGTTCTCACTTCACAGTATAAATATTTCCTACTTTCTCTGTCTGTTAGCTTTGACAAAGAGTCATTGGACTCAAAACGTTAGCTCTTTTCTCTCCCTACAGATGCTGCCAGACCTGCTGAGATTTTCCAACATTTTCTCTTTCGTTTCAGATTCCAGCATCCGCAGTAATTTGCTTTTATCCCTATGGCACGTCACTGGACACTGGCTTCTAATCACTAAAGCAGCCTTCTGTCATCACCCTGTGTCTCCTACAACAAAGTCAATTTGGAATCCACCATATTAAATTACATGTAACCCATGTGCATTTGCCTTCTTGAGAAGTCTCCCATGCTGGACCGTGTCAAACGCTTGCTGAAATCCATCGGTGCAATTCAACTAATTGGGAACAAAGTCCCAGAGCGGGCTCATTTAGCTGCGTGTTTCCCGGTGCTCGCAGCGCCATGAAACACATGGCTATACAACACGACTTGTGTTGTATACAGAGCCTCAGTGGGGAATGCGCAGCCGAGGCCGCACAGAGCCCCGTTTTGTACACTGAATTCTGCTCACCGGAACTCCTCAGTGAAGCAAGAGAACTCTGAGGCCCCCAAATCAACCCCAAACCCCCCAGCCCAAACTCACTATGGGATACCTACCCAGCCCTCCATCCCCTCCCAAAACCCATGCAGGGCACCCCCCGCCTGATCATGCACACACAAAAAAATCCCAGTTTGGCATCTTGGCAGTGCCAACCTGGCTCCCAAGCAGTGGCCCTGCCAGCTGGCAGTGTCACTTGGGAACCTTGGTAGTGCCAGGCTGGAACCCAGGTTGCATTGACAAGGTGACAGGCTGGCACTGCTGCCCAGATGACATGAGTAGTACCAGGGCACCATCCTGCCCAAAGGCCGGGCAGTTCGGGGGCCTCCAATCCCCTGGGAGAGCCTCAGGAGTGCCATTCTGTCTGGTCCCCGTTTGGGGGGACCAGTGCTGAATGGCACTCACCCAAAGTCTCCCAGGTGAAGGGGATAAATCCCAAATCCACAGATACCTTGGAAGCTGCACTTTAGAGTCAGACTAGCTGTCTCACTCTTGTAGATTTGCCATAAAGTGATCCTGCCCACAATGGGCAGGATTTACATCGCAACATCACGCAGGATCGCATTGGATTTCCCCGAGGTGTTGTGAGCCGGGTAGATCCCAGGGACGGGGGATCCCGGCTTTTATCGGCCACATTGTGCTGTGACAAACTGTTTTTTGGGCGCAGCATGGCCATTGGATCACGCCCCAGATTAGCTACATCAACTGCACTACCCTCATCAACACACCTGTTCACCTCCTCAAAAACTTTAATCAAATTTGTTCGGCATTGCCTCCCTCTCACAAAGTCACGCCTACCGTCCCCGATCAAGCCTTGCCTCTCCAAGTAGAGATAGATTATGTGGAATATAATGCCGCATCTTCCTGCGGCTGGGGTTGGCAGGCTTTTCAGGATGGGGATTCTGCCTCGAAGATATTTGAGCCAATCAGATGGCCAGCAGTCTTTCAGTCCTGGCAGCAGTGGTCACTGCTGGTACTCCAGGAGACGAGGAAGAGGAGCAACTATTGCAATCACTGATGTGCAGGCAAGTGGGGTGGCCTCACTGGGGTCAGTGAGGTTGGTCCCAGTGAGAGCGGTCAAGGGTTCAGTGTGGAGATCATGGGTGTGGTCTCATTCTGGGGGAATCACCAGCTTCTTTAGACACTGAGGGTGCTAAGCAGCCCCACACATTGCACCTGCCCCCACCATCCTCGCTTGCATTAATCCCCTCGTGCCCCCCTCTCCCAGGATCTCCACACCTCTCAATCGCTGGTGTCAGCATGTGGTGCAGGGAAGTTTATTACAAAGAAACTCTTTAATCGCCTCCTCCTAGTGGTCAAAGAACTCCTTCCAGTGACACAGGAGGCAATTTTCTGGCTGCGTTTTGCCCGATGCAAATCCTGCTCTGTTGGAAGGATACCGGAAGCGACCCTAAATGGGATTTGTGCCGGGCACCAAACTGTGCATAATGCTGGGCATGAACAGATTTAGCATATTTAAATCGTCAGGACATTCCAGGACTGTTTGAAGCTGGATTCTCCTGGTTCCTGGTATTCTCCACCACACCGGTGCTGTGTGAAGCCCCAGGTGAGTGACAGCCCGCTATGGAGTCGCTGAATGCCACCCTTCATGCCCTGCCTCTTTCAGGCCCCACTTTCTTTCAGGTTGTCACTGCCAAGGCATCAGGAGGCAGTGCTATGCTACATCCCCAATATCCTCTGAGCCCCCCCAGGGTGGTCAACACACATCTCCGGTGGTAGAGACTAGTAGTGATTCTTGCCGGCTTCGCACTGCGCTGGGGGGATGGGGAGAAATTGCGTTCGGCGATCGGCCGGAGAATCAATGTTAGTGCCAAAATCGGGGGCCGCGCCGCTTTCACGATGCTCCTGCCCCTCTAAAACAGCATACTCTAGGAGTTACCTGAGGCCCTCCCACCGATGCTCAGCCCTTAACGGGCCGAATTCCCGACGGCGTGAATCTCTTTTTGTCGGGAACTCGGCGTGGTGGCTGCGGCCTGAGTCCAGCACCGTCACAGTTGGGGGAGAGTCGATCAGCGGTCGGGGGGGGGGGGGCTTTGACAGGGGCTGGGGGCATTGGTGGGGGGCACTATTTGGCAGGCTGGTCTGCGTGCGGCCGGTGCCATGTTGCACGGCGCGGCCGCTGCACACTGCCGCCGTGCGCATTCGCGGCCACAGACCCGGCAAGTCTCGGGACATATCGGCAGCTAAAGCCGGGTGCTCTACGCTGCGTGCCTGCTAGCCCCCCACCAATCGGGGCATCGGTGGCCGTTTTGCGGCGTTTTCTCGGTCATAAAAGACCACCCCTCCCACGTCAGCGTCAGAACTTAGTCTCAGAATCGGCAAATCCAGCCCATGATTTGGGGGCTCACTTGTTCTCCTACAACAGGATTTGTGCTGGGCGCAATATGACCAGAGCATCGCCCCCTGTGTCTCGGGAAGGAGTTCATCAGCCACTGGGAGGCGGTGATTAAGGAGGATCCTTTTAATAATCCTGCCTTCTGCAGACAGCAGGGAGTCTTCTCTGTAGATACCGCAGGTAGACTTGTTTCAATTTTGAATATATTTATGATCACAGCGTTCCTGATATCCCTGGCAGCATCCTCCCTCCCAGATGAGAGATGAAAGTTACTCAGCCGTGCCAGGAGTGTATCCCTGCCACGTTTCAGGATTGGAAAACGATTTCCACCTGCTGCAGAGGCTTTGCTATTTTTCACTTGTTGAATGGCCTTTTCAACTTTGTTCTCCAACAGGTTAGCGCCAAGACTATTGTTGACTTGAAGACATGAGTCTCGGTCCCTCTGATGGCGCTGACAATTAGAATAGTTACCTTTTGCAAGGTTGCTACCGAAAGTAAACCTGCAAACAATGTAATTAAGATCCTTTCCCTGCAGATATATTGCAAGCCCATGCCCAGAGGTGGTTACAATAAACTTTAGTTATAAATGTTATTCAATTATTTTTATTTGCATCCGGGAATTTGTTTTGTTTACTTGATCTTTGCTTCTTTAACTTCCTTCCTGTATTTCTTCCTCAAAGATCAGAGCTTGAGCTTTGTGAAAGGTTCTTTAATATTTTACAATTGCGCTTCACTGCTGTCTCAACTGATCAAAAGAAAAAGAACTTGCATTTATCAAATGCCTTTTGCAACTTCATTCCCACAACGTTTCACAATCATCGAGGTACTTTTGAAGTGTCGTTACTGTTGTAACACAGGAAATGCAGCAGACAATTGAAACATTCAAGCTTGATGCTTAAAGCGCAGGGAGCAATGAGGTGATTCTAGATGTATATCTTTCATGTCGACTGAGGGATAAATATTGGCTGGACTTTAGGGAGAACGCTTTGTTCTTTGTTGTGTTATGGATAGGATAGGAGAGATAAACTGAAAACCTGAATTCTCTTGCCTCACTGTCCGCATTCAGTGTGGTTATTTTTGAAAAAGTAGGTCTGTGCGTTTCTAAGCCCCCCTAAAGTCTGCAGTAAAACTAAAGAACCAGCAGCAGACTTTTGTGCATTTAAACATAAAGATTATTACTTGTTCACACACCCACCCCAAAACTAAATGCCACATCAGTCAGACAGCACATACTCGAGAAAGATACATCTAATAAGGTTGTTCACTTTTCTATGAGTGAGATCAAAACCAGTTAGTTTTGGTACTTTGGGTGAGCAATACTGATATTGAATGGCTTGTAAGTCCAAATAAATCACTACACAATGGAAGCTGGATGGTGGTCTTTCACACTCACTTTGTGGATAACTTGTCTGTTTAACTACCCTTTGTGAAGCAGTGACCTTGGAGGCACTAAGAGGTATAGGGGCCGGGATTCTCCGAGCCTGTGCCGGGTCGGAGAATTGGCGGTGATGCGGGAAATTCCTGTCACGCTGCTTCGACGCCGGGACGCAATTCTCCGGCGATCGGAGAATCGGCGCCAATCGCGCCCGCGCAGTCGACATGGCGCCGGTCGGGGGCCGCTGAAAGAGGCCACCACGGCGATTCTCTGCGGTCGCCCAGCCGAATTCCCGGCGAGTACCACCACCGTGGTTCCAACCTTGTACCACCCGGTGGGAGCTCGGACCCGCGGCCGCAGTGGCCATCCTAGTGGGGGGCTGGCGGGGTATCCAACTCTGGGGGGCTCCACGGTGTCCAGGCCCGCGATCGGGAGCTATCGATTGGTGGGCGCCCGCGATCTGGAGGGGGCCTACCTCCTTCCGTGTGGGCCCGCTGTAGGGCTCCACTATATTGCACAGCGCCAGTGCGGCGACAGACGTCGCACGCATGCGGCAAGGAAACGGTCGTCGTGTGCATGCGCAGACCCGCGCTGGCAGTGCAGGGCTGCCTTACGGCGTCTGAACAGCGCGCAGCGCTCCAGCGCCGTGCTGGCCCCCTGAGGGCTGCCGGATCGCTGGGCCAGGAGGCCCGTTGATGCTGGCGTGCACCACTCCGGTGTTTATGCCAGCGTCAACACTTGGTCGGGATTTCGGAGAATCCAGGCAATTGATTCTGTGTTTGGCGTGAACTTTGAACAATGCTGAGTGTGAATTCCACTAAGTGGTGCTGTCTAGGGATGTCCATTCCAGGGTGATTCAATTAGAGATTTCCAGAAGCTTGAGGTACGCATGTTAACTAAACCTGACTCCTGGCAACCACCTTAGCAGTTCCAGAAGAACACAGAAGAACAGACTGCACAAGAACACAGGCATGACACTTGAAATAGTAGCATGGGATCTTGTATGAGCCAAGACAAGGCCGTGGTTAAACATCTCCCATGAACAACACTCTCAACCGGACCATGGTCCATGTCAAAAAGCCTCTTCTAGCTGCACTTATCCAAGTGTAAATGGTAGAATTGACTGCCAATGACAGAAAATTTGGAGGAGACTAGAAAAGGGGGAAAGTTGAAAAGACCCAGTGCAAATGGATTTCCTGCCTCGGTGAAACCCAATAAATTCATGACTGAATTGTTGCGGGCTGTACAAACCGATGCATCAAGAGCATGGGTTTTCATGCAATGGGAATGGGACTATTTGGCGCCGACCTTTTGGCGCTCATCTGTTTTGGCGCTGGCCTTTTTGACGCTGGCCTTTTTGGCCTTTTGGCGCCGCCAACAGGAATCCAACAGTCCGGGAGCTGGTTTGTTTACTGAGTTCATTTCTCTCAGTTTGTTGCTGACTGTCTCTCACCATCCGGCAAGTTCCCGCAAACTCATACACTGCTCTGTTACAGACGTCATGATCTGTCTGATATTGTTTCCTTACGAATTTGCTATTATCTTTAGCCCTCGGGTTCAATCGTATAACGTTTACTAAGTGTGTCATTATTTGCCATACGTATAGCGGTGATGTACATACGTTAATATGCAGAGTACGGATCAAATAGTAAAGCAGCAGATAAGACTAGATTCGGGAAAAATAACAAAATGCCCAAACTAAAGGTTCTGTACCTAAGCAAGTCTCTCACCATCCGGCAAGTTCCCGGACAGGGGCTGCAGTGGCTGGTTTACTACTATACCTCATCAGACAAGCTTTCTCTTATTTTATAATTTGCCCGACCCTGCAGTTACAATTAGCACGGCGGCATACGAGTGCTGTGTGTGACCTCTTGCCTCCTCATATTTCATCTTAATGCTAACTGTAATAGTGGTCTCCTTAACATCTGTCTCATCTGATTAATGTGTTAAAATAAGCATTATGTAACAGAGTTAATATCAGACAGATCATGACGTCTGTAACAGAGCAGTGTATGAGTTTGCGGGAACTTGCCGGATGGTGAGAGACTTGGACAATAAAAACTACTCACGGGATAAGAAAGTCAGCAACAAACTGAGGGAAATGAACTCAGTAAACAAACCAGCTCCCGGACTGTTGGATTCCTGTTGGCGGCGCCAAAAAGGCCAGCGCCAAAAATGCCAGCGCCAAAACAGATGAGCGCCAAAACAGATGGGCGCCAAAAGGTCGGCGCCAAAAGGGCGGCGCCAAAATGTACCTGACCCGTACCTCATGCAATATATCAGTCTTCTATCTTACACTCCTTCTCTCAATAGGCAATGTTGAAAAGATGGTTGTGCTGTGTTAGTTGTGTTGGAGAGATGCCCTCAAATGGGATTCAAAGTTTAGCCTTCAGAACGTGAATGTAATGCTAGACCATCTCTCTTATTGAAGTTTTGGGAAAGACCAATGCACTCTTGCTCTGTGGCTACAATTAACAGGGAGAAAATAACAGATTCATCAAAATAACCATCTGTTCCTGTAGTGATCTGTACATCTGTACATACATCTGCACATACACCAGGGACTGCAGACAGATGTAACAGCCACATAATCACTAGAGGGCATCAGAGACGGGTATAAAGGGTCCAGCTCAAGGGAGGATCCACCTCTTTCAGAGGCACAGAGCTAGGGAGCAGCAGCAGCAGACAGACAGCTCAGCATAGGCAGCTTACCTTAGCTTCACTGGCCATACCTCTTGGCTGTATTATATCTAGTTAAGCTCTGGAAACAGAACAAACCTACTGAATTAAGTATTTATGTTTACTGGAAGGCTACAATCTTTATTCATACTTGGAGAATAACATAGTTCCATCCTGTGATCAAGAGTATCGCACGTAGTTGCTGACAGATCCATTTTGGAGAAAGTGCTGCAGATTTGTGTGTTTCCTAAGAGGGCAGTGGTACTCAGCAACAGTTATTACAATAAAAGATTTTCCTTTACTGCTTCGGGGAGAGCAAACAATATTACACAAGATCTATTTGGCAGGCAAACTAAATATGGTATAAGACAATTGTTCTGTCTTGAGATTGTGTAGTTAAAATTTCACGGGGCTATAAAAGAGGCAACAAATCCTTAAAGGAGCATTGATAACCAGTGAAGAACCGTTAAAAGCATTGAATCATCAATGTTACGGCATCAGCAAACTTGAAGAGTGATGTGTAATTATATATAAACTAAAGGAAAACCTTTTCCTGGTGGTCACGTCTCTGGCAACATAGCAGATTTCTGTGGCAACATAGGGTGGAATTCTCAATTTTTGAGACTGATTGCAGTGGCGGGTGGCCCTCGCTGATCATAAAAATGTCTACCTCTGAATTCCTGGGTGAAAAGGATTGTATATTTTCGTAGTTTGTTATGATGAGGTTTCACTGTGAATATACTTGTGTCGATATTGTCCATATCTGGATATCAGTGGCCCAGGAATTCCAGAAGGTCCACTCCACCACTGGAAATGTGGCAAACTGAGACTTCCACCCTGAGATGGGCCAGAGTCAGTAATAGTACTGCTGGGGTGCTGCTCCGTTGGGTCAACAATATTTGGGACCGACACTTGTCATTTTGTTTAGGAAGAACAGGACAGTCTGTTAATGAAAGTGTAAATGGAACAATTCTGGCTGATCCATGTTCCCTTGGATATCTGGTGCAATGCAATTTGCAATTTTTATTTAGGGCATTGTACAGTAAGTCAAATGCTCCAGTATGCTAGCGGATTTGCTGCAAAGCTGAACTTGCATAATTTATGGAAGAGTTTGATATGCTGCCAACGCTGCTTCCAACTGGGATGCCACAACAGGGGGCAAGGTATCTGATGAATTGCCTGCTTGTCACGTCACAATTTCTGCATGCAGTCAGCAAAGGGTGAAAATGGGTTGTACCCCAAACTCCTCTCCCCCTGTGCAGGTCAAGTGAACTCGGCCAAAAATAACGAAGATTTACATCCTCAGACATTGCCACATAGGTTCAAACAATAAACATAGGTCTGACTGAAGTACTGCTATGGGGACAGCTTTGTGATGTTTGCTGCCAATTATATAAATTCACCTGAGGAAGGAGCAGTGCTCCGACAGCTAGTGATTCAAAACAAACTTGTTGAACTTTTACCTGGTGTTGTAAGACTTTTTACTGTGCCCACCCAGTCTAACGCCGGCATTCTCCACATCACAATTATATAAACAGTACAGCATGTTCAAACTTAATAATCATAATAATAATTGCTTATTATCACAAGTAGGTTTCAATGAAGTTACTGTGAAAAGCCCCTAGTCGCCACATTCCAGCGCCTGTTCGGGGAGGCCAGTACAGGAATTGAACCTGCGCTGCAGACCTGCCTTGGTCTGCTTTAAAAGCCAGCTGTTTAACCCACTGTGCTAAATCAGCCCCTGCTTGTGATCCATTCTCCTTCTCCTGATTTGCAGAATCAGGTTTGCTGGTGACTTCCAATTTATAACACAAATTATTATAAGTTCGTAGCACAGGTGAAAAACAAAACTGGTTAAAGCTGATCGCACAGTTGGTGTATAATTACAACTTAATATTTAGATCTATGTTTCACAAATATAGCACAATTAATATTCTGTAAGTCGAGTTACAAAACGAAGCATTTCTTTCATAGTTTCTTCTGTAATAACCATCCCATACAATACATAAATGCTGACATGAAAAGATATAAAAACATTAAAAAGCACTGGGCATGAAAAGCAAATCTAGACTCTTAACTTCCTTGCTTCTGGGACCATTTATAGTATAGTCTACCATAAATCTTCCCACCTATTTAATCCCCTGTGGGAGAATCCTGCTTATTTCTTTTTTATCTCCAAAGGCCTCGCAGACAGAATTCTATTATTTCCGCAAACTCACATCATTACTGTGCCCTGACCTGCTGTCCTTCTTGCAGTTAGAACCATTTGCATCCTGCAAAATCTTTTCTATCCATAAACTTCCTTCATAATCTCCGATTGTGTTCATAATCTGATAGTTATCCTGTTCCTTTTTTGAAAGAACTTATTCGAACACAATTGCTTTTTCTTAGAGTTTGTTCCCAACATAGAAGCTGCTATTAACCTCTGGACTCATTAAACACCTATTACATAGAAAATTAGCTAGAATTTCCATGCTGTTCTTGGGTAATTCCAGCAAATAATCAGAGCAAATAAATGGTTGTTTTTGGCAGCAAAATGGCTTATTTGCAAAGTTTTACAAACTGTATATTGCTGTGTATCTTTGATACCAGTGCCCTTCCTCACTGTCTGAATCTCTAGGATGTGTTCCAGGTTGTATCTGACATTATGCTGAGACACAGGACTATCTGGAAGGTTGACCCCAGTTAACCTTTGCCATCTTACTGGATCGCTGATCTGTGCTCCCACTCGCCAGTGGGATGTCTGGACTAATATCGGCTTTCAGCTCCCCAAATCCCTGAAAATTGCAGCATGCACCACAGTTGCCTGGACTGGAAGTCAGTACAGAGGATTTTGTCTGTTTTGTTGCCCATTGTAATCAGAGTTGCCAATGGTGTGGTGTTGCCGGTGCGCTGTGGAGTGCATTGCAACGCCATTCCAGCACCAATCCTTTCGATCATCAACAGCCCAACTCCCAGCAGCTCCAACTCCTCCTGGACAGCCCCGACTCTAAAACAACCCCAACTCCTCCCCGACTCCCAACAACCCAGACTCCCCCCCCCCCCCCCCCCCCCCCCCCCCGGACAGTTCGATTCCAACCAGCCCCAACTCCCAAGAACCCGGACTCCCCCCTGGTCAACCCCGACTCTGGACAACCTAACTACCACTCTCCCTCCCTCCCCCATCACCTCCAGAACGTCCCAAGATATCTTTGGACAGCTTCAACTTTCCTGGGTACCGCTGACCACTCCAAGCCTGAAGAACATACCAGGAATTCCGTTGCCATGGAATTACATTTCCTGGAAGGCTGCAGCTGCTTTTGGGCCTCTCGGGCATGCATCAATCAGGAACTGGGCAGTGTATGCTCAGTTTGTCTTTTCTCATTCCTTGGCTTGGGGACAACTGCACAGGCCAAATGACCTGGGGAATGGTATGACAGAGGAGGTGGCCAATGGAGGATGTGTTAAGTTGGTTAACGGCCTGAATCTTAGGCCTAACACAGAATTAGACACTTTAAATACAGAATTGGACACTTTACATGTCTGCGTGGGTTTCCTCTGGGTGTTTTCTCCCACAAGTCCCAAAAGACGTGCTGTTAGGTAATTTGGACATTCTGAATTCTCTCTCTGTGTACCCAAACAGGTGCCGGAATGTGGTTTTCACAATAACTTCATTGCAGTGTTAATGTAAGCCTACTTGTGACAATAATTAAGATTTAAATGAAACCAGTCAGAAACCACAGCCAGGCCTGATGGAAATTCAAACAACCAAGCTTGAATACACTGGTCAGAGGCAGGCAAGCCAGTGCAAGTCTGGACCTGTCCTGCAAACAGGGGATTGGAGATAATCGGCCCTATTCAGGCAGGTTATTGTATATTGCCCAGATGCAGCCAGACTTTCTGGCGCCTTGATTTCCCACCATACCTTATATGGGATAAGGTTACGTGCGGATAATTCACCTGAGGATGGGCCCCTGGGGGAGTTCTTGGTGTCATGAAGAGTTGGAATCGGCAACTCTATTGACTGTTGCGACCCTTGCCCAGTGACCTCTTTGGCTTAAAGCCAAAGAAACTTCTGCAACGGTGCAATGAGGGGCATAAGTAGGGACCCGCAGAGACCCCCCTCGCAGAGACTCGACACAGAGACTACAGACCAGACTCGGTGGCGAACCAGAGATGGTGGAAGATGTGTGCAAGAACCACTTTCGCAGACAACAACCCTGAGACAGCAGAGGCTCAGAGAATTGACCCCCGGGCTCAATTGAGTGCATCTGTACGGGTAGTATTAGAATCTCGGGCAAATAATACTGAGAATCATTTGGAATAGTAATTATTTTATTGAAGTTGTGAATAAATTTGGGTTGAATCATGAACCTGTGTTTGTCCTTTGCTCGTCGTGAAAATAAGGGCACCTAGGTAAAATATTTAACGAAAAAACTGGTCCAAGTGTCTGATAATGTCTAGACAACTAGTAGGACACACCAAGGGGGGAGACAGGAGAAGGATCCCAGAACTTCCGGAAGTAAAATGAAAGAGCCCCAAGCTAAAGAAGGAGCTACAAAAGGAGCAAAACAGGCTGGTTTGAAAGAAGCCATGAAGACCTGACGAGGCAGCTGAAGGTTGATGGCTACTTACTTTGTGTCTCTGGAGCAGTGATGTTTTGTCTGACATGGCCAAAGATCTGCAAATGCGCTGAGAAGGTGAAGCTATGAATGTACATTGAGATCCAGATTAATTGCAGAAGGTGAGACCAAACCCCTGGCAATGAACAACATGCTAAAACAACATCCTGTTTCTGGAAGTGAGGCATTGTATTCCAGCTGTTACCTGTTGAGTGTCTGAGCAAGTTAGTAATTTGCCCTCAACCCTCACCACCACCCCCCCCCCCCCCCCCTCCCCCACACACACAATGCATGCCACTCCACCAAAAAGTGTCAGGTTCAAAGTTTATAAAATAAAACAACCTAGGATCCTCTGGTCTACTCAGTACTCACTGCCAGGCTGATGGGAGAAAGGTGTCTCAGTCACAATTGCTATCTTGCTATGTCCACCAGAAATGGGACAATTTCTGAAATATCCAAGCTCAAGAACCTGCTATACATGTAATTTTGGGATGGGAGAAAGAAATAAACCTTCAAAGCCGCCTGATAGCAACTCAATAACCATGAAACAAAGAAGCAGAACACCATCCTTTCACAGTGAAAGTGAAGAAAGTAAAGAAAGTACTGTCACACTGAGTGATGATGGAGGGGAGAGCTCCAGACTCCAGTGCTGCAGCTACCTTACAATCAAAATAGAGCACGCAGAGTTCATCTGAAACTGAGCTAGCTACAGTGACAGGTCTGTATCACTGTGCAGATCTGTGGACAGAGGAATGTGAAAGAGGAAAAAAGCGACGTATACTTTGTTGGGCTAGAAGGATGAAAAATGTGGGTGTAAGGTGTATGCTGCAAATATTAGTAGTGTAGGCCAAGATCCTTGCTCCAGTCAATTGATAGAAATAACAGCTTTATCTTTAAATCAAATAAAATCATTGAACACAATATAAGATCCCAATGCTTATTATTACAAGAGAGGTTCTGTATCTGCTGCATCGAAAACACAAAAATTATTTGACCTTCCTTTGCTACCACTACAAGTTCACAAGCATAGGTTAAACTGTTAATACTTATCTAACTTCTGTTAGTGGACTTGCGGAGGGCGTCACTACCCAATTGCCCTTGACCAGGCACAAGTGGAAATTGAACTCCATTTTCAAGCAGGAGGCTTGAGGCTTCTTCTTTATGTCGTACCTCGAGGTTCTGCTGGTGCAATCTCTTTGTCTCTCCTTCTTATAAAGATCTCTCTGGCACTGATCTCATGCTTCTAGTCATGTGCTCAGAGGGCAGCCCTAATCAATCAATGTCTTTTCTGTTCACGAATGTTCAAAGAGTTGATACTCACTCAGGGACCATGGGCGGGATTATTCCCTATCCGGTGGGGCAGCCGTACCGGCGCCGAGGAGTGACATGAACCACTCCGGTATCGGGCCACCCGGAAGGTGCGGAATCCTCCATACCTTCAGGGTGTAGGCCGCTGCCGGCGGAGTTGGCGCCACGCCAGCCTTTGCGGAAGAGCTTGACGCCGCGCCAACCGGCGCCGAAGGGCCGCCGGCCAGCCAACGCAAGTTGGCGGATGCGCGGGAGCGGCAACATGTGCTGGCATCATCCCAGTGCATGCACAGGGGGGTTCTTTTCTGCACCAGCAATGGCGGGGGTTGACAGCAGCCGGCGCAGAGGGAAAGAGTGCCCCCACGGCACAGGCCCGCCTGCTGATCGGTGGGCCCCAATCGCGGGCCAGGCCACTGTGGGGGCACTCCTCGGGGCCAGATCCCCCTGAGGACTCTGAAGGCCACCTGTAGAGCCAGGTCCCGCTGGTACAGACCAGGTTTAATTTAGGCTGGCGGTACTGGCCGAAAACGGGCGGCTGCTTGGCCCATCGTGGGTCGGAGAGTGGCCGGGGAGGGCCGCTGCCAATGGCCCCCGACCGGCGCGGCGTGATTCCCGCCCCCGCTGAAACCCCGGCGCTGGAGAATTTGGCAGCCGGCGTCGGGGTGGCGGGGCAGGATTCACGTCTCCTCCGGCGATTCTCCAACCCGGAATGGGGTCAGAGAATCCCACCCGATATTTCTTCTCAGGAGCACGACGTACCACAGGGCTCTGTGTTCAATCGCTATCTGTCCCAGGCATAGAAACAGCTACTGTCCAATCAGCCCCTATGCTCACTCCCTGACCATGCATCCTGTTCTTCACTGCAGACCCCCACGGTTTATGCGCCAAATGCTAAGTCAGAGTTAGCCTTTATAACCATCAGGCTTTTCAGATGTCTTCACATTACTGGTGCCTTTATGAATACCCATCAAACTATAGTGTCTTTTTTAAGTTAGTCATATTTCCCAGTTTGTTTAGGGCCAGGGCTACAGTAGCTTATCAATTATCACGTCTAAGGAGTTGAGATTTTCAAATGAATGGCGTTTACACCACACAACATACAATGGATCCAGCCAGAGTGCACATAAATCTCTCAAAAAATTAAATTGTACAACATAAACTGTTGAAGGCTCACTTCACTAGGCAACATGTTGCTGAAAAAGCAATTTTCGCTTCCAGAAATGCGAATGAATGATAAGAACAGTGAGGGTGAAGATGACGTTGTGAATCCAAAAGAGAAAATGCCTACAGACGATATTATTAAGATGTGTAACGGGTTGACAGCTGCTCTCAAGCAATGTGCATCTGCACGTGAGCAGGAAGTAATATTAATCTATAAAATAAACGGCAAACTTATGAAACAAAAAAACAAGCTTGATCAGGCAGATGAAGCTTGAAGAACTGGTCAAGATCATATCAATACTCTGAACCCTCACTTAGCATAGTTTACCAATTTTTGTGAACTCAAATGATTAATACATAGAAATACAATATAATAGTAGATTTAGAAATGATATGGCCAACAGATTTTCTTAGAGATCCTGCACCAATTTCTCACTACACTGCTGTTTGCAGCCTGTGGAGGGGGAAGGACTGAATATACTCTTCTTAGCTGTGGATCTGCTGTCAATTGCAACAAAATTGGCTTGTGCTCTTTTGCATCCTGTAACAAAGAGAAAACTGTCCTTACAAAGGAGACCTGTGGACTCAAATTCTATTTGCTAATTACTGCCCAGCCATGTCAAATCACTTTCAGACTCTACACTTGGATGTGGTGTCCCTCCACTGCCTTTCTTTCTGGTATGTACCCATGAGTGCCCCAGGTTCAAACGTCAGTTTTCGTCTTGATTTGAAAGTGAGATATCCTGACCCACCTCCCCACTCCACTGCCTATCTTATATGCTTTGGATCTCCTGTGACACATTCTTCACAGTGTTCCAATTCCCCCAAGTGAAAGTAATATGGAGGTTGAATTTGAAAATTTTGAAGTAGAGAAATGTGGACTTGATGGCTGGGCTTAAAGTGAATTCCAACTGTGGCATAGTGGTTAGCACTGCTGCCTCACAGCGCTAGGGACCCGGGTTCAATTCTGGCCTTGGGTGATTGTGTGTGTGGAGTTTGCACTTTCTGCCCCATGTCTGCGTGTGTTTCCTCCGGGTGGTCCTGCTTCCTCCCACAGTCCGAAGATATGCAGGTTGGGTGGAATAGCCACGCTACATTGTCCATTAGTGTCCAGGAATGCGCAGTTAAGGGTACGAGGTTAGGGGGGAGGCTGGATGGGAGAATTGGATCTGGACAGGGTGCTCTTTCGGAGGGTCGGTGCAGACTAGATGGGCCTTCTGCCCTGTAGGGATTCTATGATACATCTCACTGTTTATTTTTATTTTTCTTCCTCAACATTATTATAGGAGGTAGTTATACGGTCTCTGTATCTCTTCCTTATCTTTATGATCACATAATTTTCTCCTTCTGTGTCCTCTTGCTGTATGGTGGATACAACTCTCCCCATAACTTTTAATGAATACAAAATGAAGGGTTAGTTGTGGTGTAGACATATTCAATCTGAGCTTTTAAAATTGCAGAGCTCTGAGGTGCAGAGTGATCTGAGTGTCCGAGTGCATGAATCACATGAGGCTAGTATACAGGTACAGAAAGTAATTAAGAAAGCTAACAGAATGTTCTAATGCATTCAATACATAAGTAGGAAGTTTCTGGACACTAGTGAGGCCACATTCAAAGTACTGTGCCCAGTATTGGTCACCTTATCTAAAGAAGGATTTAATTACGTTTGAAGCAGTTCAGAGAAGGTTTCTCAGATTAATACCTGGAATGAGTAGGTTGTCGAATGAAGAAAGGTTGGCCAGTCTAGGCTTGTATCCACTGGAGTTTAGAAGAGTAAGTGGCAACCTGATTGAAACATATCAAATCCTGAGGTGTCCTGACAGGTTGGATGTCGAGAGGATGTTTCTGCTTGTGAAAGAATCTAGAACTAGGGGTCACCCATCTAAAATGGGGATGAGGCAAAATGTTTTCACTCAGAGGGTTATGGGTCTTTGGAACTCTCTTCCTGAAAAGCTGGTTGAAGCAGAGTCTTTGAATATTTTTAAGGCGGAGGTGGATAGATTCTTGGTAAGAAAGGGGTGTAGATTATTAGGGGCAGGCAGGATGCTGATTTATAGGTTGCTATCAGATTAGCCATTATCTGAGTAAATGGCATAGTGGAGCAGGCTCGAGGGTCTGAATGGACTACTTCTGGTCCTTGTTCATATCTTCGTAAAAGAAACATAGATAATTATCTGAGCCAGCATGGACAGAGTGAGCCAAATAGTCACCTGCTGTGCTGTAATCATTCTCTGATTCTATTGGTCTAGTGACCGAGAAAATTACTGGAGCCCATTGATCCTACGAGAGAATCATAGAATTTATCGTGCAGAAGGAGGCCTTTTGGCCCATCGAGTCTATACCAGCCATTGGAAAGAGCACCCTACCTACGCCCACACCTCCACCCTCTTCCTGTAACCCGACCAAACCTTTTTGGACACTAAGGGCAATTTAGCATGGCCAAGCCACCTAACCCGCACATCTTTGGACTGTGGGAGGAAACCGGAACACGTGGAGGAAACCCACGTAGACACAGGGAGAGCGTGCAGACTCCTCACAGACAGTGACCAAGCCGGGAATAAAACCTGGGACCCTGGAGCTGTGAAAGCAACAATGCTAACCACTGTGCGAACGTGACACCTTATACATTAACTTTCCTAACCTGATAGACTAATTTAACTTATTTAAAGCATTTGTCTGTAGTCCCGTGCGTAAGAGAATTGTCACTCAATGCTTGTTTCACCTCCTTCTACATCGGTCAAATGAGACTTTTGGCAATTTTCATACCACAAACACCAGCAGCACTCAGCCTTTTCAATTTGCAAAATTGCGTGTTTCCTTCTCTACCTCTGTGCCACATTCTTGTCCCTTCTTTGGCCAGGTTATCCTATGAGAAGTGCATGTGGAGTGACCCAAAAACAAGCATGAGACATCAGCTCTAACCAGCTGGCACATTGAGCCAAACACAGTTTCTTCACTCCCTGCTGTTCCTCCAGCCTGTTGCAGCCTTCGGCCAGAACTGGGGTTATCAAAGATTGCAGGCCAATTTTTATTTCATTCATTCGTAGGATGTGAGTGTGGCCTCCAAAGCCAACGTTTATCATCCACCCTTAATTGTCCTTGAGAAAATGACTGTGAGTTTACACCAGTGCACCACTTTACTCCAATGAATCTGAGAATAAACTGGTCCAGAAAATTCTTGTGGAAATAATTCTCCAGACTGTTGGCAAGCGCATCTCGGTTTCCAGTGCTGTAAAAGTGCTGCAGCATTGCACATTCAATTTCTGGGCCATTGTCTTTCAATTAAAGAAAAAATTGTGTTTACTCTTTTTATTCAACAGAAATGTTTGAGTCACCTTTAGTTTTAATAGAGAAAATTTGTTTCCATTTTCACCTTTGCTTAATGAGTGTATAAAAACGAATGCAAATTCAAAGCATTGTAGATTTGAAGCAATCAGTTGTGAATTATTCAGCAGTATTCAACCATCCAGGGATTATACTTATTATTCTGACACTTAAGCGGAAGAAAAGGGGCAAGGAGAGCTGCTACCATTCAGAAATGTCTGATTGGAACATTCTGATTGACATTCTGCACAGTAGGGATCAGGGGAAGTCAAGAATAGCGCCGTGTCAATTACTGACTCCACAAATGGTTCTGTTTGTCATTCATATGTTTTTTGTGAACTGTATTAAAATTGGAAAATATCTAGATAATATAAACAATTTGCTTCAACGGCCTCCTGTTCTGGAGATTACTAAGGATGGTAAAAGATGTTGCAGTGTTTGCAATGCTCTACCATTGGGAAATTGTATTTTGTCCAACTTATAGCAGCGGCTGTTAAATGAAACCATATTAATTTTTTTTTCCTGAGGGATTCAGTGAATTTTTTGTGAACTGTATTGAAATTGGAAAAAACCTAGATAATACAAACTATTTGCTTCAACGGCCTCCTGTTCTGGAGATTACTAAGGATGGTAAATGACGTCCCAGTGCTTGCAATGCCCCACCATTGGGAAATTGCATTTTGTCCAATTTATAGGCAACGGCTGTTAAATGAAACCATTTTAATTTTTTTTTGAGGGATTCAGTGAATTAGAACATCTTTCTAGGAAAAAAATTCTCAGTGGTACCTGTTTAAAATTGCATGAATCCCATATTGCAAATTTCTGCATTGTATGTTCCACTTCAACAACTGCAAAAATATATAGAAATAAATTGAATCCATTTCTGGTAACTTGTCACTTTTGGGCCATTCAAATATTAGTTGGGTACTGAGGAAGAATATGGCTCTGTAAATAACAGCATTGTGGTCTGGCAATTTCCACCGTTTCTTCTTCTTAGTTCTCCGCCTGAATAGGGCCAACCCACAATGGTATGACCTCTACCACTGGTCGTGCAAGGCAGCAGGCCCTCAATGTACCTCAGCAAGAATGGGGATTGAACCCTGTGCTTTTGGCCCCAATCTGATCCAGACGGGCCAACCAGCCAACTGAACCAACCAAGCTCCCACGGAGTCCAAGTTGCTGTGGCAACATACATTTTTACATGCATGTCAATGGAGTCTGGAGCTATCGATGGTAAAGGCTCCAATTTCTTTCCATTATATGGCTGATCCAGGAAACTCTCCCACCCTAACCTCCTACCAGTAGTGCTGAAAGGCAACCTTTGCATTCTGAACACACCTTCCTTGGCCTTCAGGTCCTGGGGTGAGACTTGTAAACGGAGCTTCTGGCTCAGACAAAAGGACCTCGCCTACTACACCGCAAGACTTCCTTCAATCGTTTGTTTTTCACTTTTTAAAAACAGGGCAATAATTTTTAAACATGGCCTGGTATGTTTGTGTTGCAGCATTCTCTCCTAATGCATTAAAAGCACAATACAAACGGAATCAAACTGAGCTATTAGCAAGACATGCAACCTGAGTTAATTGATGTGTTGGTTGTGCATAAAGGCTGCAAATGGCTCTTCAACTGTCTGTGAGGCTCATTACATTAATCAATATATTGTAAACCCTTTTCACACCAGGATATAATGAGATTTATTTCACTGAGTCTTATTTTGGCACTTCTGAAATACCTTCAACCCATGTTGCTGTCATTTGGAGATGGGATTTTATTCATACCACCATGACATTGTTTACATCATTTGCCAAGTGTGCTCTAATTAGATGTTCTGCACCTTGCAAGTGAAAGCGTTTGAAGTTGATGTTGGATAATGAACTGAAGAGTGCCCCATAAGCCGACAAACCATTTCAATGTTTGGTTAACGAGCAGTGAACAATAAGAACAATGTATTCTGAACAATTCCTTTGTCACTAAATCAATTAACATCTGGAGAAAAAGTATTTTGAAAATGATTCGCCGATACCTGAAAATTGAAGATGGGTAGATTGACCAGGAAAGGCATGTCTCCTTACCAAAGTATGGTATAGGCATACTCTATCAACATTATTTAGATGTTGTTTCAGGTATTAAATTGCTATTTTTATGATCTTGAATGATGACCAGTCTCAAACAATTTGTAGCTGGTTATTTTAGTCATAATACACTATAACACCACTGCTAATACACTTTCCTTAGTGTTTGATTGATCTCCTCTCACTGTTTCGAATATCTTGCAAAGCAATTACTCTAACTGCTCCTGAATTGTGCATGACCAAATAGAACAAACAAAGAACAAAACAGCACAGGAACAAGTCCTTTGGTCCTCCAAGCCTGCGCTGATCACGTGTCCTCCAAGCCTGTGCCGATCACATGTCCTATCTAGACTAACCACCTATATCCTTCTATACCCCATCTGTTTATTTGCCTATCCAGATAAGTCTTAAAGGTCGCAAACATATCTGCTTCTACAACCTCACTTGGCAGTGCATTCCAAGCCACCACCACCCTCTGTGTAAATAAACTTCCCCCGCACATCTCCACTGAACCTATCTCCCCTCACCTTGAAATTGTGCCCCCTTGTAATTTTCAATTCCACCCTGGGAAAAAGCCTTCAACTGTTCACCCTATCTATTTCCTTAATAATTTTATAAACTTCTATCAGGCCGCCCCTCAGCCTCCGTCTCTCCAGGGAGAACAACCCAATCTCTCCTAATAGCTAATACCCTCCATACCAGGCAACATCCTGGTAAAACCTTTCTGTACTCTCTCCGAAACCTAAATCGCTGGCTTTTAAAGCAGACCAAGCAGGCCAGCAGCACGGTCTGATTCCCGGACCAGCCTCCCCGGACAGGCGCCGGAATGTGGCGACTAGGGGCTTTTCACAGTAACTTCATTGAAGCCTACTCGTGACAATAAGCGATTTTCATTTTAATTTCATTTCATGTCCTTCTGGTAGACCAGAATTGGACACAATGTTCCAAATGTCGCCTAACCAACATTCTATATAACTGTAACATAATTTACGAGCTTTGAAACTCAATACCCCGTTCTATGAAGGTAAGCATGCCATATGCTTTCTTTACCTCCATTTCCACCTATGCTGCCACTTTTAAGGATCTGAGGACCTGCGCGCCCAGATCTCTCTGTGCCTTTATGCTCCTGATGGTTCTGCCATTTATTTTATTGCTCCCACCTGAATTGGATCTATCAAAGTGCACCATCTCGCATTTGTCCGGGTTAAATTCCATCTGCCATTTCTCCGCCCAATTTTGTAGCCTATCTATATCCTGTTGTATTCTCTGACAATCTTCGTCACTATCCGCAACCCCTGCAATCTTAGTATCATCTGCAAACTTGCTAATCAGATCAGCTACATTTTCTTCCAAGTCATTTATATATATTACAAACAGCAGAGGTCCCAGTTCCGATCCATGCAGAACAACGCCAGTTATAAACCTCCATTCGGAAAAACACCCTTCCACTGCTACCCTCTGTCGTCTATGGCCAAGCCAGTTCTGAATCCATCCAGCTAGTTCACCCCTGACCCTATGTAATTTAATCTTTTGCACCAGTCTGCCATGAGGGACCTCATCAAATGCTTTACTAAAAGTACATGCAGATAACATCCTCAGCCCTTCCCTCGTCAATCATTATTGTCACCTCCTCAAAAACTCAATTAAATTAGTGAGACATGACCGCCCTTGTACCAAACCATGCTGCCTGTCGCTAATAAGACCATTCACTTCCAAATGCACATAGATCCTATCCCTGAGAATCTTTTTCAAAATTTCACTATCACTGATGTCAAATGCAACCCTTACAGAATTTACAGTGCTGAAGGAGGCCATTCGGCCCATCGGGTCTGCACTGGCCCTTGGAAAGAGCACCCCACCCAAGCCCGCACCTGCACCCTATCCCCGTAACCCAGTAACCCCATTTAAACGTTTTGGACACTAAGGGGAATTTAGCATGGCCAATCCACCTAACCCGCACATCTTTGGACTGTGGGAGGAAACCTGAGCACCCGGAGGAAACCCACGCACACGGGGAGAACGTGTAGACTCCGCACAGTAACCCAAGTCGGGAATGGAACCTGGGACCCTGGAGCTGTGAAGCAACTGTGCTAACCACTATGCTACCGTGATGCCCAAATAATCTATTCTTAAACAATGGTACAACATTGGCTGTTCTCCAATCTGCTGGGATTTCCCCTGTGGCCCACCAAGACACAAAGGTCTCTGTTGGAGGTCCAGCGATTTCATCTCTTGTCTCCCTCCGTAATCTGGGATAGATGCCATCTGGCGCTGGAGATTTGTCTATCTTAATGCTTTTTAACACACCTGACACTTCCTCATAATAACGACCTGTTCTAAACTGTTTACACATCTGTCTGAGACACCCCCAAGCAACACGTCCCTCTCCTTTGTGAATACCGATGCAAAATATTCACTGAGGGTCTCACCTACTTCCTTCGGTTCGACACATAATTTCCCTCCGTTGTCCGAGAGTGGACCAACTCTCTAGCTACCCTCTTGTTCCAAATATACGTGTACAATGCCTTGGAATTCTCCTTAATCCTGTCTGCCTAGGATATTTTGTGACCCCTTTTTGCCCTTGTAGCTCCCTGCTTGAGCTCATTTCTACCTTCCTTGTATTCTTCAAGTGCTTCATCTGTTTTTAGTTGCCTAGACCTCACGTATGTATCCTTTTTCTTTTTGACTAGACTCACAATTTCCCTGGTCATCCACAGTTCCTGAATCCTGCCTTTCCTTTCTTTCCTTTTTACTGGCACAAGCCTGTCCTACACTCCCATCAACTGCTCCTTAAAAGACTCCTACTTGCCAAATGTGGATTTACCCACTACCAGCCTCTCACAAACAACAGCCTCCAAATTTTGCCTAATGTGGTTGTAGTTAGCCTTCCCCCAATTTAGCACCTTAACCCGAGGACAACATTTTCCTTTTCCAGGAGTACCTGAAATCTTGCAAAATTGTGGTTCCAGTTCGCCACATGCTCCGTCACTGTAACTTTGAATACCTGGCAGGGATCGTTCCCTAGTACTAGATCCAGTATAGCCCCCTCTCTAGTCGGACTATCCACATATTTTTCCAAAAAACATTCTTGGACACACATAATGAATTCCTCACCATCCAGACCCCTAGCCCTAAGGGATTTCCAGTCAATATGAGGAAAATTAAAATCCCCCACTACAACAATGTATTGCTACATCTATCCAGAATCTGCTTACATATCTGTTCAACTTCCCATGGGCTGTTGAGAGGCCTGTAGTACTCCCCCACCATAGTGACACCCTCTTCTTGTTTTTGAGTTCTATCCACAGTGCCTCATTACTTGATTCTTCCATGGTGTCCTCACTCTGTGCAGCTGTAATATGTTCTGTTACCAGTATTGCAACTCGCCCACCTCTTTTACCTTCCTCCCTGTCTCGCCTAAACATCTATATCCTGGAATATTTAACTGCCAGTCCTGTCCCTTTTTTAACCAAGTCACCATTACAGCAACCACGTCCAAGTTCCGCACATGAATCAAGGCTTTAAGTTCATCTGTCTTACCTTTTATACTCCATGCATTGAAGCAGATGTACTCTAGACCTCCAGACCCACTGAATTCGGCCTCCCCCAGCCTGCCCTTCCTCTGAACCAGCCTGACCCTGGTGCCATGCTCATCCCCAGTCTCTACACTTGCTGACTTACTGTTCTGATTCCTACCCCCCTGCAACATTAGTTTAAACCCATCTGAACCATGCTAGCAAACCTCCCAGACAGGATATTGGTGCCACTCCAGTTCAGGTGTAAACCGTCCTTCTTGTACAGGCCCCACCCTCCCTGGATGACACCTCAGTGATCCAAAAAACTGAAGCCCTCGCTCCTGCACCAGTTCTTTAGCCACGTGTTCAACTGCACTATGTCCCTGTTGCTAGCCTTGCTAGCACGTGGCATGGGGGGTAATCCTGAGATTACTAACCTAGAGGTCCTGCTTTTTAATCTTCCACCTAAATTGCCATTGCAGGACCTTGCTACTCTTTCTACCTATGTCATTCGTGCCACTGTGGACAATAATTTCTGTCTGATTTCCCTCCCGTTTGATGTGTTGGGTACTCTGGATCTGTGGAGACTGCGTTTACCTTAGCAGTAACATAGACAGGCTACCAACACTTGTAATAGTACAACTCGATTTTATTTAACTAAGAGCTGTTAAACATATTTGCACTGTGGGTCGACACTATGTTAGGTTGACTGAAGACCTATGCCTAACCTGACCAGCCTATACTGCTAACACATGGTGGATGTTAGTGCTACTGACTGCGGGCTCTGTCTGTCTCAGAGGCTGCATCCCGAATGAACGGGAAAACTAGTGTCCTCTGGCTTTATAGTGACTGTGCCCTAACTGGTGATTGGCTGCTGTGTTGTGTGTGTTGATTGGTCTTGCAGTGTGTCAGTCAGTGTGTGTCTCTGCTCCATCATATACTGTTGTGTATATCATGACACCGTTCTAGGCTGCTTTGTACCTGCTCAGAGATGTGCAGCGGGATTCTCCCTTCTGGGGACTAAGTCCCCACGCCGGCAGGAGAACCGGCGCAGAATTCTCAGCACTTTCGGGTCTAGGTGGACGCCGGAAGGGTTGACGCCGCTCGAGCTGGTGCCGAAGGGATGGCATAATCTCGCGCATGCGCAGAATCCCCGGTGTGGTTCCGTGCATGCGCAGACCGGCCAGCATATTTTGCCGCATGCGCGGGGTGTTCTCTTCTCCGCGTCGGCCATGGCGGAGCCCTACAGGGGCCGGCGCGGAAGAAAGGAATGCCCCTACGGCACAGGCACGCCCGCAGTTCGGTGGGCCCCGATCGTGGGCCAGACCACCATGGGGCCCTCCCTGGGGTTGGATCCCCCCACTCCTCCCCCGAGAACCGTCCCCGCTGACGTACCTGCCAGTTCCTGCCATGTGGGACCATACGTCACCCACGCCAGTGGGACTGGCCAAAAATAGACAGCCGCTCAGCCCATCGGGGCCCGGAGAATTGCCGGGGGGGGGGGGGCTGCTGCCAACGGCCCACGACAGGCGTGGCGTGAACCCCGCACCCGCCCGAAAACCGGCGCTGGCGAATACCGTAACCGGTGTCGGGGTGGCGGGGCGTGATTCGCGCCGCCCCTCCCCGGGGATTCTCCAACCCGGCGGGGGGGTCGGAGAATCCCTCCCCGTAGTTATCAAACAGTATCTAAGTTGCACTTTCAGGTAACAGAAACACTATGAATATATCTTGGATATATACATGCGTTTGATATATCTCAGGCTCCAGGTTATCTTCTAATTCTGCTTTGAAAGTGGAATTTTCATTATGATGGCTGCTGTCAGTTTATTTCCAATTAATTTTCCCGCAGTTGGTAAAATTATAAAAATCGATCGTTAACCACGGTGGCCAAAAATGATTGTTCATCAACGATTTTTTTTCATAATAATCTTTATTGTCACAAGTAACAATGTGTCACAATTAACACTGCAATTATGTTACTGTGGAAAGCCCCTAGTTCCGGTGCCTGTTCAGGTACACAGAGGGAAAATTCAGCATGCCCAAATTACCTAACAGCAGATCTTTCTGGACTTGTGGGAGGAAACCGGAGCACCCAGAGGAAACCTATGCACACACAGGGAGAACGTGCAGACACCGCACAGACAGTGACCCAAGCCAAGGTTCTAATCTGGGAGCCTAGCGCTGTGAAGCCACAGTGCTACCCACTGTGCTACCGTGCTGCCCACTGTCCACCATAATAGTTATGACCGTATACACTGATCAAAAATAGAATAAGTTAACCCCCTGTGTTTTTTTTTAATATTTAGAGTACCCAATTTTCCAATTAAGGGGCAATTTAGCATGGCCAATTCACCTACCTCCACATCTTTAGGTTGTGGGGGCGAAACCCACGCAAACACAGGGAGAATGTGCAAACTCCACACGGACAGTGACCCAGAGCCGGGTTGGAACCTGGGACCTTGGCGCTGTGAGGCAGCAATGCTAATCACTGCGCCGCCGTGCTGCCATCCCTGTGTTTTTTGAGGAAACAGATATTGGTGTGATTTCCTCATGACTTTCAACTTTGTTGTATGTGTTCGTAATTCCCAAACCCAGTTGTACCTAAGAGCTGATGATCATTTGATTGTAGAGTTTATTGCTCATTCCCAATTGCAAGAGACAAACAAAATGAGAGTCCTGGTTTTACCTTTGGCTGTCAGAGACAGTTTTCAGCCTGTATCCGTCTATTTGTCCAGTATCTTGTGGGGATGAAAACTCCTGACATTATGTCCTTTTTTTCCTTCTTGGAAACCACGATTCCAGGAATACAGTTCACATTCCACACCTTTCATTTGGAGAGTCCTCATGACTACCTGCTGATCACCGAGAATGGAAGCTTTGCTCATCCTTTGAAAAGACTCACAGGATCTAACCTGCCATCTTCAGTTAGTGCTGGACTCTTCGGGAATTATACGACCAAGATCCGATTCATTTCAGACTTCTCTATGTCGTACGAAGGTTTCAACATAACCTTCACAGGTATAATACACTCTTCATTCCTTCATTCAAATATGTTACTTTTTCTCAGTTTAGACCACTTAGACACCAATTTGGTAGATTATTTGGCACCAATTTGGGCAGCACGGTAGCCCAAAGAGTAGCACAGTTGCTTCACAGATCCAGGGTCCCAGATTCGATTCCCAGCTTGGGGCACTGTCTGAGCGGAGTCTGCATGTTCTTCCCGTGTCTGCGTGGGTTTCCTCCGGGTACTCCAGTTTCCTCCCACAGTACAAAGTTGTGCAGGGTAGATGGATTGGCCATGATAAATTGTCCTTAGTGTCCACAAAGGTTAGGTGGGGTTACTGAGTTATGGGGATGGGGTGGGCTTAAGTGGGGTGCTCTTTCCAAGGGCCGGTGCAGACTCGATGGGTCGAATGGCCTCCTTCTGCACTGTATGTTCTGTGATTTCAGTACACTTTATCGGTTCCAAACTCACTTTTGATCATTAGTTCCCCAAGTACCAGTGAATGTCCATGGTTCATTTTTACACAAGTAAATGCGTATACCATGATTGGCAGAGCAGACGTGATGGTCTGAATGGCCTACTTCTGCCCAGTGTCTTACGGCACCCACCAGTAGTGTATAGCTTTCTCTATCCTGTTTGGTAAATAATTTGCAGACTCAAGCTCAGAAGAACATCCTTTATTACACCAGTGAGTTGCCCTCACCCTTCTCTAATTCCAGTTGCAACGACCATTCTAATGAGTGGGATATTGCTCATTTGCACTGAATTGTGTAGCACAATGCCTTTATCCAGTAAGAATTGGTAAAAACCACTGAAGCTGCATTCATGTGGCACTCTTTCAGGAAGAAAAGAGACATTTATATGTCGGCCTAAGCCTGAACACAGATTACAGAAGTGAAATGCCAGAGCATGCTGGAGCACTTAGTTCCTAAAATAAAACAAATAATTTGTGAAATACCACTTTTGAAAATCAGCGAATTCTTTGTTTAGTCTTTCATTTCTGAAGTACTTTGGTTTGTACAGTTTGAATCAAGACATGAGCTTCCCAACCTGCACGTATCCCCCATTTCCTTATTGTGTACCTGTCATTTGCAACAATAGTTTGGTCATTTGCTTGCTTTACTTCAGCTGTTTTTCAGCCTAACAATTTTCTCCTTCCGTAAAACGGTGGCCATTTTGTTTTTTATCCAGAGCATGATTTGGAGCCTTGTGATGATCCTGGTACCCCGCTCTTCAGCAGCAGAAGTGGTGATCAATTTGGAGTTGGAGATACTCTCACCTTTTCATGTTTCCCGGGATATAGACTGGAAGGTGTGTTCCGGATAACTTGCCTTGGAGGTAGACGGCGTGTGTGGAGTTTGCCTCTTCCAAGGTGTGTTGGTAGGTGGTCGTGTGCTTTCATTTCACTTGGGCAGAAATTTCAACACAAGTTAGGAGCCGTGCAAAGACTTGAACCAATGCATTATTGCTAAGTTACTTTCTTTACAGTCAACTATTATGGTTTGTTGTAACAATTAACAAAATATACAACAATTAGAACAATGGGCGGGATTCTGCAGAAACCAGCGGGCGGGACATACCAACGCCAAAGAGTGGCATGAACCACTCAGCGTCGGGCCGCCCGGAAGGTGCAGAATCCTCTGCACCTTCGGGGGTTAGGCCGACGCTGGAGTGATTGGTGCCGCACCAACTGCCGCCGAAGGGCCTATGCCGGCCGGCGCGTGTTGGTGCATGCGCAGGAGCGCCAGCGTGTTCCCAGAACCGCTGCCGTGATTCCTGCGCATGCGTAGTGGGTTTCTTCTCTGCACCGGCCATGGCGGAGCTTTACAGCGGCTGGTGCGGAGGGAAAGAGTGCCCCCACGGCATAGGTCCGCCCGCAGATTGGTGGGTCCCGACTGCGGGTCAGGCCACCTTGGGGGGCCCCCTGGGGCCAAAACCCCCCCCCCCCCCCCGCACTCCCCCAAGGACTCCGCAGGCCGCCCGCAGAGCCAGGTCCTGCCGGTACAAACCTTGTGTAATTTATGCCGGCGGGACTGGCCGAAAATGGGCAGCCGCCCGGCCCATCACGGAGCGGGGAATAGCCAGGAGGGGGGCTGCTGCCAACGGCCCCTGACCAACACGGCGCGATTCCCGCCAAAAAACCAGTGCCAGGTAATGCGTGTGCCACACTAGTACCAGGCAGTAATCATCTCCAACAAGTGAAAATCAAACCATCTGCCCTTGATGTTCAATGGCGTTAACATCGCTGAATTCCTCACTATCAACATCCTGGGAGTTCCAATTGATGAGAAGCTGAACTGGACCAGCCATATAAATATTGTGGCTACAAGAGAAGTTACGTTCTCTACTAGAGAAGTTACCTTCCAAACCGGTAAGTCGTATAACACCAGATGAGGTTCTTGCAATGCGTAACTCATATGACTCCCAAACGTCTGTCCACCACCTACACGGCACAGATCAGGGCCGGGATTCTCCCCTACCCGGCAGGGCGGGGGGTCCTGACGTAGCGCAGTGGCGCCAACCACTCTGGCGTTGGGCCTCCCCAAAGGTGCGGAATTCTCCGCACCTTTAGGGGCTAGGCCCGCGCCGGAGTGGTTGGCGCCACACTGACTGGCGCCAAAACTGGCGCCAACGGCTTTTGACGTTCCGCCGCACGGCGTCGGGGCTGGACGAAAGGCCTTCGCCGGTTCACGCATGCGCCGGTGCATCAGCGCCCATGGTGGAGGCCGTGGCGGCGGCGGAAGAAAAAGAGTGCCCCCGCGGCACTGGCCCGCCCGCCGATCGGTGGGCCCCGATCGCGGGCCAGGCCACCGTGGGGGCACCCCCCAGGGTTTGATCGCCCCCCAGGACCCTGGGGCCCACTCGCGCCGCCAATCCAGCCGCCACCAGAGGTGGTTGAAACCACGTCGGCGGGATTGGCCTCTCAGTGGCGGGACTTCGGCCCATCGCGGGCCGGAGAATCGTTGTAGGGGGCATGCCGATCGGCGCGGGGGGCCTGCCAATCAGCGCGGAGGGGTCGGAGAATTTCGCCCGAGGAGTGCGATAGAAAACTCTCCACTTGTCTGGATGAGTGCAGCTCCAACAAGAATGAGCTCGACTCCATCGAGGACTAAGCAGCCCACTTGATTGACACCCAACATACCACCTTAAACATTTACTCACTCCACCACCGACACACAGTGGCAGCAATGTCTAACATCTACAAGATACACTGCAGCAACTCACCAAGGCTTCATCAACAATACCTTCCAAACCGGTAAGTCATATAACACCAGATTAAAGTCCAACATGTTTGTTTCGAATCACTAGCTTTTGGAGCGCAGCTCCTTCATCAGGTGAGTCACCTGATTAAGGGGCTGCGCTCCAAAAGCTAGTGATTCAAAACAACCCTGTTGGACTTTAACCTGGTATTGTAAGACTTCTTACTGTGCCCACCCCAGTCCAACGCCAGCATCTCCATATCATTCCAAACCTGTGATCTCTACCACTTAGAAGGGCAGCAGATGCATGGGAACAGCACCACCTGCACGTTCCCCTCTGAAATAGGCACCATTCCGACTTGGAACTGTATTGCCATCCCTTCATTGTTGCTGGGTCAAGATCAAGGAATTCCCTTCCAAGCCGTACTGCGATTGACCTATACCATATGAACTGCAGCGGTTCAAGATCATAGCTCAGCACCACCTTCTTTCGGCAAATTAGTGATGGATAGTGAATGCTGAACTAATCAGTCATGCCCACACCCCATGAAAGAATACAAATCTACCCCCCTGATTACTGAAACTGCCTCTGATAGTGAAGCCTGAAAGGAACAAAATTTTGCTGCACCAGTGTCCTTTAACATGGGTGCTAGAATGTGGCAGCGACTCTTGAATTTCCTACATCAGGCGAGTCTTTGTGCCATCGGATGCTGTTGGGGGTGAATGGTTGAGGGAAGGACAAGGCAGGCTGCAGCTGAAAGTTGGTTGCAAACTTTTTGAGCGGTTGAGAGGAAGAAAACCTATATTGTATGTCATTTTGGCTTTTATCATGGACCAATTAAGGGATACCATTGCTTGAGGGCTGGTTTAAAAAGCTTATCTCCCACCTCAACAGGAAGCTACATGGTATGGGGCAATATGAAGAATCAGTGAGAAAATTATATCGAAAGAAAAATCGCTATTTGTTTTATTCTTTGCACGTTCCTATCTGAAACTAATAAGGATTAATTTTGTTCTGAATGTTCATGATAACGGAAAAATAGATGTGGAGGAAACCATCAGAAGACAGTAATGGGCAACATTTATTGCCATGGGTGCTATTTCATTCTCTCACCCAGAAATGGGGAATTATGAAAAACAAATACTTGTTAATGGATTTTGAGGATCTTTTCAAAGGATTGAATTGGAAGAAATATGGTCAATTTGCCTGGAGGAAAATGAAGAAAAACTGTTTCCTGAACTATTATCCTGACAGTAGTGATGTTGAAGTCAGGGAAGTTAAATGTAAACCTTGACAAAAGTCAAAATACCACAGGAAAACAAAAAAATGGAAATGCTGGAAATAAATCAGAAAGTTGGACTTGCTTCGGATCAAGGGTAATGCCTGAAACAGTAACTTGTCATTCTCTTCATAAATATAAATCTCTCCTTAGTTTCTTGATCATCAATATTTTAGAATGCATGAAAACGCTTACAAAGTGTACCCAAGGGAATTTAAGCAAATAATATGGGTTAATTTTGATGGAATTTATGACCGTAGCCTGTAATATTGGACCTGGCAGTGATGTCATCCATCTATATGGATGAGACAGGTTGTGATTTGTAGAAGGCATGTTGGTGTCTAGCACAAATGGATGAATGTATAATGCTAAAAATAGAATTATAAACTTCAATGTATTCCAAGTGAAAATTATACAAACTAAAACCAAGGATGGAGTGGGAGAGGTGGTTATAAATGGAAATTATGAAAATAAATATTGTTCCAAATAAGGGTTAAAAGGGTCAAAGATGATTTGCTACTTCTGTGAAATGAGATTATGAGATAACTAGGAACAAGGTCTCATAGCGGGCATGTTTGGCCCTGTGTTTCCTGATGCTCACAGTGCCAAGAAATGCAACATTAATAAACGTCACTTGGATCATTTAGGGGGCCTCAGCGGGGAACGTGCAGCAGAAGCCACACATAGCCCCATTTTCTGCATGTTCCATCTGGTCCCCATTTGTGGAGATCGGGATTGAACGTCGCTCACCCGATATCTCCGACGCGATCAGGATAGATCCCAGCGCCTTGCGTGTCTCGGGAAAACTGCATCTTGCAGATTTGCCAAAAAGTGACCCGTCCTCAATGGGCGGGATTTACATTGCAACGTCTCGTAAGATCATGTTAGATCTCCTGAGGCATTTTGTGCTGTGTAGATCCCGGGAGCAGGGTCTCCCAGCGTCTATGGGCCACGTTGCACCACTGTGCGCAGCTTTTCGGGCGCAACGTGGCCGTTCGATCATGTCCTGCATCGCATTTCAAAGTGGCTGTGGCAGCTTTCGTGCAGTTTACAACTTCCTATGTTCTGTATGTAATAATTGGTTTACTTAGTTAGCATTTTACACATCCATTCAGCTAAATGGAGCTGGTGTGTATATGCCATTGTATCATGTGAGAGTGCAGTGTGGTTTTTGTGTGATTAGAATGACTGACTGACGTGGGGGATAATATTTTGTCTCATCATTTATCTTTCTTAATATTGTTCAGGTTAATCTATTTTTCCATTTCCAAGATAGTAAAATGGATCAATGCCAACCCAAACTACTGCGTAAGTGAGCTGTTTATGTAATCTCAGTGAAATTTGCCAACGGAGGTATAGAAGTTGAGATAGTAAGCTGGCACTATAAAAACCACACAAGGAGACAGATATTTGTAAGGTGGTAATGATCAAGTTGGTGCTGGTTTAATTCCAAAAGTCTACCTTATTTTCCCAAGTCTTCTTGAAAAATAGCTTTCCCCTACTATTGTCTGGTCAAAAGTTGTTGCCATAACCACATAATATTATTTTCTTTGAAAAGGGGAATTATTTCTCACCGTAAATATAGATATTGTAATTATCAACTCTACACTACTGAGCCTAACATGGGTTACACTGACCAATGTGGAGAATAGGTGCTATTTGACCATAAAGGGAAGTTGCATGGGTACGAAGGAATTAAAATATAATATCAGGATGTCACACTAAAGTCAACAGAAGAACATAGCTGAAAAGATATTCATTCCATGCTCTACTTCATTGTGTTTTCTTGGCAGAACATGACAATGCTGTTAAATACAACATCTTCCTGATGGTGAAAAGCAAATATAAAATTCCCACGACATGCTTAATGGGAGATAGCCTTAGTCAGGCATCGTCACTGTACAGATGTTACTTTGACACCAGATAGATTCCTACACAAAAATTCAAATATGAAAATGTCATTCAACTTTCCTTTTCCTCACTAAATTAACCAACGCAGGAGGAAAATAATATGCACAGGAACACCCACAAGCCTTTACATAAAACAATCTGGTTGCAATTGGATCTCACATGCTGATGGTCATGTCAAATGTTTGGCTCAATGTGTCAAATGAAAGGTGAGTTTTTGCTTTGGCTGAAGCGCTCATTTCTGCACCATTGGGCCATCACCAGGTGGTGACCTCTTCAGAAGGAAATGTGGAGCAGGTCCGCATTTCATGAGGGCATTGGTGAATGTATCATTTGGTGTTCTGCCATGGGCTCATAAAAATGGTAAGCACATTCAAATAAGAGCGAATAAAGCAACTGAGGTAGGTTCATAAGAAACATAGAAAATAGGAGCATGAGAAGGTCATTTGGCCCTTCAAACCTGCCCTGCCATTCAATAGGTTCATGGCTGATCCTCTTTCTCGATGCCATTGTCCCATGCTCTTCCCATACCCATTGATGTTTTTATAGTCTAAACATCTATCTATTCCCTTATAATCCATAGAATCCCTACAGTGCAGAAAGAAGCCATTCGGCCCTCAAGTCTGTACCAACTCTCCAAAAGAACACTCTTCCTCAGCCCAGAGCCCTATTTTATCACTACAACCCTGTGCACTGATCACAGACAATCTACTTAACTTGCACATCCTTGGACTTTGAGAGGAAACTGGTGTACCCAGAGCAAACCCACACAGACACAGGGAGAACGTGTAAACTCCACACAGATAGTCACCCAAGGCTGGAATTGAATCCAGGTCCCTGGCATTGTGAAGATGCAGTGATAATGACTGTGCCACCATGCCCTTCTTAAATATATTTAGTGACTTGGCCTCCACAGCCTTCTGTGGTAGAGAATTCCGCAGGTTCACCTGCCTCTGAGTGAAGAGGTTTCTCCCAATCTCAGTCCTGAATGGTGCACCCCGCTTCCTGAGACTATGACCCCTCGTTCTAGACACCTCCACGCCCCCCCCCCCCCACCCGCCCGCCCGCCCCACACCTCCCTTCCCGCCCGCCAGAGGAAACAACATTCCTGCATCCAGTCTTTCCAGCCCTGTCAGAATTTTATAAGTTTCACAGAGATCCCTGCTCATTCTTCTGAACTCCAATGAATACAAGCCGAGTCAACCTAATCGCTCCTCTTATGACAAACCTGCAGTCCCGGGAATCAGTCTGGTGAACCTTCGCTGCACTCTCTCGATGGCAACTATATCCTGTCTTATGTAAGGAGACCAAAACTGCACACAATACTCCAGGTTTGGTCTCAGCAAAGCCCTGTACAGCTGCAGTAAAACATCCTTGCTCCTGTACTCCAGCCCTTTTGCAATGAAGGCCAATATCCCATTTGCTTTTCTAACCACTTGCTATACCTACATACTTGCTTACAGTGACTCATATACAAGGATATTCTGGTCCTTTTATATGACAACATTTCCCAATCAACCACTATTTCAATAATAAGCTACTATTCTGTTTTCCCTTCCAAAATTGAAAACTTCACATTTATCCATGTTATACTACATCTGCCATGTATTTGCCGACTCACTCAACTTGTCTATATCACCTTGAAGCCTTAATATTTTCCTCACCAATTACATTCCCACCAAGCTTCGTGCCATCAGCAAACTTTGAAATATTACATTTGATTTCCTCATCCAAATCATTGAATAAAATCATGCCAGTGTGCATTATTTGCATGTCTTCCTGGTACGCATATCAGTGCTTGTTTGTATCAGCCACTTAGGTGCGTTTCCATTGGCTGCTGCTCTCAAGCCCACTCCAGATTCTCCGTCTCAGAAAAGGAGGCTGTGCACTCAAGGAGATCCTCATTCTCTCAGTCCACTCCCCTCTGTCGTGCCAGCTTGTGCAGAGGAGAGCAGACTACAGTAACCCATAAGATCCGTCCTTGCTGGTCCGTACTGGATGCTCCCTTCAGATCTATCCATGCACCTGAAATTATTTTCAGCAACCTATAGCCTGCTCAATGGTTGCCCTTGTTGTGCCACATGGTACTGGTTGCAAGTGTTCTCTTCCTCGGCATTGCCTCTGTGCCACACAGGTATAAGGCAATATGTGTTCAGAACAAAGACCTCGTCGCCCAGCATCCATCTACAGATCAGGGGGCCTGAGAGCAGTGGCACTCAGGATGTAAAGGTTGTGACAGCTGCCTGGGAATCTTGTACACACCTGCAAGGTCCATTTGTGGTGGTTACATACCTGGAATCCCGTCCTACTCACAAGGGCTGTTGGCTGCTCTGCAAGAGCCTCGATAGCCATTTGCAGTTGGTTATCTGCAGTACCTGGTGGAATGCAATATTACCCCAAATCCAACCTCCTCTTCACTTGACTGACGTGATCTGTGTGAAAACAAGCATAAAGACAAGTTTCCACAAGCAGAGCTCTCTTTGTCATGAACAATGCTACTGTCATGGTGTTAATTTCTTTCATTACAGAAGGTTAACATCCCTTGCGTTGATGCCACTTACAGGTAAATGAATTTGTCCAACGCGAAGATCCATTCTTACTTTCAGTGGAATTTCACTCCAGATAATCCATGCTTTTTATCCAAAGGTTTCCTCTACCCAAAATCAAAATCACATCCATCCCATTTTGATTTAAGCTCAAGCAGCAGATCTTTCTCCTTTAAAAGAATCAATAGTCCCTGCAGCAGATGACAAATTATTCCACAAATCAGCTAATCCTGTGAGAGGAAGCTCCTTTCCTCATTTTGAAAGCAGCTTGTTCCATGAATATACCTTTCCTATTCAGCTGAGGAAATCGCAATGTCACCTAGTCACTCGTTATTTGGAAGCAGCCGAATCACGTCTGCTCTCATTTTTTTATCCATGTAACGCCATTCATCTGATTTTGAGGCACAAAGTATTCTACTCTTAGCCTCCAAGTCTTAAATACAAACCTGATTATACCATATTGATCTTATACTTTAAGGTGTCAAGTTCGGGGATGAGAATTGAGTGTTCCGGTTACGTCAGTAAGAGCTAGTAGAATTAAGCACAAGAACTCCTTAATTGCCACCATTTATTAATTATACTCAAAAAGCCTATAATTATTTACCCGGACGAGATCACAGGATATAATTAACTGGAAAATTCTGCAACTGAAGGAAGCCATCAGTTTCATAGAAAAATATATACTGAAATACAATTTATTGATATATTTACCACAAGTACAGTTAAGTCTATATCCTGCATGATTGGTACAAATGCATCTGACGAAGAACCATGTCAAAAGTTGAAAAGCAAATTACTGCGGATGCTGGAATCTGAAACCAAAGAGAAAATGCTGGAAAATCTCAGCAGGTCTGGCAGCATCGGGAAGGAGAGAAAAGAGCTCACGTTTCGAGTCCAGATGACCCTTTGTCACCCATTTCAACTATGATCCTTGGCAACACCACCTGTGGACTGGTGTGCACCATCAGGAAAATCAGTAGTTATAGCAGCTTGACAAGAGCTGCCGACACTGAATACAACTGTCTTGTTATGCTCTTGGCGTAGCATAAGCTGGTTCCTTGATGTGCACTCTGACAAAGGAAGGTTCAGACGTGGAGATAACTTCAACACGTTTATTAAACTATTTACAATTCTCCTACTTGGATTCTCCTATACTATTAATCCTTCTATAGCTACTCAGACTGGCAAACCAGTCTGCTACAATCCGCGTGGTGGGTGTGATGTTGAATCAACCCTGTGTCTGTACTCACTGAGTGTCTCCACTGGAACGAGGAAGATCATGTGTGCTATGTCCTTTATATATGGGTTGGTGTAATGCCCCCCTGTGGTAGTGTCACCTCTCTGTGTATCGTGAATGCCCATTGGTCGTGTCCTATCTAACGACCTATTGGTTAAGTGTGTGTCATGTCTCTGGTGCTCCCTCTAGTGTCTAGCTAGTCTATGTGTACTTACATTGACCCCTTGTGTATCTACAGTGATGCATATCACCACAACAACAACCCACAATGCACCACTTGTGACTGGGCCTGCTTCCCACGGATTGGTCCCTTCAGCCATCAGCATACATGCAATGTATGAAGCTGCCCTAGCAGCCCCATCGAATTTAATTTGCTCATGTCTGTCATCTTACATAGATGAAGGGATAATGACGACATCCTTGAAATGCTGAATGAGAGTGCCAACTGGAGCAGTTTAATCATTTCATTTTCTGCCTCTACTAAGAAGGGTCAAAACTAAATTAGGATCCTTACAGCAGCTGCAAATGTTTCTTCACCTCTCCTTGATTTTCACCCAAACTCTGTGTAAGGTATTGAGTGAGGTGATATATTGTACAATTTTTCTCTTTTGAGACTACACAATAACGAGTTGGGTTGCATCACACTCCAGGATTAATTTTTGTTCAGTTTTCTAACAAAGGATTTGGGAAGAGTTACAATTAGGGGGTGTGTTTTAAAGTAAAATATATTCACAAAAGCTTTATTGAAAATAAAACAGGGACTGTGATAAACGGTTGCTAAGTTGCTTAACTATGTGCTTAATATGCAGTTCATTAGCTTGTCACAGTAATGCATGAACACACCCATCCATTGTGTTGGCAGCTTCCCATGGCCCAGGTATTCAACATGCGCTGTCTGGTATCAGCCTGTCAATTCAGGGAGACAAGCTGCAGAGTCAAAGGACGACGTAGTCAGTGTTTCTTTTAATATAAATGGAAGTCTCCAAAAGGCAGTACAAGCCATGGGAGGGGGGGGGGGGGGGGGGGGGGGGGGGCAGAGAATCTCGCCCAAAGTCTTTCAACATGGGTAACATCCAAAAGAGGAATTAATGATAAAATCCTGAAGCATTAAATAGGATCTATTTTCCTGCACTGTTTCTGCGGGGCGGTGGGGGGGCGTGTGTGATTGTATCAGATTAAATATGGGATCAAGGGTTAAAAGGGGAAAGCTGTGTGTATGTCGGCTAGCCAGCTCCAACTCGGCAACATATGGATTCTGCTGAGATGGGACAAGGGGAGGTTAGCCAACCTGCTCTGAGGAGGCGGATTGACATTTTGAATATGTTAATGATGTTAGAAGTGTCAAGTTTAACCTCCTATAATGGTTTAAATATGCTCTTGGTAAACTTGGCAGTGGCTTACCTTGGCGAGGAAGAAAACCTTTTAACCACTGTCTGAATCAGGAGAAGCAGGAATTATCTGTCTCAACTACAAAGCTTCCTCCACCATCAGAAATCCTGCCCCCATCCCAAACAGGATGAGGTGGCACTTTAGCACAGTGGTTAGCACAGTTGCTTCACAGCGCCAGGGTCCCCGGTTCAATTTCTGGCTTGGGTCACTGTCTGTGCGGAGTCTGCACATTCTCCCAGTGTCTGCGTGGGTTTCCTCCGGGTGCTCCGGTTTCCTCCCGAAAGACATGGGCTGGGATTCTCCAATCCTGTGGCCAAGTTCTGACGCCGGCGTGAAAAGTGGTGCGTGTCACTCAGGCATCAACTGGCCTCACCTGGCAGCTATCCACCTCTTCCTAAGGGGCTAGTATGGCGCCGGAGTGTCTCCGCAGCTCCGGCACCCAAACGTTGGCACACCACGGCAGGGACGTGTTCGTGCATATGCACCACGGCCTGCGCAATTTCGTGCATGCGAGCCACGGCCGGTGCACGTTGGCGCATGCGCATTGGTTCCCGTCTCTGCGCCAGCCCCCGTCAATATGGCGGAGCCCGACAGGGGCCTGGCATGGAGGAACATAGGCCCCCACGGAACTAGCCTGTCTGCCGATCGGTATTTCCCAATTGCGGGCCAGGCCACCGTGGAGGCAACCCCGAGGTCGGATCCTCCAGCCCCCCCATCCGGACGCCCCCTGCAGACAGAACTCCGAGGTCACGCTGGATGGGACCATACTTAACCCACGCCGGCAGGACTCGGCTGAACTTGGCGGGCACTCGGCCCATCGAGGCCCGGAGAATCGCCAGGGGGGCGCTTTCAACCACCATCGACCGGCACGGCGGCTATCCTGCGGGCACCCGAAAATCGGCGCCGGAGAATCGGCGAGCCGTCGACAGGGCGGCGTGGCGCGATTGTCGCGCCCCCCCCCGCCAATTGTCTGACCCGGCCCTGATGTTAGGTGCATTGGACATTCTGAATTCTTCCTCAGTGTACCCGAACAGGCACCGGAATGTGGTGACTAGGGGCTTTTCACAGTAATTTTATTGCCGTGTTAATGTAAGCCTACCTGTGACAATAATAAAGATTATTATAATAATGATTGTAATAATTATGATTATTAGAATATGGCCTTCTGTCCTTGGTGGCCTGGAAGAAGCTGTGCATGTCATGCAGTTCTAAAAAGCATTGGATTTAATTGGCCTTTTCCTGGATTTCCTTGAGGGAGTTTGGTGTGTGGCTACCAGATGCATGCCCATAGTGAAGCATAATAATCTGAGGTCTATCCAGCAATTGTTTGTGCCCCTTAACATTCAGATGAAGTGAACATCTTTTCTCTCCCAGGCTCAGAAAATGGGGAGGTGGGGGAGGTTGATAAGCAGTGGGACATCCCGCGGGACGCTCCGATCCCAGACGAGGCACCACTAATCCTGTGGAGGAATTTGTTTGAGATGGGGGGGCAGGATTTCAGATGGTGGAGGAAGCTTTGGAGTCAAGAACAGAGCATTCCTGCTTCTCCTGATCCACAGACAGTGTGGTGAAAACATTTGCCTCATCGCCAAGATTAGCCACTGCTCGGTTTAAACCAAGATAGCAAGGATGCTTTTGGCCTCATTAACACATTCAAAATGTCAATCTGCCTCCTCAGAGCAGGTTGGCTAACCTCCCCTTGTCCCATTTCAACAGAATCCATATGTTGCCGAGTTAGAGCTGGCTAGCCAACATACACACAGTTTTACTCATTTAACCCTTGACCCATATTTAATCTGATACAATCACACACGCCCCCTCCCACCACCCCACAGAAACAGTGCAGGAAAATAGATCCTATTTTAATGATTCAGGATTTTGCCATTAATTCCTCTTTTGGGGGTTATCCATGTTGAAAGAGTTTGGGCGAGATTCTCTCGCCTCCCCTTGGCATGTTTTTCAGTTGCGGGTGGCGGCCCAGCGTTGGCCGAGGGTGGGATCTTCTGGTCCCACCACTGTCAATGGAAAGCCCTCGGCGGGAAAATCCTGCCGAAGTGAACAGTGGGAAGATCTCAGCCATTGGCCGGGGTTTTATGCCCTCTCCTATGGCGGGTATTCTGGTGGCGGAGGCGGGTTGCCATTTGTCGGCGGCGCCAGTGGTCAATGCTCAGCTGCTTCCGCCACCGGAAAACCCGGGTGGGGGAGCCAGAAAATCCCAGACATTTTGATGGTGATTGGGATTTATTGATAAAGAGAAAGCCTATTGGAAAGTTCAATTAGCAACAATGTTGAAGTGAATGCAGCAGATGTGCATTGCTTTTCTTTGGCAATATAAACAGGAGAGCAAAATAATGTGATTTATCAGTACTACTTAAACAACTCATTGAGCCAAAAAATTATGATTTCTGTCCCTTCTCCTATATATCTGATATGACTGCAACTTTAAAATTCCTGGGGATAAATATTGAAAGATACAAGGATGACTTATTCTAAGTCAGTTGACCTCATCAAGAGCTTCCAAACCAGTGTGTACCTTGGTCTTTTAAATAAGACGGGATTTTGGTTACCTGCACGGGAAGGTAATAGAATAGTTAAACAGGAAACACATGAGTGGAAGGGTGCTTGTAAATATTTTAGCAGTGGGATGAAACTGGCCAAGGAAAATATTACATTCGACCCTTGACAATATGCCTATAAGAAATGGGAAGATATAATGTTGGAAGTATGTCTCAGTTCTAATGCAATTTCTGAGTTTACATTAGCAATTCCTGCCTTTACCATCTCCAACATAGTCAATTCTGCTATCTCCATTATCACCAGTGCAGCCTGTGTCACTGTTAAATGTAATCTACGTCTGCCGAAGACAACTTGTTATGTGGAGATAGATCTGCTTCTCCACTTCCGAAACCGTCTTTTCCATTAACACATTTCACCTCCTTCATCACAGAGACAAAATGGTCCAATGTCAGATTTTCTCCTCTCGTTCCATGGCAGCCTGATCTGTTGTCAAATGTATTCTTCTCCATCTCCACCACAGTCTGTCTTCCTGTCAAGTGGCATTCCCCTTGTCATTCAGATCGTCTTTCCCCTCTCTCAATTATCATCTCCTACATCTTCGAGACAGCCTGCTCCCAATGCCATCAACCAGCTCCTCCATCAGTAAAAGAGCCGATTGCTTTCCGTTGCTCTGCTGGGCCAGAATAAACATGGGCAGTCAATCCACAAACTCAACGCGGTTAGAATGCTAGAACACGAGACGAATCACAAATCACAGAATGTAACCAAATTGCACACAGTTGAAGATTGCCAACTGTTGTTTGACACATGTTAAGTACTTCTCTTCATTTTTCACCTATGTCAAATAACTACCCTGCAGTCACTGATGTTGCAGGTCATGGGATAGAATAAATAGCTCCATTACTGAAGGTACATAGTGAACCAGTTTGAACATTGTAAGAGTGGAAATCAAGCCATTTGTGTTTAGTGGCAACATTATTCTGAACATTCCCAGGTAGCTCCTTCCTTACTCATGGGTGAGAAGTATGTCAATCATTTTAAAGCTTTGTCAAGAGAATAATTATTTCTGAATAACAACAATAACATTCAGTATGCAAACAGAAAATTCTGGAAATGCACAGTCAAAACAGGTGGAGGCTCTTCCTGAGACTTAAGTGAAGAATAATTTTTGGCTCGCACAGGTTTCAGATATTCGATAGCCAAAATAGTCCTTGTATTACTCTGGCTTGACACAATCATATTCTTTGTTTTTTCTAGCTGGTTTTCTCTTATTTTTCATGTCTGACTTTCAATCAGGACTTTCTTCTTGAAGCACCGCAAGGTTCTCAGTCCACAAACTCAGAACAGGACGAGAATGATATTGGGTCAGCTTTGCAGTCATCTATTGCTTGTTTGCTGCCTGACTAACTTGTGTCTCTTTTCACAGATTCTCAAAATGATGTCTCGTAATTAATTTCCTTTCAGAGAACACAAATTTCCCCACAGGTTTAAGGTTCACACGGATTAGAAACAACTGATTACTGTAACTATAGGATAGCTATCTCATCCATATTGTTCGCTATTTTGTTAGTCCACCGGGGAGACATTTGGACCCAATTTTTCAGCTCAAGGATGCAATTTTAGGGCTTTATTCGCTTTAGAACTCAGCACATAGCATCAAGCAGGTGATCGTGTTGCCAGGAAGATGTGGGGGAATTTAAAACATGTTCACAGAGAGCAGACCACACAGGCAACCGACAAACATAAATAGGTCCAACTCACCAACACCGACCATATACATTTTATACTCGGCATATATGTCAACCCCTATTTTTGGAAGGACTATTTGAAGCTCTAAAGGTTAACGTCTACACCACGATCTTTGATACCCGTTGATTTTTATTTCACATTTCTATTTCTGTAAATCAAAAAGAAAAATCGTGAATCTTGGACCTCTTGGATTTTAAGTTCCAAAATGCGTTTTTTTGATTCTGTATTTTAGCTGAATGTGGGGCCTCTGTGACTGGAAATGAAGGAATTCTCCTTTCACCCAATTACCCAGCTGATTACAGCAACAACCATGAATGCATCTATTCCATTCAAACACAACCAGGTAAAGGAATACAATTGAAATCAAGGACATTCAGGCTCCAGGAAGGAGATATTCTAAAGGTAAGAATTCATTGTTCAAAGTGGCATGTTTAGAAGTCCAAAGATTTTCTGAAAACTCTCTAAATATCTGCACAGAGCTACATTTTAAATGTCTTGCTTGTGTGTGGTGACAGCTGATGTTTTTACAAGCTGTTAATTCAGTGATTGTTGCTTTGTAATTTTGTATAAATAAGTGGAGAACGGATCCTTTTCAAAGAACACAATGAAGTGAAGTCAGCTTATTGAAATTTCTATTTCAGGTTCAGGCTAAGTCAATGATCTTTATAAGCATAAAGAGCCCAAAGTGTTAAGGTAGCAATAAAATCTTATCAGACTACAAGCTGAAGAGATGCACTAGCGAGCTTAACATGGAACAACATTAGGCAGCACGGTGGCGCAGTGGGTTAGCCCTGCTGCCTCACGGCGCCGAGGTCCCAGGTTCGATCCCGGCTCTGGGTCACTGTCCGTGTGGAGTTTGCACATTCTCCCCGTGTCTGCGTGGGTTTCGCTCCCACAACCCAAAGATGTGCAGGGCAGGTGGATTGGCCACGCTAAATTGCCCCTTAATTGGAAAAAATGAATTGGGTACTCTAAACTTAAAAAATAAATATTAAAAAAAAACATGGAACAACATTGAGGAGCTGCATGTACGAAAACCTCAGAGAAGTGGGAAGTGACTTGTGCAAGAGCAAGGATCCCGGCAATGGGTTATACACAAACAACTGGACAATAAGATACAGATCATTCACATCTTTGCACTCACATGGAGGAGCTACATGTGGCTTGGGAGATATCCGGGATAGGGAACTAATATTCTCACTGATGATATATGAAATAAGCTCTGTTGAAGCCGTGAGTGTGGATGGGGCACAGCTATTACTTGAGCACCGAGAAACTGTGACCAGTTCCATGAGTAGGAGCAGTTTATATTTGACATGCTGGTGGCACATTGAGCATAACCTGTGGCATCTGTCATAGTAGGTTTTTGCACAATGAGTGTAATCAAGAATGTAGCAGAGCAGTGTAGCTGTGAGTGTATTAACTCCAGCTAAGGTCTGTCAGTTATCAGAATACCTCAGGTGAGGTATTTTACTGGTTGGTGATAGAAATCGTTTGCATTCATCGGTTAGCATGAAGTATTATCTTATAGACTAGATGCAAAACAAAATTCCTCTTACGCCATCCCAACAGTGCAACTTGCATCCAAGCCAATCTTAAAAGAAAGAACTTGAATTCATATAGTGCCTTTCAGAACCTTAAGATGTACTAAAATACTTTACAGCCCATTAAGTACTTGACGGAATGTGATCACTGTTGTAAGTTCGGAAATACAGCAGTCAGTTTTCCCACAGCAACCTCCCAGAAAAGCAAATATCTTGTTTAGTTACATTGGGTAATAAGTACTGTTGACCAGTGCATTGGGAGAATTCCCCAGCAAACCTTTGATTAGTTTGGGCAGCACGGTAGCACAAGTAGAGAGCACTGTGGCTTCACAGCGCCAGGGTCCCAGGTTCGATTCCCTGCTGGGTCACTGTGCGGAGTCTGCACGTTCTCCCCGTGTCTGCGTGGGTTTCCTCCGGGTGCTCCGGTTTCCTGCCACAGTCCAAAGACGTGCAGGTTAGATGGATTGGCCGTGATAAATTGCCCTTGGTGACCAAAAAGGTTAGGAGGGGTTATTGGGTTACGGGGATAGGGTGGAAGTGAGGGCTTAAGTGGGTCGGTGCAGACTCGAAGGGCTGAATGGCCTCCTTCTGCACTGTATATTCTATGTTCTATGTTCTAGTGCCATTCTATCTGAGTTTGGACCATGGCTTAACACCTCATCCAAAAGTCAATCTGATTTGGCACTCCGCAGTATTAGTATTTGGATTCATGCCTGTCATGGCCTCACAATGATTTTACATTGGGGTGGCAAAGCCTCTGATAGGTCACCTTCACTTGCCCCATTTGACACCATGAAGCGGCCAATTCCCATTTAACTGGTATGGGGAAAGCTTGTAAATGAACAGGCTTAGATCTTGAGCAGGAAGATTGGGTGACACCTGTATCAGAAGCCCCCTTCTGACTTTGAGTGAGCACCCTCCCCTGCCCTCTGCTTAAGATCTTTTGGCTGCTGGATAACCCTTGTTCCAATTTATAGTGCACTCCAATGCATTTTCACTATCTTAATCTATTTTCCTTGTACATAATGGTTTCTAAATGTTCATTATTCTCCTTATGTGTATTATAGTTATGTGTACAATGGAACTAGAATGCAACCCAATACATCTGTGTGATGAAGTCTGATGTAAGCATAATGTAATCATATTTTATCCAGTTACATTCTGTTGAAGCTTCTCAAAAAGCTTCTCCTAATGCTTCCCCACATCACAAACACTGAATACATTTTTGGCATTGGGCAGGATTCTCCTGCCGCGTCCGCACGGCGAACGGTCAATGGACTTCTCCATTTTTTACGATCAAGGGAAAAAAACCTTTTCGATCTTAACGTGTGCTGCAACTTAAAAGTACCAGGAACTGAAATGTTTTCATTATTTATTACAATTCCTGCCAGTATTGAAAATAATTTTTCATAACGTGTCCCTGGCGGAGATTTTCTACGTACAATGCTATTGTTGAAAAAGACAGCGGCCAAAATTCTCTGGCCACTGTAATCCACTTTTCCTGATGGCAGGGCACCCCTGCCTGCCGGTTTCCCGGCAGCATGGGATGATTTCAATGGGAAATTCAATTGACAAGTGGTCGGAAGATCGAATCCCGCCGTCAGCGAATGGCTCGCCACTGAGAAACACATGGCGGGGGGGACTGGTGAATCCAGCCCAACATCATGTCGGTTGAAGGGGATTTCTTTACATATAATAAATAGTGTAATAGCCATGTGATTCAAAGAAGTGCAAAATCATATTTGGTGGAAGAGTTAAAAGAAAACTTCTTTTCCCTTAATCTGATTTGTTCTACTATCTTCATTTTTAAAACTTGTTTTAAGATGATCAGAACAGCATAGAGTGTCCTCAATCCAATTGGAGTCTAGGTTAAGCATGTGAACGAATGAGATGGTGAGCCAGTCATTCCTGCTGCCTCTGAATCAGAGCACTGGTCAGAAACATACGGATAGAATTGTCCATCAACACCTAAAGCGGTACCTCAGAAGTGACCAGAGAAGTTCTCCATTTTAATTATCTTTAATTGTATAATACCTGAGGTGTGAAGATGACGATCACATGGAAGTTTTCAACTCTAGTAACATTCCAGGCTCAATTGATTGATGGGTTAGGTGGTCTGGTGACTCAGTAGGTAATGTCCCTACCTATGAATCAAAAACTTTGGATAAATGTCACATTCCAGGACCTATTGGCCTTGGAAGGAGTGTTCATGACGTAGTTCAAACAAGTTGATAATCAGCCTATTAATCCTTACAGCATATTCCCACTGTTCTCCAAAGAGGGAAAAAGCGTGTGTGAAGATGCAAAACAAACTGATTGGAGTTCGCTCCCTGTGAGAGTCCCCAGCAAAATCTTTTTGATACTTAAAAGTGAAAATATGCCCACAATTTGGCAGCAGTTGCCACAAAGATATCTGGTGAATCTGCAAAGTAGAAATGTGATAATGCTGCCACAGGGTTTGTCCTGTAAAAGTTGAGCTGGAAGCATATTGTGTAGAGAACTTTCCTTTGCCTCTAATCTATTTTGTTCTCCACTTGTGTATGCCGAATGGTACCTTTAAGTGCAAAAAAAAAAATAACTATTCAACTCCCCAAATTGAGATCCTCCATGTTGATCACCACAAAAACGGTCATCCAAAATGAAACCGTGTTTCTTTCTGTGGTATTATCATAACTGTAAGAATGGCTAGAGTTAATGAAGTGTCTTGAGTAGCCACTAGAGGGAGCTACAGTTACAAGTATATAAGGCAGTGATGCTCAGGCTTGTGGGAGTGTGTGTGCAGGAGTTAGCTAGAGAGAGTCAGAAGTATGAATAGTGTGAGTGAAAGCAGATCATAGTTTATATCAGTATTGAGATTAGCTGTACATGAATGTATTTTAAATGTTAATAATCAGCTCTGTATTCTTTAGGTGTACGTGTCGAATCCAAATTAGTAGTGTTAATAAATTTATAGCTTTATTTAAGTTAAAGCTATTTTGTGATTCTTGTGAACACTACACCAACCATCCTGAAATAAGCAACATAAAGAACACCACATTTTCCAATATGTTTTCTTCAAAGTTCAAGGATGTTACAGCTGGAGATGTGAATACACTTCCAGATTGAGCAAAACAACAACAGCATATTTTTAAAAAAATCTATAATGTAAGGTGTACAGGAGCATTATAAAACAGTCTTGACACTGAACCACACAAGAAGGTATTAGGTAAAAACTAAATGCTTGCCCAAAGAGGGAAGTCTTAAGGAATATCTTACAGGAGGAAAGAAAGGTAGAAAGGTGGGGAATTTCAGAGCTTAGGGCCGAGGCAGCTGAATGTGTGGCCACCAAAGGATGAGAAATCAAAATCTGGGATGAAAAAGAAGCCAGAATTAGAGGAGGGCTGTGGAGTAGATGTAATTACAGAGATAGGGAGGGGAGAAGCCATGGAGTGATTTGGAAACAAGAGTCACTGGACCAGAAGCAAATATAAGTCAGTGGCAAGGGGATGAAAAAGGAACTGGAATTTGTTGTGAGGTAAGATATGTGCAGGAGAGTTTTAGATTACCTTAAACGTATGGAGGTTAGAATGTTGGAGACCATGAGCCAGTAATGCGTTGGACTAGTCAAGACTCAAGAACACACACCCATATTGACCATTTCTAAGTCAGATAACACCAATCTGATGCTAAGTATAATTTTGCTTCATAGGAGCATTGTAAAACAAAGTCTGTCACTGAACCACACAAGAAGGTATTTGGTCATAACATTAAATTTTTGGCCAAGGAGGTAAAAGAATCAAGGGCAGAATTTTCCACACCCCTCTGCAAGGTGTATTATCCTGGTGGAAGCAGCCCGCCGTTAGTCAGCAGCGGGATCGTCCAGTCCCACCACTGTCAATGCGGTTTCCCGTCCGATGGGAGATCACTAACGACGGGTCTGGAAGATCCAGCCGGCAGGAGCGGATGTATAATCCCGCCACAAGTTTTTAATAAAATAAACCATGTTGGTTGCAGTTTAATTTGCAAGCGTAATGGTATTCTGCTAGTGAAGTATCTGGCAGATCCAACAGTTGGAAAAACTTTCTTTGCAAATCGCCTTGTCACGAATTGTCAACATTGGCTGTTGTGTCAGCTCTGAGCTGCAGTGGATGTCACCTGAGCCACAATAAACGAAATGGATTGCAAAGCTTCAATCCAGTTTGGGCAATTATCCTCTGATTGTTGTATTCTTATTAGAGAAAGAGGGTAGAATTTTGAAAGATTTGTTCTGTGCATTTTATGCAATGAAACTATAAATTTGATTTCTTCGGTGTACAACCTGGGACATAGATGAATTGCATCCTCAGGCATACTCTTCACCCTTCAATAATGTTCCTTTTCATGGACTTCCAGATTTTCGATGGTAAGGACAGCTCCTCACGTTTGCTCGGTACTTTCAGTGGATCAGAGATGCTTGATATCATTCTGAACAGTACATCAAACAGCCTGTGGCTTGAATTCATCACAAATGCAGAAAATACAAGCAAGGGATTTGAGCTCCTTTTTTCAAGTAAGTGTCAGATTAAAATGGTCAAAGAACTGTGTTATATTAGGCTCCATAGGTTCTAGTGACTATGAAGATAATATTTGCTTCATTGTGATGATAGGATTCTTGCGGACACTGAATCCCTCTGAATGTTATTGATCCCCTGATGCAAAGCGATGAACCTGCAACTCTTAACTCTGTGGATTTTCCTTTTCTTTTCTTCTGATTATCAAGCTGTAGGACGTCAATACTGGGAAAATGAGCTTTTCATATTTGGAATTTGGTGTTATTCAGGCAACACAGGTGCATTGCAAAGTGTCAACTCCTTCTGTTATGTCCCAGCAATATTCTTTACCCTTTTTCTGGTGTGAATGCTCTGGTGAAATGCGGTGTGAAGCAACACAGGGGGGGGGGGGGGGGGGGGGGCAATGATTCGGCCCATCAGATATTCAACAGCATTTGATAAGACTGATTATCAGCTCATGCCGAGAATGGACAGCTGATGTACCACCCCCGAGTTTGTGCTAATGCCCAAGGTGAATTGGTCGCCCATGATTTGTAAGGGAAAAGGTGAAAACATTGAACATAATCTGTGGGAGGGTTTCAAGCCTCGTGGGTGTACTGATGCACTATTCCACAGAGGGGGAAAACTGGACCCTCCTACTAATGATTTAAACATTTTCTGCCCGACTGTCAGCATAGGAGCAGTTGGAGGCTGAGATTTTAATTGTAAGGTAACATGAACTCAACTAGAATGCCCTCCTGAAATCCTTAATTCCGAAGGTTGTTGCATTGGTAGCACTGAAATAATGAAAAATAAATTGAAAATAGAGAAGCTTAAAAGTTGATTTGGGTGATAGACTGGGCAGTGTTCACGACTCTCTGAAGTTTCTTACCGGTCTTGGGCCGAGCAGTTGCCATATCAGGCTGTGATGCAGCCAGATAGGATGCTTTCTATGGCGTACCTGTAAAAGTTGGTAAGAGTCAATGTAGACATGCCGAATTTCCTTGGTTTCCTGAGGAAGTTTAGGCGCTGTTGTGCTTTCTTGGTGGTAGTGTCGACATGGGTGGAACAGGGCAGATTTTTGGAGATGTGCACCCCTAGGAATTTGAAACTGGCAATCATCTCCACCTTGGTCCCGGACTTTGAACAGTTTTCAAATGTTTAGGTTAAGAGTTTATCTTATGCAAGAAACCAGGTATTTATAGCTATTGCAGCAGTTAGCAGCGACCAGTGATATTTAATCCACGTTTCTTGTAGTTCCAGGTGAACAAATTCCAATTGAGTCAACAACCCATGGACTCAGCTGAGTCATTGCTGAGAACACAGGGATACTTTGTAAAATTGGAATTATAATGTATGCTGACAGTGTTATCTTTTTGGTTATTAACTGTAGTTTATTCCTCGATAAACATGGATAGCTAATGTCATGGCAGCTAGCCCTGACAGGAGAACACTGTACTCATCTCATTTTATTTTTAACTAAACCAAAGCTGAACAATTGGGTATTTCCCACAAAAGTTGCATTTTCATCTCCAGTAATTTCCAATTTTTATTGGCAGGTTTTGAATTAATTAAGTGCGAAGATCCAGGGACGCCACAATTTGGCTATAAGATACAGGATGAAGGACATTTTGCTGGGACAACAGTCATCTTTGATTGTAATCCTGGGTACACATTACGTGGGGATTCTATGCTAACTTGCTTAACTGGAGATCGCAGGGCGTGGGACAATATGCTGCCTTCCTGTGTAGGTAAGAAATCACATTCAACAGTCCTTTCTCTGAAAGTGGGTGATATCTTACAGCTGAAAAATTATTTTCCTCTTTTTTCCCCTTTCTCTTCCCTTTGTTTGTTGATGACTGGAAAAGCCTTTTAATGAAAATAAACAAATTCTGTAACTTCCAAAGTACTCCCACATTTTCTATCTGCATCATTGTGTACAAAGACTGGGGGATTATTGGTGCTGTGAATCCAAACTTTAAAAATGGCCACTCACTGGTCAGATTCTCTTTCCTGTGGATGGTGCCCTGGATTTAAAGTCAGGCCTGACACCCACGGAATGGGTTCGGAGGCTGCAGGGAACGGAGGTGGGAGGCGCCAGTTGGAGGGCCACTCTACGCGGCCGGCCTACTGATTCTCAGCCCGGGAAGGGCCGAGCGGCTGTCACAAAAATGCGGCGTTGAAAGGGTCGGGTGGCGGCCTGTGGCGTGGGGGGGGGGGGGGGGGGAGTGGGGGGGGAGAGACCCTGGAGGGGGCCTCCGATGTGGCCTGGCCCGCAATCGGGACCCACCAATCGGCAGGCCGGCCTCTCGGGCTGGGGGCCTCCCTTCCTACGTGCCGGCCTCTGTCGTCCTGCGCCATGTTACATTGGGGCCGACATGTTGAAGGAGGCCACTGTGCATGCGTGCGTGGCGCTGGTGCCACTGTGCATGCGTGGATCCCGCGGCGCCTTGGTCGTGCCGGGATCGGCAGTTGGAGCGGCGTGAACCGCTCCAGTGCCTTGCTGGCCCCCTGTAGGGGCCAGAATTAGTCCTCGGAAGGCCCCTTCATGCCGTCGTAAAATGCGACAGCGTTTACAATGGCGTGGACGCTCTGCTGTGGGATTAGAGAATCCCGGCCCATATTCTCCAAGCCTGTGTGATTTCCAGTCCTCTGGGCTGGGATTCACGTGGGTGAGAATTGGTACAGGTTCTCACAAGTATGAATCAAAGGCGATGGACATCACAGTGAGCCAAGGGGATAACTCTTTAAGAGAGTTGCCCCCAAAGTCCAGTGGAGGGCCACCTTCCCCACACAGTGCAAATTCTGCTAATCCCACCCCCACAAATCCCCCCCCTGGGGAATCCCATTACAGAGACCCCCACCAGAGACTCCCCCATGAGAGAGACCCCCACCAGAGATCCACTATTACAGAGCCCTCCAGATACCTTCCATTACATAGACCCCCAGGTACAGAGATGCCTCGTAAAGGAGACCTCTGCCCCCATAAGACAGCCTTCTCCCTGGGAGCTAGAGACCAGTCCAGACAGGGGCAATGATAAAAAAAAAGCCATGCATAAGTTTGCATGGTAAGGGATTGTGCATCGCTCCGGATTTGCACTACCAGTGTCAGCACAAATCAGTTGCGATTCATCTCTGGCGGAAGAACATAGTTTCCAAAACAGAAAATTCCGAACAATAAAAGAAAAAAAAAGGCCCTCTCGCCTCACCTCTCCATGCCCCAATACTTCCTGTGCCATAGTCATGTCAACCTATGCTATTTCATTTCTCACCACCTCCATCCCCCATGGTCAGCCAAACTCCGATGCAAACCCATGCCCCCTAGTCTTCATAATTTACACACACTCTCCACATCAACTCATCTAGCATTCTTTGACAGGTATTTGACAGCTTCAACAGTTCCTAGACAGTTTTGACAGTGTTTCCTTAATAATTTTGATTGCTTTCACAATTTCCTGACAGTTTTTACGTTTTTGACAGTTCTTTAACAGCTTGACCATTCCAATGAGTTTATGCAGTTTTTATTTACAATCATATTCACTCTTAATAACCCCAAAGGGTACCTAACTGCTCCAAAAGATGTCCTGGGACAGTATTCAAAGGGATACCCTGGCTATCCAAATGAATCCACTAAGTTTAGACCTCCTGTCACCTTGTGTAATCTGAAAAATCTGGGTTTCAAACTCCTGGCCTTCCAAAATCCCACTTCAGTGGAGATAGTTGATGACCTAAATTGCCAGCTACCTCCACAAATGCACATTTGCAAACCTCGGCCTGACTTCATGTCATGGCTAATCTGGGCTCAATTCTTCTAACACTGTCTTTGACACTTTTAGAGTTAAATAAAGCTATGCTTTGGACATGACACCCATGAACATGAACTGAAATGCTGTTAAACTTTAGGCAGCACGGTCACATAGTGGTTAGGACTATGGCTTCACAGGGCCAGGTTCCCAGGTTCGATTCCCGGCTTAGGTTACTGTCTGTGCGGAGTTTGCACATTCTCCCTGTGCCTGCGTGGGTTTCCTCCGGGTGCTCCAGTTTCCTCCCACAAGTCCCGAAAGACGTGCTGTTAGGCGAATTGGACGTTCTGAAATCTCCCTCTGTGTACCCGAACAGGTGGCGGAATGTGGCGGCTGGGGAATTTTCACAGTAACTTCATTGCAGTTTTAATGTAACCCTACTTGTGACAATAAAGATTCTGATAGTAATCTTGTAAATTGCCGGTAGGTATTGTTGCATGTTGTTATGTTTGTCTAAGGAAGAGGTTCAGAGGCACAGAACAGAGAACATAGAACATTACAGCGCAGTACAGGCCCTTCGGCCCTCGATGTTGCGCCGACCTGTGAAACCACTCTAAAGCCCATCTACACTATTCCCTTATCATCCATATGTTTATCCAATGACCATTTAAATGCCCTTAATGTTGGCGAGTCCACTACTGTTGCAGGCAGGGCATTCCATGCCCTTACTACTCTCTGAGTAAAGAACCTACCACTGACATCTGTCCTATATCTATCTCCCCTCAATTTAAAGCTATGTCCCCTCATGCTGGACATCACCATCCGAGGAAAAAGGCTCTCACTGTCCACGCTATCTAATCCTCTGATCATCTTGTATGCCTCAATTAAGTCACCTCTTAACCTTCTTCTCTCTAACGAAAACAGCCTCAAGTCCCTCAGCCTTCCCTCATAAGATCTTCCCTCTATACCAGGCAACATCCAACACCAGGCAAAGAGCACAGGCTCTGAACTGTTACTATTCATTGTGGGACATAACTATGCACAGATACACAAGAGAGCAGACTTCATCAGTCCAGGCTATATTTCTCCATCCAGGTTACTACCAGACTACTACTAGTCATGTGGCTCCCTTTAGCTTATCATGTGGACAGTACTATGTCCCCAATCCCAACTTTTCAGTCCTGAACAGTTTAATACTACAGGGCAGCACGGTAGCATGGTGGTTAGCATCAATGCTTCACAGCTCCAGGGTCCCAGGTTCGATTCCCGGCTGGGTCACTGTCTGTGCGGAGTCTGCACGTCCTCCCCCTGTGTGCGTGGGTTTCCTCCGGGTGCTCCGGTTTCCTCCCACAGTCCAAAGATGTGCGGGTTAGGTGGATTGGCCAGGCTAAATTGCCCTTAGTGTCCTAAAAAATAATGTTAATGGGGGTTGTTGGGTTACTGGTATAGGGTGGATACGTGGGCTTGAGTAGGGTGATCATTGCTCGGCACAACATTGAGGGCCGAAGGGCCTGTTCTGTGCTGTACTGTTCTAATTCTAATTCTAATGACATTGCTACTTAATCTGCCAAGATGCATTTTTGCCATGGTAAATATGTTGCTTCCAGTTATCGCAGTAAGTGAGGAAGCCTACTGGCTTTTTAAAATCTTTTCAGGCCCAGGAATGTAAAATACTGAAAAGAGTTGGACTGGATCTGTGTTGTTTCTCTTCGGTACACTGGAAAATATACATTTACCAAATATGTACACAGAAAAATGTAATAGTACAACTGACAACAAGACACTCCCCTGACACATGTTAATGGAAAAACTAAAAGTGTAATAGGAAAATACGTAATGTTCTAATGTTTTATGAAGTGGTGCTGTGGAGAGTTAATCCTGCCTCACATTTTTACCATAGTATTGCAATACTGGTCATTGAAAATAACATTCTTAAAATGTTCTTATTGGAAGCTTCACATTTTGCCTCGCTGTGCATCTGTTCCTCCTTGATGATTATTTTGTGTCTCAGTAATAACTCTTAAATGGAAGGTGTGCCAATTCATAATTAGGACTGTAAAAGACTGCAGACACTAGCAGGATGGTCAGATAGACGGCAGGCGAATTCATTCCAGAGAAATACCGAGTCCTACAGTTTGGAAGTAAGAATAAGCCAAAAGAATTTTGCCTGAAGTGAGGTTTTACATTTTTCATCAATCTCAGAGGGGAAAGAAGACCTTGCTTTAAAATGTGATCTGAAAAGATGGATTTTCAACCGTGCAGCACAGCCTCATTACTGTTACGTCGATTCAGCACCAATGGAACAAGGCGGAGAGCTCGGCAACCGTTTCATTGGTGCAATTCTAATATGGATAAACATCTTACTTGCTGCCAAAGTCCACACAAAATTGACTGAATGGTTCAAATATCAAATAAAAACCAACATCCTGAGTGGAGAGATACATACAATCAGTTGAGGAACCACCTCACACCATTTTCATCTCCTTTTTGTGTGGTTTCAAAATCCATGTACTCCCTGTAGCATCAAAATCTATTTATTTAGGCAGGATTACTTCAGTCAAGGCTCAGTTATGTTTCAGTTATGATCTATTTAATTACTAAATTTCAAGTATAAAAATAGATTACACAAAGTACATTGAATTTGAAGCTTTCTATAGCTTATAACAATGTCTCTTAATTCTTTCTTAGCAAAACTGATTTCCCTATCCTATAAAATCCTGCACATCATTAGTTAATTTTATAATTTCAATTTCCCATTTCATCTCAATTTATTACTAGGTGTCACCCTGGTCTGGACCCTTTCAAAAATTGTTACTTTGTTTCATAAGAACAGAACAAAAAAGGAGTAGGTCATAAGGCCCTCAAACCTGCTGTGCCATTCAACGATATCATGGCTGATCTTTGAGGCCAACTTCTGCTTCTCGCCCAGTTCCAATGTCCTTTGATTACCTCAGAGCCCAAGGATCCATGGGCGGGATTCTTTGCAATTAGCGCGATGGACGGATGCCGGCGTCAAAAATGGTGCGAACCACTCCGGCATCGGGCCAACAGGAACTTTGGAAAACCTCCGACCCGGAAGGGGCTAGCAGCGGCGTGACGCCATTTGCGATGGCGTCACTTGTCACTGACGCACGTGCTGTCATTGACGCTGCGCGGCATTGCAGCACAAAAGATGCACCTTCCGGAGACCCATCAAAATGGCCGCCCACCGCGCAGTGCCGAGGTTCCAGGAGCGCAACGTCAAGGCGCTCCGGGACGCAGTGGAGCAGAGGAGGGAGGCCTGTATCCTGGACACGGCCGCAGGGTCGCACCACACCTCAGCCGGTGCCTGTGGAGGAAGGTGGCAGAGGCCGTCAGCGCTGTGGCCGTAACAGGCAGGGGAGGCAGCCAGTGCCACAAGAAGGTCAATGACCTAACAGGGCAGCCAGGGTGAGTACCCCCACCCCACGATGGGCGGGACAGCCCTAGCTAAAACCGGCATGGCTGCACCCACCCATGCAAGCTGCATTCGCAGGATGGGGCGTTAACCTCTGCCATCATGCACACAACCACTGGTCACTGGTCCGCATGTATATGTTTGCCTAACACTGTCGCCCATTATCCCTTACCCCCCCCCCCCACAGGAGAAGCGCGCCCATAACAACCGGGTGTGTGATAGGACCAGAGGGAGTCCACCTGAAGTGTGTCCCCTCACCGTTCATGGAGAGGTCCCTGAAACTTGCAGGCGGGCCAAAGGAGCGGGAGGTTGCGGATGCAGAGGTCGGGGGCGCACCAGCAAGTGAGACCCCCCACTTCCTGTCCCTCCTTTCCCCATCCCCCTTCTCCCCATTGCCCCTACCCCACTCCCCCTTTCCCCCTTTTCCCATTACCCCTTTCCCCATCCCCCCTTTCCCCCTTTGCCCCTTTCCCCCTTCCCCCCATCTCCCATCCTCGTCTGCGTGTCTAAGCATGCATGCTGTATTGTGTTTTGCAGGACCAAACATCGACCCACCTATCCTTGCGGATGCCGACCACCCCCAGGACGTGTCAGGGCACCCACGAGACAGGAATAGACCCGGAGCGTCAGACATATAACACCCCCACCCAGTGTCAGGGCGCCCATGAGCCAGCGATAGACCCGGAGTGTCAGACGTACGCTGCCCCCATCTAGTGCCAGTGCGGCAACGCTGGTGGGCCACACCCAGCGACGAGGAGGGCAGCCACAGCAACAGGCCCCCGTCCCAGTCAACCCGGGACACTGACACACACAACCAGGAGACCCACATACAGGACACGCCCACCCAGGACACCCACACGCAGGACACCCACACTCAGGACACCCACAAACAGGACACACACAGTGGACAGATGGACAGGAAACACCACTCCAGGGAACCCCGGACTTCGGGTCCGATGAGGACCTCAACATTACACCACTGCTATCTTCTACACCCGCCACCATCACAGAGACACTCACCTTGGTTGGGCACTTTAACGATGTGGCCTCTGGTACACTAACTGGTACGTACACCACAGCCGTCCCGGTACAGGTGGAGGTAGGAGCAGCTGAGCGGCCGGACGGTTGGAGGGCAGCCCGGTGCAAGCAACCATCTGTCGCCCAGACGGGTCCCGGGTTCCTGGAGTTACCACAGCCACCCATAAACCTGATGCAGTCACAGAACCAGGGACGATCGAAGGGGGTGACGGCCGGCTTGCGACAGCTGCTGACATCCAGGAGCAGGGAGTGATGCCGTCCATGCATGCCACCCAGGCCGACACGGCACGGGTGGCGTCCGCGGTGGAGGCAATGGGGGGCGACGGTGTCAGACATGGGGAGCAGTATGCAAGGCCTGGGGCTTTCCGTGCAGGCAGCGTCTGTGGCCCAGGACATTGCTGCCCTCTCACAGGATGCCATGAGCCAGAGCCAACAGCAGATCGCAGAGGCGCTTAATGCCGTGGGCCTGTCTCAGCAGGCCATAGCCCAGCCTCAGCAGGCCATAGCCCAGCCTCAGCAGACCATAGCCCAGCCTCAGCAGGCCATAGCCCAGCCTCAGCAGGCCATAGCCCAGCCTCAGCAGGCCATAGCCCAGCCTCAGCAGGCCATAGCCCAGCCTCAGCAGGCCATAGCCCAGCCTCAGCAGGCCATAGCCCAGACTCAGCAGGCCATAGCCCAGTCTCAGCAGGCCATAGCCCAGTCTCAGCAGGCTATAGCCCAGTCTCAGCAGGCCATCGCTGGGGGAATCGGCACCATTGCCTAGGTGCTGGCCGGCATCGCCCAGATACAGACAGGGATGGCCAACTCCCTGAGCTCCATGGCTGCAAACTTGCAGACCTTTGTTGATACCAGGGCGGGCCTCCAGGTGCTGGGGGTGCGTCGGATGCTGGGTCCGTTCGCACACCGTACCCATGGAGAGGCTCGGGGGCCATTGGGCACCCCGAAGGAGCAGGTGGTACTGGGGCCCGTTCCGGGTCTCCCTTCCAGGGAGGTCCTGGAACACCGCGACACTTCGGTCTTTCCCCTCCCCCCTTCCATCCCGGTGCATCTGGTGGGCAACGGGCTGGACAGGCTGGCAGCTCGCCATCCCAGTCACCCGAACCGCGACCTAGCCCATCCAGGCCAGGCTGCCCCAGGAAACGGCTGCCAAAGGGGACACTAGTCACAGGACAAGAATCACAGGAGTCCACCTCCAGCTCTGCTGTATCGTCTGGGGAACCACCGAGTCGTATGCCAAAACATTAGACACTGAGTAATTTGGCACGGGTGCAGGGCACAGACTAGTTATAGGGGCTAGAGCACATGTATGAACTGTTTGTCATTAAAATCACTTTCACACCTATAGAAGTTGCCTCTGTGCTCTGTCCGATGCTTGCGGGTGTGAGGTGAGTGCCAGTGTGTGTGTGTGTGAGGGGTGATAAGACGTTGGCCTCAGGTGAGCGTGCCCCCCACCCCACCGGGTCGCCCTCACCATCCCCCCAGGCAGATGACAGGACCTTGTGCTGCAGTGTCATGCCCGCATGCAGGGACGGTCCGGGTGGAGGGTGGTACTGTGGCCATGAGTCAGACATTGTCTAACGATGTAGAGCCCGGAGCTCATTGCAGAGCGGGTTGTCACAATCCTCCATGGCCTGCAGTAGACACGCTTCCACTGGTGACAGTGTGAGCCCTGCCCAGTGTGCCGCAGGTGGCTGTGCAACGGAGGGGTGGTGTGCATGAGGGTGATGTGAGGGTGGTTGGTGGTGGGCGGGTGGGGTGAGGGTGGTAGGCTGGTGCCATACTGTGCTGTTTGTGCCCATACACGGCAATTCCCACACCCCCCTAGACTGTGAACCGGGTAGCTATCAACCCGTCCCATGCCCGCTGGCCCAGCCGGTAACGGTGGGCAGCCTCCCGTCCATGTCCAATCCATCTGTCCTGTGCATTGCCCCCATCCTCCTCATCTGGGGAGGCCTGCCCTTTGTTGTGTTGCTCCTCCACCTCCTCCTCCCTCTCCTCTGCATGCAGCGCATCGCCCCTCTGCTTGGCTATGTTGTGCAGAAGGCAGCAGACCACAACGATACGGCCGACCCTATCCGAAGGGTACTGGAGGGCTCCTCCAGAGCAATCCAGGCACCTGAAGCGCATCTTCAGCAGCCCAAAGCACCTCTCGACTACACCTCTGGTCGCTGCATGGGCATCGTTGTAGCGGTTCTCCGTGTCGGTCTGTGGCCTCCGTAGAGGCGTCATCAGCCATGACCGCAATGGGTAACCCCTGTCACCATCAACCAACCCCTCAGCTGGGGGGGGGTCCCTCGAACATTGCGGGGATGAACGATTGCGCCAATATGATCGAGTCATGTACACTGCCCGGGTACCGGGCGCAGACGTGCAGGATCCTCATGCGGTGGTCGCAGACCACCTGAATGTTCATGGAATAGGTCCCCTTCCTATTTATGAACACGGCCCTGTTATCAGCTGGTGGCCGCACGGCAACATGCATCTCATCGATCGCCCCCTGGACCATGGGCATCCTGGCCACAGCAGTGAAGCCTGCTGCCCAGGCATCCTGGCTGGCCTGGTCTACAGGGAACTGGATGTAGCGGTCCGCGATGGCATACAGGGCGTCTGTCACTGCATGAATGCACCGGTGCACCGATGCCTGGGAGATACCGGACAGGTCCCCACTCGGCAACTAGAATGATCCCGTGGTCTCGAAGTTCAGAGCCACCGTAACCTTGACAGCCACCAGGAGAGGGTGTCCTCCCCTAGTGCCATGAGGTGCCAGGTGTGCCATCAGGTGGCAGATATGAGCGACGGTTTCCTCAGCTCATCCAGAGTTGCCACCTGCATGCCCGGTCCATGAGGTCCTGGTACGACGTGTGGCGCCGGTGTACACGGGGCCTCATCGGGCGTCTCCGTCGCCGTGGCCCCACCACCTCCTCCTCCTCGTCCTGTCGTGCAGGCGGTCCTCCAGCCTTGGCGGCTGCCACCTGCCTCTCTGCGGCACACTCCTCTGCGGAAGCCTCCACCGCCTCCCTGGCACGCTCCTGCTCCAGCTGCCCCAGGGGAACATGTAGAAGGGCGGCTCCCGCCACGGCGGCAAACACCGCTGGGTGATGCCCAAACATTACGGTCTGCAGGGGGTGAGGGTTGGGGGATAGACAACATAACATCATTGTACATAACTCCCTCTGCAGCCAGGTGCCATGGGCTGCATGGTCACGCCTGTTGGCACCTGGCCAGGCAACCTTCCACCTCCACTGGCACTCCCTCTCCCCTCCCTGGCACTCACCCTCCCCGGCGCTCACCCTCCCCGACGCTCAGCCCCCCCCCCCCCGGCACTCACCCTCCCCGGGACATGTCCCCCCTCCCCGACGCTCACCCCCCATCTGCGGCACCGACCATGATCACCGACACGCACCCTCCACCGGCACCCGCACACCCCCCCCCCCCACCTACGACCATGCCGTCATTTCTCCGGCGGCCACCCCACGCCGACCCCTGCCTCCATGCTGGCCGGAGTTGACGCACGACTGGTTGACGCAGTTTAAAAGGTTATTTGACTTATGCCCATTCCGCCCGGAGAATTGGAGCAGCCCCGGGGCCCAGAGCGTCGCGCCGGCCCCCGCTATTCTGTGAGGCGGCGGTGCGATTCCCGTCGGCGCAAATTTTTGGCTGTTGGAGAATATCGCGGGCAGCGTCGGAGCGGTGGTGCAGGATTCACGCCCCCCCCCCCCCCCCCAGAGAATCCCGCCCCATGTATCTCACTTTTGAATATATTCAATGGCTGATCATCCGCTGCCCTCTGGAGTATAGAATCCAGATGATTTACAATTCTCGTAGTAGAGCTATTTCTTCTCATCTCAGTCTTAAATGGTCAATGCTTCTCCTATGACGAGAGGAAATAGCCTTTCATTGTCTACCCAGTTAAGTTTTAGAATTGAAATAAAATAGACATGTTACACACCAGCCACAAAACCTGAGTGCCATCTGAGTTTCCTCATCACCTGGAGAAAAATGGAAAGCTTGCCCTGGCTGCCTTCTGCAGCTAATGTTGAACAGATACACGAGAGGCAATGATCGTTCCAACTTAAAATATTATTCCTGCCCCCCCACCAATCCTTGTAATTCACCACCCAATCTTCTCTGAGCCTCTGGAATTTTTCTCATGTGATTTTTGTGTTTCTAAGACAACCATACCAACACCGTACACTGTGAGAATGCTGAATGAGCAAAAGACAGAAAAATGAAAGGGTCTCCACCCTCTCTTTCATTGGCCCTCCGTGCCTACTTGCCCCTTCTGCCCACTGTCTGTCCCAAGGGTAAAATCTTGTTTTTAAACTCAAAAATGACCTGCATTTTCTGCACTGTTGTTTCCCTTTTTAGTTCTGCAATCATTGATGCATAGGAGTCCCTTTGAGTGCAGTAAAGGACAGGCGTAAGGCTGAGAGGGCATAATGTGGTCAGAGGCTACAATATTAAATCATTGCTTTGTTAATAATGAATTAATGATTCCTCTGGCAATATTTCATTATTAAAAACAGGTTATTGAAGGAACTTCAAAGCAGTATTGCATCAGCCCCCTCTGCACCCACTTCTGGCCGCACTGAGCTGCATCACTCCTTGATGAGTAGATATACAAGAGGAGCAAATCTCCTACTTCTGAAATCCCGAAATAAACTTAAAGACAGTCCAAGAGTCAAGACTGTGTTCATACAGACAATCTTCCTGTGATGGAGGAGAAGTACCCATCAGGTTTTCGAAAATGAGAAAAATGATTTGATCACCCAAGGTTCAAAGGACAATCCAGAATGACTGCGAGGAAAAATGGAATGAATTGTTTCCACAGTAGAACAGAAATTATAAATGCAAGATGTATAATGTGGTTCAAGGAGGCACGGTGGCACAGTGGTTAACACTGCTGCCTCACAGCACCGAGGACCCGGGCTCGATCCTGGCCCCCTGTCCGTGTGGAGTTTGCATATTCTCCCTGTGTCTGCATGGGTTTCACCCCCACAACCCAAAGATGTGCAGGTTAGGTGGATTGACCATGCTAAATTGCTCCTTAATTGGAAAAAAAGAATTGGGTTGTCTAAATTTATAAAATATATATATATATATATAATGTCGTTCAAAAGCTCCATATGGTATTGCCTTTCATTGACATTTCAATTAAAGCAAATCAATTGACTCCTCCTTAAGGTTCCTCAGTGTTGTTTCTTTGATGTCTCCTGCTGCTCCCTCTTGTGCCTTTTATTATGACATTTCCCTTTTGTGAGTGAATTATTCAAAGATTGTTTTCTCATTCTATAAATATTTCCAGCTGAATGTGGAGGTCACATCATTGGAGAGACTTCTGGAAGAATCTTTTCACCTGGGTACCCGGCACCATATGACCACAATCTACACTGCACCTGGTCTGTTGAAGCAGATCCAGGCAGTACGATTGGGTAAGAAAACCATTCCAGCTAATAACAAAGAAATCTTAATTAAAAATTACTCCGTAGACGTATAATTAAAAGGCTTTTGTACATTTTCTATGTTGTTGCTGCTTTAAAAGCCAAAGTTTGGAACAAATTAGACTATTAGCCCTCAGTTATGGCAATGTGAAATGTGATTTGCATGTAAATTGTTATAAGAAGCAGATGTGTATTTTCCCTTGAAGTGTGTTTTGGATTTATTAAATGAATAATTTTCAGAGAAAATCTATTTAACGGGCAATTCGCAAAATGTACTTTGGGAAAATGGACCACCTCAAACCACAGCTTAAATATTTGATTATTTTGGGTGCATTTGCTGTCCAATTGTATGGGATTACTGTAAAGTATGTAAAATAATTCATATAAAATGGTGACACTTGCACACGAGAGCACTGGCAGAGTCTCAGTTTATCCCATCCAAAGGCAGAATTTGTGGCAGTGCAGTTCTTTTCTGCATTAAGCGTCAACCTAGATTTTTGTATTCAAGTTTCTAAAGGGACTTGAATTTTTCTCTTTTTGACTCCGAGGAGAGGGCTAATACCTGAGCAATGGCTGATGCTGAGGAATGAATGAAAATCAGCCAATATGAAAGATCTTTGAATTGAATAAGGGCTGAACTTTCAACCTGCAGACCCCAAATTTGGCCTTGTAGGAGCATCAGCAATGGATTCATTTTTCTGAATATCTTGCAGAGAATAGCCCCTCTCTACATGAAGCATGTATGAAAACCTTTGATTTTTTTTTGGTGATAATGATTTGCGATGTGCATCAGGAAGGCAGTTCATGTCGCTTACAACTCACAGGAAAAACGTGATGTGCAGATAGATAATCCAGTGGAAGAAAATACTGAGATTGGTCTTCTGAATGTGATTAATTAGAGCGTTTGTCTGTCGGCACATGAGCATTAAGAGTCTCTCTAGGCTTAGTGCAGTGAAAATTCATTAAAAAAAATAATGAGATACACACAATTGAGTCGACAGACATGCTGAGAAGCAGCTTAACTATGCTGGTGCAAACATAGTTTGAACTCTTTAAGACAAGAATGGTCTTTTGCCAGACGAGGAAAAGGGTTTGTTTATGAATAATAAAAGCAGAATATTTCCAAAATACAATTGGGGTTGAGATCATGATGAAGACCATTAATATGCAATTAATTTTTGCTTCCCAACTTTACGAGTATTTTTTGCTCTTCCCCTGCACTCTGAAATATGCTCCATTCCCTATTTAGGAGGTTGGAAAATTAAACATTGCCGAGAGAGCATGAGGCCACCAATTAATTTTCAGTGTCATGCCTCTGTTTAGGCTCACTCTGCGGCAGTTTGACCAAAGTTGGGGGATTTATGATGCATACATATGCTGCACCACAATGGAATGCAGTGAAACCTCAGGGAAAGAGTTAGCACAAAAAGGCCATCAAGTCCATTTACCCTCTTTGATCCATAACCCAACTGGTAGCCTTAACGGACAAAGTCCGTCAATCTCAATTTTGATATTTTCAATTAAATCAGCATCGATGCCTTTTTGAGGGACAGAGTTCCATACTTCCATGACCTATGACGGGGAAAAAGTACTTCCTGATTTTACTGTTAATCAACATAACTTTTTGAAATTGTGCCCCTCCGCGGACCCCCCCCCCCCCCCCCCCCCCCCCTCCCGGTTCCTGATTTCCCAACCGGAGAAAGCAGTTTTGTATCAAACCTTTATCATCTTAAACACATCTTAAATTAATCAGATTGCCCCTTGTAAGAGTAACATAAAATAGTTTAAATTGGTCAAAGTATCCCAATGTTTCAGCATTTTTAGTGAGAGAAAGCATGTAGAGAAAAGATCAGAAGATTTTTGTTTCTTTTGTTTGAATAAAAATGGGCTGAACTATGAGAATGAAGCACTGAGAGCAGGGGGTAACTGCTGAGACATTGCCATGGGAGGCAGGAATCGGGGGCAGCAGTGATTCTGGGTCACAATTCCGCCTCTAAAATCAGGAAAGCCCCAATTTGTCCCAAAGTCGGGTCTGCCATCTCCAGCGGCAAATCTGAGGCAGAAACCAGAGGAAAGACTCATTTATCCCTGAGTCGGGTCTGCCATTCCAAATGGCAAATCTGAGGCAGAAAGCAAGTCATACCCTCGCCTATACTGGCCTTGCTTAACATTAACTTGCCCCTATTGCCATGATTAAGCCCTCTAATCTTGGCCTGCCATTCCGCTGCCTTGGCCACCTTGTCTTTTCTTACTTGGCAGGGTTGACGAGGCATGTCCACCTTGGTGAAATTCCTGCAAGGTCTGACCTTGGGTCTGGGACCTTGTGTGGACGGGCTTCCTACCCACATCCCACAACATGGCCGCCAGCAGAATGGAGGTGGGTCTTTAGCCAGCACTACTTGGTGACATTTGTTTTCTCTATCCTGCCTTCTTTAGGTCTTGTTTTGGGACTGTGAAAATTGGGCCACATATTTCACATTAAGAGATAGTAGGAGACACTAAAATTTATCAATGGTGTGTGATGCACGATCAATTGTACAAAGACTAAGTTTGGATACAACTGTGGCTTTATTGCAGTAAGATGTGTGGCCTCCCACAGCAGCTGGCGAAATGGCTGCTGAATAGAGGACACGCTCCTCCTGCTAGGTGGAGCCAGCAGGCAGGGGCTACCGGCAAACCTGTAGTGTAGGTCCTACCTTACATCACCTAATACCGGTGGTTTACCACAGATTGAAGAGTCCCTCAATTTTCTAAACTCAAATGAATACTCGTCAAGGTTCCACAACCTGACCTGACAACACAAACTGGCATAATTTTGGTGATTCTGCAGAGGTTACAGTGCACCCTCCAACACCAATGCATCCCCACAGAAGTGCAGTTCCAAAAATTGAATGTTGCACTCCAAATGGATTTTACACGCATAGCTGTGCAAGTACAAGTGGAGCATCATTTGTATTCCAGTCCCCTCGGTTGAGATAAAGGTAGACATTCCTTTCAGCCTTTTTGAAAATGTTTTCCCAATTAATGTGTTACTCAATAAAGTTGATGAAAACAAATTGAGACAGCCAAGTTTGCGACACCTTTCGCGTTTCTCCATGATTCACAGGACATAAGAAGTTTTAGGTGTGGGTATATGGAAGTGTACACTTCACCCAAATTGGACTTGGGTCAATGTACTCTATTTTCCACAAACCACACATCTTGATCAAGTCATAGAGAAAGTGCTTGAGAGATACACAGATCACCTGGTGGGGAAGTTGATGGTCCAGTAACCTTTGAAGCCCCTCCCTGCTTCCACAGCTTCTCGACACACAGCTAACAGCACCTCAGCAATGTATACTCTCTGCTTGGAGGGGGTGTTTGGCATGGATAGATCTAAAAATACATTCTACTCAAATGGATGGATCACTGTAATTTATCCTCAGTTAACATTTCTGTTTAAAATATGCTTGAGCACTTAGTTGATGGTTGCAAAATCTGACATGCATTTGGAATGCTCTTGTTGGATTGAAGCAACTTAATATTGCAATGAGTTTGATTGGCAGCCTCAGGAGTTCTTTCAAATCTTCAGCTGCTTGTTAGAGAGCTGAATGTCAACCACAGTGCACTTATCGAATTATAAAGAATCCTGACTAGTAGATGGCACCATGGTGCCACAAAGTGGTAGAACACCAACCCATGCCGTTAGTGCCACGCATACTGCCTTGCTGGACTTAGAAGAGGCAAGAACAGGGATCTCAGGAGGGAATGAAGCAGAGAGTTTGTCACAACTGACCATGGGGAACTTGTATCAGAAATCAGTCTAACCACCTGACCCATGGGAAGTGTTATACACAAGGAAAGAGGAAAATAGCTCCAGGTCAATCCGTTTTGCTTAGTTCATATTTGTGAGGAACTTTAAATCTGATGATGAATTTACATTGCTAGTAAATCATTGGTTTTTTTTCATCAATACTGACAGGACAGATCTTATTTCAGGGGGGTGAATTAATTTGTAATAAAAAGTCACTTCAAGGTTACATTTTTAGAATTGTTGAAGCAGGGATACATGACAAATGAACAATGAGAGTAATAGAAGATCTCACAAAAGATTAAAGTCAAATATATTTAT